>NC_053118.1:8444906-9044906 GCF_010015445.1 Perca fluviatilis | reverse complement strand
GCACAGAGCCTAAGGTCCCGGGAGATGGCTAACCAGATTGTCCATCTCCCTCAGCAAAGAAGTTTCCCCGCAGTGGGAAAGCGGAGGGACCAAGCAGACCGCTGCGGATGGCTGGTTAATTAGCTATCTTGCTAATTTCCCCTAACATTCATGCTAGACTGGTTACAGAAAGTGAGCCGAATAAAGTTGTCACTCATCTGGCAATGTGCTCTCCTACAATGTGACAGGAGTGTGTGAATTTTACATTAAGTTGATAGTTTTAGTAGTTTAGTTGACCCCCAGCGACTTCCTAACTTTCTCTATAGAAGTGCACTCAATCGAAAAATGTATTCATTACCTCAATAAACTTTTTCACAATTAGTATAGCCTCAATCCTTAGTTTCAAGTCTTCTTCAATACAGCATGACCTGTCAATCAGGACAGAGTCTTAGCAACGCTAACCCTGGCACTGTGTACATTTAAAATGGCTGTGAACTTGATTTATGGTGTTAAACTTTGACCCCCTCACTGTTTTTTCACTTTATCAAAGTCAATTGGAACATTTGGTTGCCGGTTAGCCAACCAAGCTAGCTAGCTAGCTACCGCTAGCATTAGCTGGTAACTTAAGGGGAAAGTTTGCTGATTTTCTGTACTGCCATACATGCAAATTAAAGGACGGCAGAACCCAGGAGGTCTGTGTTTACCCGCCAGTAAATCTCCACTGCATGACTTGCTTCAGAAGGGTTGAATATCTGCAACTTTAGCGTTTAGCTTAATGCAGCGCCATTGCAACCATAAACAACACCTGCTTGACCTTATTAAAAAAAAGAAATATGTGTTTTACTGGCACGATTTGGCTCGTCGAAGGAGGGTCTGGAGCTAAGCTGCAAACGTTTGCTCAACTTGTTTCTCTGATAACTTTAGATCCAAGACCTAAAAAGTATATCTTAAAAATGTGGCTTAAAACTGGATAGGTCAATTTATAAGAGCTTTTGACAGGAAACCACGAAACGGACGCATGCGCAAAGGGAATACGATAGCGACTTAACAAAACATATAACATACATGTAGGTTGAGCAGAAAAGTTACATATATCTTTAAATAAAACCAGTTTGACAGTGTTTGTTGATCACCACCGACCTATGTGTAAACAAGAATTGGGGATCAAGAACAAAGCGTGGCTGTTTATGAGAAGATTACATGAAGACTTGATTCCCAAGCAATTATTCTTGGTTGAGCTGCAGCTTGGCTTTTCTCTCCAGATAATAGAGCCAACTAAGACAGCATGTCTGGTTTTATTTATGAAGTTTTAAAGTGATTAAATAATAGTATGGCGATGCATTTTAAAGAGTGGTCTGATTATAAAAGAAGACGCAGTTGTTAGATTTGATTCAATCCCTTGCTAAAGTCCCATCCAATATATATAATTTTTTTTAAACTTTAATCTTTATTTGGTTTTTGTGTATACCAAACATATTTTGTTCCATCGTGACCCTTACAGTCATAGATATTAAGGAAACGGGAACAGTCCTAATAAAGGATATGGGACACTTTAACAAATTACATACCTGAACTAATTATATTCCGTATGAATGGCTGGAAATTTGAGATCTGAATACAGCATTAGACTCGCATTGCCAGACCTTCCTCCACAGCGCTGCGAAGGAGGGTCTGGCTAGTCCACACAGCATTCCGGGATGGGAGAAAAATGTGCTCTGCTTTATTGACATTTCTCGACCAATCAAAGTCGTCACGGGCGGCCCTAAGTGCCGGACGGAGCCACGGGTCCGCTGCAAAATAGCCTCAGGAAGGAACTTGTTTTGGTGGAACACGTGTACGTTCAAAAGTTGTTTTAGTCGTGCAACAAAAAAACTCAGATTGGACAGATAGTCTAGCTAGCTGTCTGGATTTACCCTGCAGAGATCTGAGGAGCAGTTAACCATAGTCTTCATAAATAGACTGGTTTAAAATTCCAACACAAAGAAAGCGGAAGGTAACGGACACTGGCCGAAAAGAGGGACATCCGGCGGAATTTCCAGCGGCACCGGAGCAATCCTGGAAGTGGAACGTCGTGGATATAGACAAATACAGCATTATATCAGCCTCTATCAGTTTATTATCGATGAAGCTTACATGCTCAAAACAGACATAACGACATGTAATGATAGTTTTGATCCTATAGTACGTGGAGAGCAACGAGTCCCGAATCTCAAAACCGAATCTTGCGCCACTGAACCTGACTTGAGAGTATACAAACATGGCAACAACAGAAGAACCGCAGTGCCCAGGCTGGGCTTCTGTGGGAGATCAGTGCTCATATGGAGGTTACCACCACTCTCCCCTGGAAGCTGGGTCGCCCCGGTGAGTGTGACCTAACTGTGGAGCTAACTAATGCTCTATTTGCACTGTAGCCGCCAGCCTCTCTCTCCCTGCGTGATCTGCTGATCAGCAGAATGAGCTCCGCATAAGGACTGCTCTCCCACATAAGACTAGACTGGGTCCTCAGCTTTCCCCACATAAAACAGGATATCTGATCGTAAATATTGGTTGTTTTCAATACATGTGATTTTGAAAATAGGATGGACTTTCAAGCAGATCGGGGATGTAAAAAAACACTCTTAAAAGGTCCCATGACATGGTGCTCATTGGATGCTTTTATATAGGCCTCAGTGGTCCCCTAATACTGTATCTGAAGTCTCTTTTATATAGGCCTCAGTGGTCCCCTAATACTGTATCTGAAGTCTCTTTTATATAGGCCTCAGTGGTCCCCTAATACTGTATCTGAAGTCTCTTTTATATAGGCCTCAGTGGTCCCCTAATACTGTATCTGAAGTCTCTTTCCCGAAATTCTGCCTTGGTGCAGAATTACAGCCACTAGAGCCAGTCCCACAATGAGCTTTCCTTAGGATGTGCCATTTCTGTGTCTGTAGCTATTGAGGAGGAGAGAGGGGGGGCAAGGTGGAGGGTGGGGGTGTGGCCTTGACCAACTGCCACTTTGCTCGTTTGAAAGCCATGATGTCTCTCTCTCTTATGGGTGGGCCAAATTCTCTGGGTGGGCAAAGCAGAGAATTCTGTGATTCTGCCAATCGCTGCCTTTCCAATTGCTAAATGTATATACTGTATGTACTTTGAACACACAATGGCCCTCATTTATGAAATGTGCGTACGACCCAAAACAGGCGTAGGACGGGCGTACGCCGATTCCTACGCAAAGCAAGGCATTTATCAATTTGAACGTGAGCGTAGTCTGCGATCAAATCTCACGTCTGCTCTGAACTCGTGTACGCAAGTTTTCCATTGTGACTAGCGGTGGTTCATGGTATAACCACCCGGTTCAGTGAATTGTGATTGGTGAAATGTTTATTCAGTCGTTCATTTAAACGAGCGCATTGGCAGTCCTGAAGTCGAAGCGATGGTAGATCTGGCTCCGTTAGAAGACCGTAATGCGCGCTTAAGACGCGAGAGGGTTTTTCGGGACCGCGCAGATTTTTTTATGGAGAGCGACCAGTGGCTATTGTTTTCGTCTCCCGAGGCATGTCCTTCTGTAGCTATGCCACGATTTAGAGTCTTGGTTAAAAAGAGAGACTCAACGGTCCAATGCCATACCTGTGTCGGTGCAGTTGCGCTCTACGTTGGGGTTTTTGGCCACTTCTACTAATCTACAATTAGTAGAAGTATGCCAGCAGTTTTGGCGGCTATCAACTCCCTTTCTGCTAGGTATATTCAATTTCCATATTATGATGCTCAGCACACTGTGATTAAAAGACAATTTTATGAGATTGTTGGGTTTCCAAATGTGATTGGGGCGATTGATTGTACTCATGTGTGTCTGAAGCCACCATCCATGAATGATTAAGCATTTATCAATCGCAAAAACGTTCATTCAATCAACGTTCAGATCATTTGTGATGCCAGGATGTCTGTTCTGAATATGGTAGCCCGGTGGCCTGGGAGGACGCACGACTTTTTATTTTTCAAAACAGCAGCGTTGGAACAAAGCTACAGGAGGGCGCACTGCATGGCCGGAGTCATCTCCTCGGTGAGTTATGCCCGTGTACAATTATTATAAAAGTTCTACATAGTTCTTTGGTGAAACAGTTTGATGTGATTCCTCTAGGTGACAAAGGTTGGCCCCTGACTGAGTACCTGATAACACCGCTTGCAAATCCCCAAACCGAGCAGGAGCGCAGGTTCAACAGTGCGCAGACACGCACAGTTGAACCACAGTGGAGAGATGCATAGGTTTGCTCAAGGGCAGGTGGCTCTGTCTTGGGTCAGCGGGGGGCGACTCTGCTATACACCCCAGAAAAGGCCTGCAACATAATTATGGCATGTGGGGTTCTTCATAATATTGCGCTGGAGAACGGGGTGCCATTAGATGAAGTACAGTCAGATGACCCTATGCATAGAGATCCTCTACGAGGAGACAGGATCTAATTCTGCGCTTCTAATATAGTAAGTGCTATCTTTGGGTAAAAATACTTCAAAAAAATACAGTGTGGAACGTTAAGTGAGAATAATTAATTTATTTATTTGAAATGCACTTCAGGTTCTCATTTATCACTTTCAATGTGTCATTAATGGCCAGAAGTGAACGATTTATTTCACCCATCCATCTGCAAATTTCTGCCTGTCTCTCCAGGACTTCGACCGTTAGTACAGAGGCCCGTGGTGGTGGACCAAGACGGGGCGAAGACAAGTGCTCCTCTTCCGCCGGTCTGTGCGGACACTGCTCTGCGGAACCCTGAGCACTGGTGCTTGGTTCTGACTGATCTTTAAAAAAATTAAATAAAAAATTCAATGCACTTCATTTGTGTGATTATTTTAGGCTCGCAACAAATCAGTGTTTGTACTGTGGCTATTTCTCTCACCATTTGCCTGCTCGGACTCAGGTACATCAGTGTCTCCCCCACCACGAATGCCACTAACTTAGGGAGACCCGTTAAGTGCAGCCACTCGCTTCTCAGCTGGCGTTAATGTCAGTTCGGGGTCTGACTGGCCTCCTCCCGTCTGATTTTGGCTGTGCCTCATCGAAAGCAACACGTTCTTTGTGGCCAGTTCGATGTCTGACCATTTTTTCTTGACCTTATTGGAAATCAGAATACTACAAGTTATATTTAATGATTTAAGTGTAGAAAATTATTACTTATTGGATAAATAACTTCAATATTCAAACCTCTGCAGGAGTCCGATTTACCGCAGAAACTCGGTCCACACCGCATTTTTCCTTGATCCTTTGATGCCTGATTTTAAGCTTCCAAATAAAACCAAGCGGTTTGCCTCCACCTGAGACATGAGCATCTCAATTTCTGCCTAAGAGAAATTCCTTTTCTTTGCCGGATGTCGCTTATCCATGTCGTAAATTCTAAGGGCGAGGCCTCTAACCCTTGAATATATGTGGGCGTGAAATTTTAATTAAGATCGTTTCCAGCCGCTGAATTTATCAATGTATGACCATTCTTACGCTCTGATTGGTGTGATACGAATGTTTCATGAATCACACGTGAAGCCTATCGTAAGATGATTTCTGCGTTCAAATCTGCACTGGTTTCTACGTTAGGTTGATAAAGGAGGGCCATTATATGGCAACTGTGTACTGTGTTGAAATTGTTAGGCCAGTTTAGAAGTAGACACATATTGAACTCACTGTAGAGCACTTGTGAATTGCACTTTACTGTTCGGTTTCCTATTATCTGAAAACTGTGTACAGCAAAGGTTTTCTTTGTTGAAGTTTGAGGCAAGTTTATTGTAAGTTTATTGCACTTCATTTTTTATACAGTTCTGTGAAGAAAAAAGAAATCTTCCCAGCCCTTGTCACATGACCAATTAATGTTTCCATGATGACTATCCACATTTTGGTCTTAAGAGCCCCCACAAAATGGGTATTTTATTTGGATGTACGATTTTCTATGCTATACTCTGATAAAATCCACTGGGCCCCCCCTGATTGATTGTTGGTCCCCCCCTGTGCCACCCCACTTAAAAAAATCCTGGAATCGCCCCTGGTGGTTTGCTACATGGTTGTGGTTCTCTCTTTTCCCTATGTTCATCGGCCAACATCTGTTTCTGTCAGCAGTCAATTCCCATCCTTTCTGTTACTGCACTTTTTTACTATTAGTTCCTTTTCCCACACTGTCCCTTTGTCCTTCTGTTTAGCCTTTAGCTCTGCAGCTGTGCAACAATTTTTTCAAGCAAAATAATATCCTTTATTTCCTGTTGTGAACCTTTGTTTTAATTAATCTCAACCTCTGCACACTGTATCCAAAAGCAAACCTCTCGAGTCATTTCACTGCAGCAGGGTTCCTTCAGAGCATCTCAGGGGATTTGGAGTCAATAAATTTACTCTGCAACAGGATGCCAGGTCGCACAGCTGTCAGGTGAGAGGTACACTGCCAAATGGCTCCTTCCGTCCTTTAGTCACTGCTTCAAATGTACGGCCTATATCTATTCTAGATACTGCTAATAAAAAGCAACACAAAGTAATGAGTGCAAAAGATAGTCCCTTTCTACTTGAAAATAGCCACATAGTGATCAGGCAAGAGCTATACGAGTTATCAGTAGGAGGTTTTAATGGCTGGGAGATATCGATTGCAACGTAACAAAACCAGAGCAAATAGAGATGACAAATTCGACATTTTGCCAAGAGAGAGAGAGAGAGATAATCCGACAAGCTGAAAATACAAAAAACACAAGCAAACTGAGTGACACAACTTCAACTGGATTGCTGCGGTGTCAACTATGATACCATTGTACCTAACGTTTGTAGCAGAGATAGAGCTGAGCATTAAGGATCATTTTAACCATACCCTATCCTTAAGGCGGGGGTAGGGTTAAAATGAACTAGCTATCTGAATAGTATGAAGTTGTTCAGTTAGTGTTTTGTTAATGTTTATATCGGTTCAGAACGGCTGTACTTACAAGCCCCCAATTCTGACGTACACCTGAAGATTCAAGTGTTATGTTGCCTCAGTATACCCAGGTCTGTATTGAGTATTTCAAGCAAGTATTTGGTGTTGCCCCACAAGAGTGTAGGGCACATTACCACGATATGCAATTAAGTGAAAGGAAAAAAGTATTAAGCTACAGGGCAAAACTTCAAACAATGAGGTAAACGCATTTTAGAGAAATTAAAACGTTCAGATTTCCAACTGTTCTGAACGCTCCAATTTCAACAGTTTTTTCTGCTCTCGGCTAATATTATGCACCTCTAAGCCGGACTTCTGTCTTAGGTTATCTGCTCCAGACAGGAACTACTGAAGTTGTTTTTTTAAGCTACATGCTACGGCAGTGTGGTTAAATTCTCCCCAATTCCGGGTCACATTACTCCTGAAAAATTTCTGGTTATGGAGTATTTGGTTTAAAAGCCTTTATCTGTGATTTTTGACTGTAGAAAGTGCTGCTATATTCCATTAGTGTCCACTGCTAACTATAGTAGCTACATGCTAACGGCAGGAAAAGTTGTCATCTTCACTGCCAATTTGTTAAATTCTCCCCAATTTCGGGTCACGTTACTGCTGAAACATGTCCGATTGGCTAGTGTTTGGTTCAGAAACCTTTTACTGCAAATTTTGACAGTACAACGTGCTGCTTCGTTCCGTAATCTAGGGTCACTGTGTCCACGTTCAGACACTTTTTGGCTAACGTTTATCAAAATATCTGTTCAAATACGAATATAAATGATCTATTAAAGTTTTTAGTTAATTTAATGGTGTAAAACTTAAGATGAATCCCTAGCATGTGTTGCTAGCACCAACCACGAACAAACTGTATTATAATTTCATATTCTTCAATATAATAATATATACGGAGAATGAAATAAGGGAACTAGAAGAAGAAATGATCAATTAGAAACAGTGACTGAAACTGTAAGTCCCAGTGCAAACTGTTTTTACTCATTTTCTTAATAGAAAAAAAGTCATTTTGGTTACACATCAGCCAACATCTGGCACAGGTTAGCAAGACAGACTCTCTGTGTATAAAGGTCCAGCTCCTCATTAAGGCTCTGTGTGAAACCAGAGCCCAGGATCCTCCACCTGGACAGTGTCTTTTTTCACTGGCGTTTATTTCACACTCAGGGATCACATGTATCAAGGCCTGACTTTTATGGGACAGTAAAACACTATTCTCACCACTGAAAAGAAGATTTTGTTAAAGGATGTTGTTGACCCAGAATTATCATATAAACTGGCATGAGAAAATATACACCAGATATATTTGTAGCATTGTTTAACTATTATGTCAACTAAAGGGTAGAATTACCAGTTTGTTAAAACTTTGGATTCAATTTTGTTGTTAGGGTTAGGGTCATTTTGTTTTTATTAGCTATTGTACTCAACATTGCTGATATAGGAGAGACTATCCTCACTCACAACCCTTCTGAAAGAGAGTCATCCACCAGAGTTTGTGGTGGGTAAATGTGAACCTCCAGGTACTGGTGCCGTTCACCTGCATGTATGGTTGTAAAGAATATCACCAAATTTTCCCTTAAAGGGTAACTACCTTTTTTTTCAACCTATGTCTTTGTGTCTAAGTGACTGATGGGAACAACAATCTTTGACATTGGTCCAGTATTAAGCGAGATCGCTGCAGTCGGCAGCGTCGCAACAAGCTACAATGTAAGTTAATAGGGCAATTGTCCAGCGTGTATTTACCTTCACAAAAGTGCTCGTTTTGCCGCTGACAGGCTCAGATTGATATTCTAAGTTTCTGACAACATTATGGAAAGGTTTTCTAAGGCGGTTTAAGAGTGCGTTTGCTAAACCCACCAGACTCCATGCAAATAAACAGTAATTTTAGCTTAACTTTATCTTCTATTTTAAAATAAATGGGACCATAATTTACTAAATGAACATCATGCTGTATTGAAGACTTTAAACTAGCGATAGAGACCATACATTCATAATGAAAATGTTTATTGAGGTAATAAATCAAGTGAGTAGTAGGGTTATTTTCTCAAAGACTTCTATAGAAACTGATTTCTTTTTGCAACCAGTGGAGTCGTCCCCTGCTGGTTATAAGTTAGAATGCAGGTTTAAGGCACTTTCGCATTGGCTTCACTTTTCATACCCGGAAGCTTTGTCTATTATTTTTTACATTATATGGAAATAAATAATCCTATCCACAAAAAAGGCAGGTGAGCAATAAAATTATTACACAAATTATCCTTTGCAAACATCTTTCCCAATTTAGAGATCCACTTTCTGCTTCAACTTTGACCTACTGTACTTACTGCAGTTGTGTGAATTTCCTGTGCAGTTAGTGACATAGTGGATAGTAGACTTAGGGCCATATTTTAAGGATCTGAAATGCAAGTATCAAACGCGAAACGCAAGTAGCTTTATGGGCGGATCTTGGGCGCTGTTGCTATTATACCGGCGAGATAAATGACTCTGGCACCTGACGCAAATCTAAAATGGGTTGGTCTGAAGTAGCTAGGTGTGGTTTGAGCGTAACATGCAATAAACCAATCAGAGCGTCATCTCACATTCCCTTTAAGAGCCGGCGTGCTTGTTCCATGGTGGATTGCTATTATGATGGAAGATTTGCCAGGCGCATGCTAGGAGCGGTTCACAGCCAAGGAGACTGATGTTCTCGTCAGGGCCGTAAAAGACAATTGACAGAAGTGACATTGGATGGGGATGGGAGAAACCCACCCAAATTAGCTTCCGTTAAACAGGCGTGGGAGGAAATTGCCACAATTGTTTCCACGGCTGGCAGCCCCAGGACATCGCACCAGTGCCGCAAGCGCTACAACGATGTCAGAAGACGGGGGGGGGGAGTCCAAGCTTGCTGGCAACAAACGGACACTCAGTACAACTGGAGGTGGATCTGCCTCTACTCAGGACCTGACGCCAGCAGAGGACATCGCTGCGTCCACCCTCACCGCTAAAAGCGTTGAGGGATTTAGAGGCTTGGAAATCAGCACCCAACCCGACACAGCTGTCCAACCCCAAGGTACACTTATAAATCTAGTTCACATACATAGAGATTTGTCATGAAAATTAGTTCTGTTTAAATCGTTTCAACTTTATTTTCTTAGTTGTTTTTTTTGTTCAGTTACAGTTTGCTATTGATTTTTATTTTTGACAAAATGTAAATAAAGAAATGTCACAAAAACATAGTTTCCGATGTTTTGGGCTCACTCTCACTGAATCATGAGGTTATGAATGCATGGTGATATTTTTGTAATGTAGTCTAACATTAGACCAAGATTACTTTACTTACCTCACTATAGACGATGCAGCTCTTCCGTCTCTCCTCTCCCGTGCTGCTGCTGGGGCATTTGGGTTAAAGTGATGGTTCGGAGTAATTCACCCTAGGGTCCTTTGCACCATGACCTCGAGCCAAACCCCCCCCAGAAGCTTTTTTCACCTGGGTCTAACATTGGGAGAGTTAGCATAGAGTAGCGTTATCAGCTGAATAGCTTAAGCGCGAGCCTAACGGACCACGTTTATTCGTAAGTTGGTCCCACTAATAATGCCCGAAATGATACCAAACGTCTACAAGTAGTACAAATAGGTTATGCTCTCATAAAACGATGGATTGGAAAGTTTGTAAGTACACCAGAAGTTTATATAAATAAGACTTGCCTGCTGGCTTCTGCTCTCTGCTGTTGTTGCTGCTGTAAGATGAGTGCTTAGGGTCGTCTACAAATTATAACACCGAAAAGAGATGCAACAAAAATATTTATTAATTTAATTTTTTTTTTTAAGTAAGTGCTGTAGTATAACTAGCAGGAGACAAGTAATAATTGAGGTAAGTTTGGAGACATTACGTTATTTAATCATTGAATTAATAAATATTTTTGTTGTAACTTTTCGGTGTAGTAATTTGTAGACGGCCCTAAGCACTCGTCTAACTGCAGGTAGCAGCAGCAGCAGCAGAGAGCTGAAGAGAGCAGGCAAGTGTTCATAAACTTCTGGTGTACTTACAAACTTTCCAATCCATCGTTTTATGAGAGCATAACCTATTTGTACTACTTGTAGGCGTTTGGTATCATTTCGGGCATTATTAGTGGGGTAACTTACGAGATACAAACGTGGGTCCGTTAGCCCCTGCGCTAAGCTATTCAGCTGATAACGCTACTCTAGCTAACTCTCCCAATGTTCGACCCAGGTGAAAAAAGCTTCTGGGGGGGTGTTTGGCTCGAGGTCATGGTGCAAAGGACCCTAGGGTGAATTACTCCGAACCATCACTTTAAGTGGCATCGGCACATGCAGTTCAACATCACGTCTCCTTAAGTCCTAATATTTCCTCATTTATGTCAACACATCCATGATTCATGGAAATGTTGTGTAAAACACAAGCCACAAAGAATGCTGCGACTTTTTGAGGACTGTACTGTAAAGGGCCTCCTGACCTATCCAAACACCTGAAGCGCATTTTCAGTATGCCGAATGTTCGTTCAGTTACACTGCGTGTTTGTGTGCGTTTGCGATTAAAATAGCATTTCACTCTCTGTTGCTGGCATAATAAATGGTGTCATCAGCCATGTCTTTAACGGATAGCCGTTGTCCCCTAACAGCCACCCATCCAAGGGGGGATTCCCCTCGAAGATGGCAGGAATGGCAGAGTTTGCCAGTATAAATGAGTCGTGGCTTGAGCCAGGGTAATTCACAAAGACATGGGTGATTTTCCAAGTAACATCGCAAACGACTTGAATGTTGATTGAATTGGGTTCCCTTGCGGGTGATGTATATCAGTGCGTTTTCTGATGGGGCACGTAGCCGCACATGGGTGCAGTCTATAGCACCAAGGACACCAGGGAACCCATACTTCGCCGCCAAAACACCTGCTTCGCTCTTTCCTGGCTGTCAGATGTGACAGAGAATTGGTTGTATCCCCCAGCATGTCAGACTAGACCTGATGTAACTACATGTATTGCCGAACTTATGGCAGATTGGGAAATGCCTCCAGTGGAGCTCAGGGGGTGCTGGAACAACCCAGACGCATAGAAATGCAGTGCCACTGTAACTTTCACTGCCATGGGGAAGGCATATGGACAGGGTGCATCAGCCCCCAGCTCATCTGCCAGAAGACGGCAGACATCTGTAGCTTACGTCTACATTCTTCCTCACTGAGGGAGAGATAGGTGTGTCTGGGCCGGTAGTCCCTCTCCCTCGTGCATCTAATTCTCTGTCCCAAGACATACTCCATCTCACTGTGCAATAGAAAAATTATGAGCAAGCAGAACTTAACTGGTAAGTTGAAGAGTAAGGTTTTTAATAAACTTACATGATGTTAAAAGGTGATTTTGCAGTCTTCAGAATTTTGTTTCCTGGTTCTTGACAGACAACCCACTTTGTCCGGTGTCCTTATATACCTATGTGTCTCGCCACTATTGGTCAAACAAGTTAGTTTGATCCGTCATCAATTAGCCTGAATAATTTGGGTAAATGTGTACGCTAGATTTATGCCTCTTTTTCACGTCTTCATTGACACCACAATGATTTCCCTTGTGTGGTAATATTTTTTCTTGTAATTATGTATGGTTTGCAAAAATAGGAACTGCTGGGTCCGTGTAAATGAGAGAAGCAAAGTGTATGCGCGTTGTGCACACGCTGCATTATGGCCAAGCATGCGCCTTTAAAATAGCATCTGAATAACGTTTAGACATTTTGACTTTAGACTAGGTTTTTCCTGGTCAGTGGCGGAATTGTTCTCTGAAACTGCAAAATAGCACCAGGGAACGTTTGCGCCGGAACACACCTCTTTTTGCTGAACCGCCCCCTGGGAACGCAAGTTCATTCCCTAATTTACCGACGTGAGTCTGGTGCAAAATCGGAACGATACATGTGTCGGTGTACAAAGTCAATTGCGCTGGGTGCAAGATAGGGCCCCTAGTGGTTTTAATAATTTGGATACTGTTGGCTTGTTTACAACCTGTCTGATTGAGAACACAGAGCACATCCAAAAATCAACCCTCTCAAGTTCAAGTTCATTTATTTATATAGCACATTTAAACAGCCGCTAGACAGACCAAAGTGCTTTACAGAGCAAGCATATAAAAACATAAAACCAGCAAGACAAAGCATAAAACACCAAATAAAAAACATCAAGGCTAAGACAACCTTAAGACACTGACTCAAGTATACAAAAGAAGGACCAATCAAAGAGGAAATCAATACGCTAATGAGAATAAGTAGGTTTTTACCAACGACTTGAAGATAGCAAGGTTGGGGGCTGTTCTAATCTCTAAAGGCAGGGAGTTCCACAGACGAGGCCCTGCCACCGCAAACGCGCGCTCCCCTCTCCGCTCTCTGGTCAATCAGTCCGAGGATGGCTGGGCTGGTAGCAGATGATTCCGAAGGGGAAGGTGATTACTGAGGACAGAGATCTTCCAGTTAGTCACGTCAGGAAACGGAGCAGACAGGTAAATACAAAGACAAGAAACTAGACTAGATACAACTAATGAAGCTCAGCGCAAATTCTTTCAGGAAGACGTCATTACCCCAGTCACTACTCCATTCTTAAATCAAATCAGCTGTTCAAGAAGTGACGTGTCAGTTAAACCAATCAGACTCGACCACGAGATTCAAGGGCCAATCACAGCCTTACAACTCTGCTTTAAATCTGTTCTCTCCTTGTGCTGTCAGCTGTCGTTTCAGGCAAAGCGCTCGTCTTTTGTCTGTCGGCCGGCTTCATGGATCACTTTCCCTCTCTGTTTGGTGTGGTTATTTTGGTGATCGCTATGTCGGATTCCGAGCCTGCTCTCGCTTCGGACCCGTTTCCTGTACTCTGCTCTTCGCCGGAGGCGATTCCTGGTTCTCCGGACAGCGTTCGCAGGAGCTCGCTGGCTCGCTGCTCCCGGCTCCCGCTGGATGGGTCGGAGTTGCTCCTAGCGGCGCTGCGCCCGTTTCGCGGCGTCGTGCCGGCTTCGGGTTTGCCGTCTCCTGAGCTCCGCGTGCTGGCCGTCCAAGTCGGGTGCGTCTCGCCGGATCCCTCGCCCGCCGCTCCTGTGGCTGCCCGCGGTCGGAAACGGACCAGGAAGGCGGATCCCTCCTTCGGCGCCCTCGCGAAGACCCGCGGCGCGGGTTCCCTGGGCCGCGCTGCTGCCCTGGACGTTCCAAGTGGGTCGTCGGACACAAGCCTCATTCTCGCTTCTCTCCAGTCTCTGGCCGGCTCGTTGCAGTCGATGGAAGCACGACTGCAGGCCGTTGAAAGCATTCCAGCTGGTTCCGTGACCGTCGGGGCTGCTCTCTCCTCCGCTGCGCTGCCGGCGCTCGGCTCCGCCCAGACGGGCCCGTCGGCCCAGGCCGACGCTGCCTGTTCTCCACCGTCGATAATGCCATCAACCTGATTAAACTGGCTGGGGTGGGCTCTTGGCTTTCCAAGGCTGACATCACAGACGCTTTTAAAATCGTGCCCGTCCATCCTTCCCAATGGCCTCTTTTCGGTGTTAAGTGGGACTCAAACTTCTATTTCGGTGTGCGCCTGACCTTTGGGTGCAAGAGCAGCCCTTGCATTTTTAATCACGTGTCGGAGGCCCTTTGCTGGATCCTGCTTAACAGGGTGAGGGTGCCTTCGGTGCTTCATTTGCTGGACGATTTTTTGCTTATCGACCCCCCTCACGATAGCTCAGGGTCGTCTCTGGGGAAGCTGCGGAGCTGCTTTCATTCCCTTGGCGTTCCTTTTGTCTGACGAAAAAACTTTAGGTCTTGCCACGCGCCTGGAGTTTCTCGGGATTACCCTCGACTCCGTGGAAATGCAAGCGTCTCTCCCGCTCGACAAATTACAGCGCATTCGCGAGATCGCTGCGTCTTTTTCGACCGCCATTTCCATACCCAAACGCCAGTTGCTTTCCCTTTTGGGCCACCTAAACTTCGCCATGCGTGTTATTCCTCAGGGGCGTTCGTTCATATCCCGGTTGCTGGATACGGCATCTTCAATTTCCCAACTGCAGGATCTCGTATCCCTAGATGACGGCTGCCGTTCCGATTTGCGGTTTTGGGCTCACCTTCTCGAACATTGGAACATTGGCTGCCTTTTCTCTGGCCACTGCTGCTTCGGCTCCGTCCCCGGTAGGCCTTACATTCCAGCTTCTGCCAATATTTCTGCCCGTCTGCGTGCTAACATTTTGCAGGGCAAGGACGTCAATTTGGTGAGCTTAATTTTGCCTTCCCCGAATGCGTGACCAATCCGTGCGTTTCGGGGTGGGGTTCTCCCGCCGTGCTTAAATCGCGGACCCTCGGCTGTGCAAGGAGCTTTCAATGGGGGTTTTTTTTTTTGTTTTTTTTTTTTTGTGTTTTGTATTTGCTCAGTGTACCCGGAACGGCGGCAGGAACTTGATTCCTACCTTGCTCTGATTGGCAATCTCAACTTGAAGTATGGGAGGAACTTTTTCTACCGCTATCACAAGGCTTTCTCTAGTAAGGCGGCGCTGCACCTCGCTCGGTCCAATGTCCGGCTGGACTGGTCCGTCGTGGATCTCGAGCTTCTGGTCATGCTGGTGGGTGGTGCGCAGGTTAATTCCTGTGCCACCTGTGGAGTCGCGGGCCACGTGGCTTCTCTGTGCCCTATGCTGCATTTTCGCCAGGTCCCCGGCCCCTCCTCTCGGTCTCCTCGTCCCCGTTCCCCTCCCGACACTGCTGCGCAGGGCCGCCAGGTCATTATGCCTAACCAACCTCCCATTTGCAATAACTTTAATGACAATGTTTGTACCTTCCCCAATTGCATCTTTCTTCACGTCTGCAGCTACTGCCGCGATGCCCACCCCTGGTCTGTCTGCCCTCGGCGCTCGCGTCTGCCCGGTCTGCCCGGCGGCCGCCTCGCCACGGCTCAAAGACATTTTGACTGTTCACCCATCCACTCCATTAAAACTGTGTGCATTGGCATATGAACTGTCTTCGCATCCTGATTCGGTGTTTGTTGATCACCTTCTCACTGGGCTTTCCCAAGGTTTTCGGGTGGGCGTGCTTACAGCGCCAACTGTTTCTTTCGTGGCTAAAAATCTCCTTTCCTCCACTTCCGATCCCGACACAGTCTCTCGGTTGTTGGCGTCGGAGGTGGCTAAGGGCCATGTCATTGGGCCGTTCAGTTCTCCTCCGTTTTCCCTGTTTCGCGGCAATCCGATCGGCGTCGCTACAAGGAAGTATTCTGGCAAAAAGCGGTTGATCTTCGATTTGTCCGCGCCGCATAACGGGCCTGTTCCCAGCATTAACAGTCTCATCCCACTAGCCCCCTTTTCTCTGCACTATGCCACCGTCGATAATGCCATCAACCTGATTAAACTGGCTGGGGTGGGCTCTTGGCTTTCCAAGGCTGACATCACAGACGCTTTTAAAATCGTGCCCGTCCATCCTTCCCAATGGCCTCTTTTCGGTGTTAAGTGGGACTCAAACTTCTATTTCGGTGTGCGCCTGACCTTTGGGTGCAAGAGCAGCCCTTGCATTTTTAATCACGTGTCGGAGGCCCTTTGCTGGATCCTGCTTAACAGGGTGAGGGTGCCTTCGGTGCTTCATTTGCTGGACGATTTTTTGCTTATCGACCCCCCTCACGATAGCTCAGGGTCGTCTCTGGGGAAGCTGCGGAGCTGCTTTCATTCCCTTGGCGTTCCTTTTGTCTGACGAAAAACTTTAGGTCTTGCCCGCCGCGCCTGGATTTTCGGGATTACCCTCGACTCCGTGGAAATACAAGCGTCTCTCCCGACACAAATTACAGAACGCATTCGGCGATCGCTGGCGTCTTTTTCGACCGCCATTTCCATACCCAAACGCCAGTTGCTTTCCCTTTTGGGCCACCTAAACTTCGCCATGCGTGTTATTCCTCAGGGGCGTTCGTTCATATCCCGGTTGCTGGATACGGCATCTTCAATTTCCCAACTGCAGGATCTCGTATCCCTAGATGACGGCTGCCGTTCCGATTTGCGGTTTTGGGCTCACCTTCTCGAACATTGGAATGGTGTTTCCTTTTTTTACGATGATTTGGTGCATTCTTCTGACTCTATGCTGTTCTTCACAGACGCTGCCCCTTCTGCCGGGTTCGGTGGATTTTTTCAGGGGCAGTGGTTCGCAGGTCACTGGCCTCCCACCTTCTCCCGGCTTGATTCGTCGGCCTTGCATGAGATTTACCCCATCGCCGTAGCTTGCCGCGTCTGGGGCCATCAATGGCAGCGCAAACGTATCTCCGTTTTGTGCGACAATCGAGCGGTCGTCGACATCATCAATATGGGGCGCTCTTCATGTAGTGCAATTATGCCGTTTGTGAGAAGCATCACCTGGTCTGCCGTCATGCACAATTTTCTCATCACTGCCCGTCATGTTCCCGGTCATTCTAATGGTGTGGCTGATGCTCTGTCTCGTTTTCATTTTCAGGCCTTTCGGCGCCGGTGCCCTACCGCCTGCCCCTTCCCTGTCACTCTGCCTTCTCTCCAGAAGCTGGCGCTGTATTGAACCTATCGCCCCTACGTCCTTATCTAGATTCCTCTAGGGATTATATGAGAAAAGGCTTGGCTGCGTCTACTTTGAAAACCTATGATTTTGCTTGGCATACCTTCTGTTTCTTTTGTGTTTGTATTTCTGTTCCTCTTAAACCCGTTCGTACAAGCAGCATTTGTGCATTCATTTGTTATTGTACTGACACTCGCAAATTTAAGTTGCAGTATACTCGAGGTTTGCTCGCCAGCGTTCAGTTTCACATCCGCTGTTATGACCCGTCGTTTCCGAGCATTTTCTCTAATCAGGCCGTTAAATTGCTGCTGAAAGGCATTTCCAAGTCCCATCCTTCTCCCCCCGATCCGAGGCAGCCTATCACTCTCGGTATTTTGCACGCTATGGTCTCGGTTCTTCGGGCGGGGGTGGTTTCTCCCTACGTTGACTCCTTACTGGAGTCCGTGTTTTTGCTGGCTTTTTATGCCTTTCTCAGATGCGGCGAATTTACTACCCCTTCTAAATCTTTTAACCCTGATAGTGATGTCACTTTTTCTGATTTGGCTTTTTATACTGGTCATTATCGCTTATCTCTCAAACATTCTAAACGCGGTGGCACTTGCTCAGTCCTCGTCGCCCGCACTGATACTTGTTTTTGTCCCTTCAAATCCATGCTAACCTATTTACGGTTGCGGCCTCGCACTGGCTCCTTAGCGCCTCTGTTCCTCGTCCCCGGGGGATTTCCCCTGTCGAGAGCTTGGTTTGGGCTTCATCTAAAGCTCGTTCTCCTTAGAGCTAATATGTCCCCTCAGCATTATCCGGGCCATTCGTTTAGGATCGGGGCTGCGACGACTGCAGCTAACCAGGGCATATCTTGTGCTTCCCTGCAACTGCTGGGTCGCTGGTCATCTGCTGCTTACTCCTCATACATTCGTCCTGACGTCGACGACCTTCTCACCATCCAAAGATCATTGAAGCCTTGATTCTGGTGAGCATGCATATAACTGGTGGTGGTGTGTTTTCACGTCTCTGTTATTGTCTCATTTAGGATGTTGTCCTGCTTGTGTCACATTTATTCTTTGCTTGTCGTGGTTCATGGCCTGCATTGCACTGCCGGTCATCGTGCCGTGGTTCTGCGGACTGGTTAGGTTTTTACTTTGTTTGGCCGGTATCGCCATTCCGGTCTCCGCGCTGAGCTTAATAAAATCAGTTAGGCTAGGGCTTTCTTTTGTTTTGGCCAGTATTGCATTCCGGCCACGTACCTCGATTCCTAAACATACTTGGGACTTTCTTTTGCTTGTTGCTGGCCTGAATTGCCACCCCGGCAGGTATGCCGTGATTCGTCCTGCTGGTGCAGGGCGTGGAAGTGGCGCTAATTCCTATATGTCGTGGTAGGGCTCAGGGTTTCGTATCGCTTATGTTTGAGTAATTACTAGAAATGTGTTTTCAATGTTTAGTCGGTCGATCATTTCTTACTTCTGTTGCACGTTTCTTTATTGCATATTTTCTTGTTTTCATATTTACCTCCGAACAAGGTGGTGGTGGTGTTGGTGTTGTTGTTGTGGATGCCGTCGGTATGCCGGCTTGAGTTGCCAATGCCGGCCTGAGTTGCCGATGCCGGCTGGTGTTGCCGATGCCGGCCTGACTTGCCGATGCCGGCCTGACTTGCCGATGCTGGCTGATGCGGCCGATGCCGGCTGATGCGGCCAATGCCGGCCGGTGTTGCCGATGCGGGCTGGTGTTGCCGATGCCGGCATGACTTGCCGATGCCGGCTGGTGCGGCTGATGCCAGCTGATGCGGCCGATGCCGGCTGGTGTTGCCGATGACCGACTTCCCCGATGTATTTTGCCTGCTGTATTAGGGATGGATTGTTGCATTAGTTTTCTACTTCCAGATCCATGGAGGTGCCGTGTTATGCCAGCCTGATTTGCCGATGCCGGCCTGTCTTGCCGATGCCGGCCCGATTTGCCGATGCCGGCCCGATTTGCCGCATGTGATGCCGGCTGAGTTGCTGGTGCGGCCAATGCCTGCTGGGCCGGCCGATGCCGGCTGTGTGGCAGATGCCGGCTGATGCGGCCGATGCCGGCCTGTCTTGCCGATGCCGGCTGGTGTTGCCGATGCCGGCATGACTTGCCGATGCCGGCATGACTTGCCGATGCCGGCATGACTTGCCGATGCCGGCTGGTGCGGCCGATGCCGGCTGATGCGGCCGATGCCGGCTGGTGTTGCCGATGACCGACTTCCCTGATGTATTTTGCCTGCTGTATTAGGGATGGTTCGTTGCATTAGTTTTCTACTTCCAGATCCATGGAGGTGCTGTGTTATGCCGGCCTGTGTTGCCGATGCCGGCCTGTCTTGCCGATGCCGGCTGGTGTTGCCGATGCCGGCCCGAATTGCCGCTTGTCATGCCTCCGTGTTTGCCTTTCTGTGTTACTCCGTGCCTGTGCTGCGGGAATTATTTGCTTCCGTTTTGGGGGTGTATCACTTAACCGATATTTTTATTTTCAGATCCGTTGCTGCAAGAGGTAAGCCTTAATGTGTATATGCTAGTTTGTATGTAGCCTCTACCGTTAAGAATGCATGTTACAGTCTACATATTAAATGTGTTATATCTATAATCTATAATTCCCGTCACGTTTTGGGGGTTATGTTCCTATTCCCTACCCCTTTAAGAAGATTAATTCGATGGAGTCCAATCTCCAAAAGAGTTGTACAATAAATATTTTTGCATATCTGCAAACGAAGTCTCTCCTGATTGAAATGAAGCTCAGCGCAAATTCTTTCAGGAAGACGTCATTACCCCAGTCACTACTCCATTCTTAAATCAAATCAGCTGTTCAAGAAGTGACGTGTCAGTTAAACCAATCAGACTCGACCACGAGATTCAAGGGCCAATCACAGCCTTACAACTCTGCTTTAAATCTGTTCTCTCCTTGTGCTGTCAGCTGTCGTTTCGCAAAGCGCTCGTCCCTCCTCCTCCCCTGCCTCCTCCGGTAGTTGTGTTTCTCCCGGCTGACCGCTCCGTTGCCTCTTCGGTCCAGTCTCTGGTCTCTTCACCGCCGCCACCAGTGTCTGGACTCCATGGGGGGTTATGTTCCTATTCCCTACCCCTTTAAGAAGATTAATTCGATGGAGTCCAATCTCCAAAAGACTTTGTACATTCAATATCATACAGTTGTACAATAAATATTTTTGCATATCTGCAAACGAAGTCTCTCCTGATTGAATTGAAGGCTGGTGAATGAGCATACTCAGTGGGAAGCAACAATCCAGCAGGGAGAGGAAAGTATAGGCTGGTATATGAAGGCAGTTGATGGAGCAGGATGAGTAGCAGGTGCACTGATAGGGATTAGTGCCAGGTGTGAGGAGAGTCAGCAGGGGGGGGGGTGGCCACACACTGTGGAGCATGCAGGCGGAAACAGACAGACAGACAAAAAAACAAAAACACACACCAAGCACACGGCAGGCATCACAAAATGAAGAAATAAACCAAAATTCAATCACACACACCAGACTGTCACCTTGCGGAAGTCATGGCAGACAGGGACATGACAGTATTATGTGGATGTGGAATATGTACAGTGTTAAACGTCCCATGGCATGAACATTTCACTTCATGAGGTTATTTAACATTAATATGAGTTCCCCCAGCCTGCCTATGGTCCCCCAGTGGCTAGAAATGGTGATAGGTGTAAACCGAGCCCTGGGTGTCCTGCTCTGCCTTTGAGAAAATGAAAGCTCAGATGGGCCGATCTGAAATCTTCTCCTTATGAGGTCATAAGGGGAAAGGTTACCTCCCCTTTCTCTGCTTTGCCCGCCCATGAGAGAGAGACATCATGACTTTCAAACAAGCAAAGTGGCAGTTGGTCAAGGCCACACCCCCACCCTCCACCTTGCCCCCCCCCTCTCCTCCTCAATAGCTACAGACAGAAATGGCACATCCTAAGGAAAGCTCATTGTGGGACTGGCTCTAGTGGCTGTAATTCTGCACCAAGGCGGAATTTCGGGAAAGAGACTTCAGATACAGTATTAGGGGACCACTAAGGTCTATATAAAAGAGACTTCAGATACAGTATTAGGGGACCACTAAGGTCTATATAAAATAGACTTCAGATACAGTATTAGGGGACCACTAAGGTCTATATAAAAGCATCCAAAGAGCACCATGTCATGGGACCTTTAATATGTGGTGTCTGGGCTCTGCATTACTCCCCACAGTAAAAAGGGGTTTGAGTTTTACCTCATTCACTTTGTGATGAAATTATTCCTCTGTTGTCCCGATGCCATTGTGTTTCCAGATCGAAGCAATTACTTTGGTGTATAAGTTATTATTTAGAATAGAAATAATCATATCAAGAATTACCATTACATGACCCAAGTTATAAAAAACTGATATGGCTGCAGATCTGATAGAAGCTCTAATACACACTTTTTAGAATGTATTCTAATCTGAAGAATGTCTGGTGAAACTTGGACCGTTCCCTGGGCTCCTTATGAGTCGTCCCCCACATGTTTTGAATTATGTAACACATGTTTGAATGTGTTCCAAGTTACCCTTCCCATACAAAAACGACTGGGAAGATGTTTCAGATTTATGTTTACCAGTTGTCATTGGGATTATTATTGAGCTGCGTAGTGGATTACTGACACAAAGAGTAGTATTTTCTCAGACTAAGTTTATGACGTTTTTTATACGTGACAGCTAAATCCATTTAAATGCTCCTGAAAGGTGTTACCACACACTAGAATAAATTGCTGTTGTTGTAAATACTTAACATTAGGCGTTCCCTAATAGATCCTGGAACAAGTGTTAAACAGGGAAGTGCTGTATTTTGCAGCTATTATTCCTCTCTGTCTGGCTGTACACTATTGTACTGTTGTATCATTTGCATACACATGGTCTGTTCATTGTCCAGTGGCCAAGTTTGTATGATACTGTGTGCCCTGCCATGAAGGAGTGCTACGTGTTGTCTAGGAAAACTGAGCCAGGACAATGAAGAATCAAGGCTAAAAGCTCTCGCATGGAATGATGTGAATATGAATACGCTCAAATAAAGAGGTCTGCACCATCATAAAAGGACAAAAGTAAAAGGGAAGGCAAGCCAAGAGAGTCAAGCATGTTCTAAATTGAACAAGAGCAGATCTCCTCCTCCACTTATTCAGCCCTCTTTTTTGGGTGTCCTTGTGTCTCTCCCCCCCCTCCCTCTCCTCCTCCTTCTACCATGCTTCAGTCCCAGCTCCTCTCATCCAGGGCTTTGTCAAGAGGATGGAAAAGTACTGGAGTGTCTTGCTAGCTCTAGAGAGAGAGAGAGAGAGAGAGAGAGAGAGAGAGAGAGAGAGAGAGGCTCTCCCATTGTTGTCTGAGTGTACTGGCTGACCAGACTCAGATCTGCAGGACAGACCAGTCTGACAGAGCGTGGGGAGGGAGGGACACTGTGTCACATTCTGCCTCTCTGTCCCTCGCTCAACCCACATTCGCCACTTCCCCAAACCCATTCATTGCCATTCTTTACCTGCCCACAAGATTCCCTCTGACCTTTTCTACACCTCACTCCTACATCCACCCACTCCCTCCTGCCCTGAAATATCCACTCTCCCTATCACCTGCTCACCTGTTTCCACTTTTCCTTCTCAGCCCTGCCGCATTTAACTAGCCCTTTTCCACTTACTCCGAATATGACAGTATTCTGAATTAGATTTGGGTCATGTAAATAGCATATTATGTTTGGATATTCTGAATAAGGTCTTTTTCTGAATGTATCATTTTCCGATTGAGACATGTGGGATATGCCGGTATTATTAGGGTTTTAGAGGCATTCTTTGGAAATATACAGCGCATTCAGAATATGCGACTCAATCAGGGTTTTTAGTGCGTCTCATAAGTATTTGCAACTCGTGAAACATAATGCACAAATGATTGCTGGGTGATTTGTAGCCATAAATCTGTGTTGTATCTGTGCCTCTTGTCATGGCCCGCCGGCCATGACCCTGGCCTCCTTCGCGGTATGTGTGTGAATGTAGTTTTTGTGTTCCTTTTCTCCTTTTTGGTGTGCCTGCTGTGTGCTTGGTGTGTTTTGGTTTGGAGTCCGTCTCTGTGTTTTGCTCTCTCCCACATGCTCTGGAAGCCACGGGTGGGCGTGGTCACTGAGCTCCTGCTTTCACAACTGTGGCTCATCACACCACTCAGCACTCCTGCTCCTCATCAACTGTCAACTCTCCTTTATAAGCCAGGCCAACCTTCCAGTCCCTGCCGGATCGTTGAATCATCTAGTATGAGAACATGCCAGCCAATCTGACT
Organism: Perca fluviatilis; assembly: GCF_010015445.1. Lineage (NCBI taxonomy): Eukaryota > Metazoa > Chordata > Actinopteri > Perciformes > Percidae > Perca > Perca fluviatilis. Next base: position 9,021,262 of record NC_053118.1, on the reverse strand, counting down.
TTTCACTATTGTGAAATACCTGTTGCTAACTAGCTTTCCCCCCCCCCTGTCTCCCCTCAGACCATCTCATCTCCTGAGCCTGGACCCAGATCTACCTGCCAGAACTGCAAGATCCAGAGCACTGGAGCCCAGACCCCATTCCCTCTCTCTGAATCTTCGGAGTATCCTGCCACTCAAACCACATTCTGTTTGTTCATTTCAATGAATTCACCTTAATTGAAACTTCACTCTGGTCTGTGCTTGAGTTCTGGTTACCGGCCCTGACACCTCTAATTTGTGACTCATGAAACACAAGACACAAATGACTGCAGAGTGATTTGTATCTGTGAATGGGTATCCATGTTCGTGCGTCTAATTTGTTACTCAGATTTCATAATTTGTAAATCGACTTAGTATTTTTCAATGGAAATACATTTGTAAACCTCCTATTGGTGTGGATCCTTTTGAGACTGTTGTGTCTCAAGTGACAACCCAGCGTTCTCCAGTAGATGGCCTTAATGGAACACTTATGGATGCTAACCATAGTTAACTTACATGAAGACAATTTAGAAGCCTTGTCAGATGTGTCCGAGACGATTGAACAAGAATCTGCTTTGGCGTTGTTTCAGTGGCAAGGTTGCCTAGCCCTGACAGTGGAACATTGTCCAGTACCATGGAGATGCAAGCGCAGAAGGACTCGAGAAATCATTGTCACCCATATCGGAATGAAAGACCGGTGCCTGACACATTTTTAAAAACAGTGAATAAACTTGAATCTTACCAGTTTTTTTCCACTGAACCATGCGAAAATTTTATGGGATAGCAAAAGTAAACCTAAAGGCATTTTTGAGCGCATTTGAACATTAGGAGCCTGTTGGCAAAGCATGATGAGGTTAAATTGCTGGTAATGGACTCAAATTTACACTTTTTAGGCCTGAGTGAAACCTGGCTTCATAGTGGGATTAAAACCGGTTTAATTGATATCCCAGGTTATAAATGTTATAGAAATGACAGGAAAATTGGAAGAGGAGGAGGGGCGGCACTCTACATGACATGCACAGAAATCACTTTTGATCATGAACTAAATATTGAATATATTTGTGTTAATCTCATTGTCATCAAGTATGCATTTTAAAATTGTGATTTTATTTTTTTTTTATATATATAATCCTCCCTCTTTTAAAGATGCGTTTTATGAAGAGTTGAGTAAATTGTTGAAATTGGTGGCCCATAAGTCCGAAGTTATTGTACTAGGTGATTTTAAATATAGACTGGTCTAATTCTGGTAAAAGGAAAAAACTCAAAACCTTAATGACTAAATTTGAGTTCACCCAACTAATTAAGGGTGCCACATGGATTTCATAATCTTCAAGAACAAAAATAGATCTAGTTTTTTCGAACAAGGACGATCGGATTTTGAAATCATACAATTTTCTAACTGGTTTGTCTGACCATAACATGATTCTTGTCGCTTGAAAATTATCAAAAAAAGTCTGCTAAATATAAACAAAACTCATTCAAATATATTTACCATTTTAAAGCAAGATTTTCCTGCTGTTGATAATGAATTAAATGCTGTTGACTGGAGCACAATTATGGAAAACGACGATGTGCATAGCTGCTGTAAAGACGTAATGAACAAGGTGGAAGGGATCATTTCAAAATTTCTTAAAAAGCAAAAGCATTTGAAGAAGAGAACATTACCCTGGATTAATGAGGAGTTGAAAAAAATTTATGAAAGATCTGGCTCTGAAAAAAATCGGTTAAGACCAAACTAAGTAGTGATATAAATATTTTTAAAAGTCTAAGAAATCGAGTCACTAAAAATATAAGAAAATCAAAAGCGGAGTATTACATTACAACAATAACAGAAGCCAAGGGATGTCCTCTCATAATGTGGAAGCAAATAAATGGTATTGTGAAACAGTCAGGCAAATCAAAGACTATCCATGAACTTAGAAATGGAGACCGGCAGATTAGGGACAGTAAACAAATGGCACTGGAATTTAATATGTTCTTTGTTTCGTCAGTGGAAGAACTGGTGCAACAAGTTAATGTAGAACAGCAACTAAAGTTCACTAAACATCAATCAATAGATCAATACTCTTCGTTCTCACTTCAACAGATTAATGAAACAAAAGTGCTTGAAGCGATAGATTCAGTTAACAGCTAGAGTAAGGATCTTTTTCACTTAAATAGTCTTTTTTAAAACGAAATAAAAACACTTTTGTAAAGCCTCTAACACACTTGATCAATTTGTCTATTCAGAGCGGACAATTCCCCACAATCTGGAAACAGGCAAAAATTATGCCATTATTTAAATCAGGAACACCTGACCAGGCATGCAATTATCGGCCCGTAAGCATCTTACCGGTATACTCAAAGGTGTTAGAGAAAATAGTGTATGGTCAACTTATGACTTTTATACAATCAAATAACATTTTACACCCATTACAATTTGGCTTCCTTCCTCAATACTCAACCGAAACGGCAAATTGTTTCTTTGTGGAACAACTCAAATTTGCTATAGATATTGTTGGCGCCGTCTTTTTGGATCTCAAAAAGGCGTTTGACACTTTAAATCATGACCTTCTTATCCACAAACTGTCCAATTTTAACTTCACACCAGTGGTTTAGATCATATCTTGAACAGAGAGATCAATGTGTGGCAACACATTCTCACACCCAACTCGTAAAATAAGGACGTTCGGTCAGGAGCCTTTCTCGTTCTTATTTGACGTTAAAAGTCTCCTTTAGCGTCTCATGTAAAAGTGCTTGGTCGCCACTATTGCCGTCCCTTTTTCGTCCCTTTTGACGCGATTGGTCGGGACGGGTGAACGGAATCGCGGAGGTTTAGGAGAAAAAGAACGGGGAAAGGACGCCTCACAAGCCGGGAAACACACCGCGGGTGAAGCGCGACTAGATGAATTGCGGAGGTTGGGTTTAGGAGAAAAACAACAGGGAAAGGACGCCTCAAAAGCCGGGAAACACACGCCGGAGACGGGGAAACAAAACGCCACACGCGGGGCACGAACCAGATTCTCCTGAGTGAAAGTCCGGTGTTTTACCCATCCGCCACCCCAACCACCGTCCTTACGCAGCAATTTCCCATTACATACCACTCGCTAAATCTCATACAACTGCGGCTCTCCCCAGTACGTTACACAAATACGCCGAAGGGTGCCTTTTTCGTCGCATCAGACGCTGAAGGACACTGACCAAACGTACTTATTTTACGAGTTCGGAATGAGAACGGGTTGTGTGTGGTGGTCAATAATGAAATGTCTACATTCTTCAAAATGAATACAGGAGTACCGTAAGGGTCCATTCTTGGGCCCTTGCTTTTTACATTGTATATTAATTATCTGCCAAACTCATGTCCTACAGCAGGATTTCAGATGTACGCTGACGATGCAGTGGTTTATGTGCAAGGGAAAAATGTGCATGCAGTTTCTGATGAACTGACAAAATAAATGCAGAATGCGGCGGTGTGGTTTCAAAATGCAGGTCTGACACTGAATGTGCGGAACCTTTGCACCATGACCTCGAGCCAAACACCCCCCCAGAAACTTTTTTCACCTGGGTCTAACATTGGGAGAGTTAGCGTAGAGTAGCGTTAGCCGCTGAATAGCTTAGCGCAGAGGCTAATGGATCCGAAGTGTCTCTTAACATTACCCCACTAATAATGCCCGAAATGATACCAAAGGTCTACATTAGTATATATAGGTTATGCACTCATAAAACGATGGATTGTAAAGTTTGTAAGTACACCAGAAGGTTATGTAAATAACACTTGCCTGCTGGCTTCTGCTCTCTGCTGTTGTTGCTGCTGCTGTAAGACGAGTGCTTAGGGACATCTACAAATTACAACACCGAAAAGAGATGCAACAAAAATATTTTTTAATTTAACTTATTTTTTAAAGTAAGTGCTGTAGTATAACTAGCAGGAGACAAGTAATAATTGAGGTAAGTTTGGAGACATTACCTTATTTAATCATTAAATTAATAAATATTTTTGTTGCATCTCTTTCGTGTTGTAATTTGTAGATGTCCCTAAGCACTCTTACTGCCCGGTAGTAACAGCAGCAGCAGCAGCAGAAGAGCAGAAGCCAGCAGGCAAGTGTTATTTACATAAACTTCTGGGTACTTTACAAATTTTACAATCCATCGTTTTATGAGTGCATAACCTATTTGTACTACTGTAGACGTTTGGTATCATTTCGGCATTATTAGTGGGGTAATGTTAAGAGACACTTCGGATCCATTAGCCTCTGCGCTAAGCTATTCAGCTGATAACGCTACGCTACGCTAACGCTCCCAATGTTCGACCCAGGTGAAAAAAGCTTCTGGGGGGGTGTTTGGCTCGAGATCATGGTGCAAAGGACCCTAGGGTGAAATTACTCCGAACCATCACTTTAAAGACTGTCTATTTGCTTTGCCTCAAGATTCAAGTCCATATCAGAAGAACTAAATTTACGGATAAATGGGCATAAGATCCAGCAGGTCTCAGAGGTCAAATACCTGGGCCTTGTACTTGACTCTCAACTTAAATTTGACCGTCATATAAAAAAATGTCAAGTAGCCAAAGTAAATCTTTACACATTCAGATTGATCAGGGACTACCTACCGTTTTATGCTGCTCACACTTTCATGCATGCCATGATCTTCTTGCATATAAGTTACTGCATCTGCACATGGTCACAGGCTACCGTTACTACAGTCAAGCCAATTCAAATGATTTATAACAGAGCAGTTAAAATCCTAGATAGGAAACCCATTAGGTCACATCATTGTGTTAGTCTGAGGAATTTAAACATTTTATCTTTTGCAAATTTCATTAACTTTTCTTTGTTGAAGCTGATGCATAAATGCTTAAATCAGCAAGCCCCGCAGGTCTTGAGTGAGTGCGTAGTTGCTCTCAGGACTGTGGGTTCAAGGACTAGAGGAGCTCAGAACGGGAACTATCAGATCCCGAAATGTAGTACTTCATTTGGACAATCCGCTTTTCTGTACAAGGCACAAAAGCCTGAAATTGTTTACCCAAAGAACTGAAAGGAGAGTCAAACTGGGTCCTTTTCAAACACAAACTTAAAGACTCTTTAATCAGGTCAAAAATGTGACCACTGACTGTTGGCTACTATGTGTTATACTGTATCATTATGTTTATTTTAACTATGTATTGTTGAATTTTATGTAAAGGCCCACTAGGGACTGACATTGAGAATTAGCTTTGGCTAAAATGTTGTAGTATGTAACATGAGTTTATGTAACATACTTGTCCCGATTCAAATAAACTTAAATAAAAAAGTTGAAATTATTAGGACTTTGTCGTTTTCAGCATCATTGTTGCAGTGTATTTTTTGCTTTGTGTTCTAATGGCAGCAGTCACAGTTTGCTACTTTTGGAGCGTGTTAACGTTTTTGTACAGTTTTAACAGCAAGGCTAACTTAGCTATCATTAAAGTCAGCCCTGTAACATGGGGTTTGCCTGGTCTTTGTATGGAATTGGCAGTCTGAAATGTTATTTGTGACCACACGGCGTAGAAAAAGGATCCACACAAATAGATGGTTTACAGATATTTACATTGCAAAATACTAAGTTGATTGACAAATGATGAAATATGAATTACAAATTAGATGCACAGACATAGATACACATTTACAGATACAAAATCGCTCTGCATTAATTTGTGAATTGTTTTTTCAAGAGTTGCAAATTCTTATGAGACTGTTTTAGCACCATAGACATGGATGTCAACAGGTTTTTGGATATGCCCAAACATCGCAACGGTGACCTTTTCAAGATGGTGGTTGAAGGACTGAAAGAGTGACGCTACAATTCCGCCACCGGTGGACAACTTACAAGAAAAATGCTTTTTTGCACAGCTGCATGTAAACGGGAATATTAGTGGAATATTCACTTTTCCAACCATCACAACTCTAGTTTTGGTTGAATGGGGCTGAGTGGGATGAGCGGGACAAACGCCTTTCAAAATCTGACAAATCTTTCAAACTGACCTTTGTCGATCTGAAATGAAGACCGATTCAGGAACTGCCCGGCCTATTTCTCGCTTAAAATGTTTTCAGAAACACGTTTCGGTGAACTATCTTCGTAAAATATAACCTTGTATTCCGAACGAAGCCAGCATTATGCCCGGTTGTAAAATCCGGGAGCAGCCAGACCCACGTGACTCATTTGTCCAATCAGCTGCCGGTTAAAAGTGCTGCCTGCTGTTATGGAGGCGTATTATGTCTTGCGCACGCGCAGAACGTACACTACTGGTCAAAAGTTTTGGAACACCCCAATTTTTTCTAGTTTTTTTTTTTTTTTTTGAAATTTTAGCAGTTCAAGTCCAATGAATAGCTTGGAATGGTACAAAAGGTAAGTGGTGAACTGCCTGAGGTTAAAAAAAAAGTAAGGTTACGCAAAACTGAAAAATAATGTACATTCCAGAATTTTACAAAAAGGCCTTTTTCAGAGAACAAGAAATGGGTTAACAACGTAAAGCTGTTCTGCAGCAATGGAGGTTGATCAAGCTTTGAAAGTTGGTTCTACCAATTCCCACATCTGTTCCAACTTGTCTGGATTACTTACAACCCCCTCTGTTTGTATTAAAGTATTTTTGGAACACACTGTGGTACCGTACCCTTGTGAGCATTATTTGAACAGTATTGTACTGCAGAAAGTAGTGTGTTGCCATAAAATGGCGGGAAAAAGGCAATTAACAATGGAAGAGAGACAGACCATCATAACACTTAAGAATGTTGGTCTTTCCTACTGAGAAATTGCGAATAAAGTCAAGGTGTTAGTGAGTACAGTATTCTTCGCCATCAAAAGGCACTTAGAAATTGGGGGAAACTCTGACAGGAAGAGGTCTGGCAGACCCAAAGCCACAACAGAATCAGAAGACAAGTTTCTGAGAGTCAACAGCTTGCGTGATAGGCTCACAGGACAACAGCTTAATAGTGGTCATAATGGGCAAGTCTCAATTCAACTGTAAAGCGAAGACTTCGAGCTGCAGGTTTGATAGGTCGAGTTGCAGCAAGAAAGCCATTGCTAATGGACTACTGAAGACTGGAAGAAGGTGCTATGGTTTGATGAATCAAAATTTGAAATCTTCGGTTCATCACGCAGGATTTTTGTACGCCGTCAAGTAGGCGAAAGGATGGTTCCTCAGTACAATAAGACATTGAACTGCATGAATTTCAATAAAAACCTGTGTGTTCTAAAACTTTTGACCAGTAGTGTACATTCAAGTCGGCGTTGCTTCGGTGTGTTCCGAGGCACTTTTTAGACCTCCGGGAGCCGACTGATCAGTCTGACTGCCTTTTCTGCCAACGGTCGGCCGTCAGGTTGGTGTGTCAGGGCCTTTAGGTAACAATGTAAGCTGTCAGTCTTTTGTACCTGCTTGTGTTGACTGATATACCTGGTTGCTTGTCATGAAAAACAATGTATAACGTTTTTAATATTATATATGGCTAGCTAATGTTAGCTAATCTAATGGGAAGCCATGCGGATTTTCAACCGGTGTTTGTGTCATTGCAGTGGTGTTTAGCCTCTCTTTATTACGCTTAATATAAGCGTTTAACCTACATGACAACTACATAACCTTCTTAACGAAAATAAGAGGACTGCTCCCTTTGCACCTTACATGTTAATTTATTAAGCTAACTGTATTTACCTTAATTTTCAGGTCAAATCAGACCATAACAAGCTGCAAGGAGGGCAGCTGCCTGCCTGCATGAGGGTATCCATCGAGCCCAAAGGAATTTAACTACAAGAGAGCATTAGAACTAATCTTCTCAAAGCCCAGGAACATACAATATCCAAAGTCAGTGTGCAACGTTTGTCAACAGGGAGGTAGGGAGAGTTGGAATAGAATATATCTTATTTTCCACCAGGACTAGTTGTCTGTTCAACTTCAGACAGTGAACAAGATTACCTTCTTTATCTATGCAGATCATCTTGCCCTTGCTGTCTCACAGAACGGTCTAATAACATGAGAATGAAAAGCTGTCCTTCAGAATGCGATTTCGATACACACCTGTTGTGCTCTTTTCAAAGAATGAATGCCTAATGTCCTTGTTTGACAAAATGTATATTAAATGTACAGATTGGATGTTCTATATGTAATAAATATTCATAAAATTAAATGTCCAAATATAATACATCGTTGCATTACAGTATATGCAATGGATATATACATATATAGCATATATCCAGTGTAATAAAAAATCATAAGTAGACACTTATAAGGGTGGGGGGGATGCTACAGGTGTATGTGGCCTGTATGTTTATGTGCTTATGTTTTTTAATATGGCAACGTTTCATTTGTGTTTTTTCTTCTAGGGATGGGCATTGGAAATTACTAAAGCAACAGTAGCACGGCATTAGGGATACTGACTTCACCGAGAACACTAAGTAAGCAGGTGTCAGGTTTGGGGACAGAATTCAGGCGCAGACTGGAGTTGAAAGAATCTTATTTTAATAAAACGGTGAGTGGGGGCTGGCAGTGGGGGTGCTGGGTCTGAAGAAGGATTGGGGTCTGAGCTGTGTTCCTCAGTGCAGCTGCAGACTATAATGATCCAGTGCGTGGCGTGGCTATTGGCAGCAGATGATTCTGAAGGTGGGTTATTTCTGAGGACAGAGATCTTCTAGTTAGTCATATCAGGAAACAGGGCAGACAGGTAAGTACAAGGACGAGAAACTAGACTAGGTACAATAATAGAAGGCTGGCGAATGAGTGATAAGCAACAATCCAGCTGGGAGAGGAAAGTCAGACTGGTATTTGAAGGCAGATGATGGAGCAGGATGAGTAGCAGGTGCGCTGATTGGGATTGGTGCCAGGTGCGGGGAAGAGTCAGCAGGGGTGGGGGGGCGTGTCCACACGCTATGGAGCATGCAGGTGGAAAGCAAAACACAGACAGACAGACCCAAAACCAAAACACATCAAGCACACAGCAGGCATCACAAAATGAAGAAATAAACCAAAACCCATTCACACACACACCAGACTGTCACCGTGCGGAAGTCACGGCAGGTGGGGGGCGTGGCCGGTGGGGGGCGTGACAGCAGGAGTATTGTTTTACAGGTCCTCAAGGATGCTTACTTTCAGATTCCCATCTGGGAATCTTTGAATTCTGAGTCCTCCACTTTGGGATCTCGCTGGCCCCTCACACCTTCACCAGGTGCATGGATGTAGTCCTTGGTGAAGAATTGGGATACAGTTTTTGATTTGGTTGTGAGTTTGATGTGTCTTGATTAGGCTAAGTACTAGTGTGAATGTTGCATGTAATTTCAGTTGATTTATTGTGTTACATTGTTCACCTATTTCCTATTCAGTACCTGGAGCACACCTATGACACGTGTATGCATGAGCGCACACACGCTGTTAAATAGCGGCTCGTTTCAAAGGTTATTTAACCACTTTTCCTGTGGTGACGAGTTTAGATACATACGGCAGCTATAGCTCTATTCACACAGGACTAGTATTATCTGGGGACCTCTGGTAATTTGTAATAATTTTAGAGGACATCTAATAATAATAATAATAATAATAATAATAATACATTGAATTTATATAGCACTTTTCACAAACTCAAAGTCGCTTTACAGGGTAGGTATAGATAATAAAGACAAACAAACAAAACAAAACAAGATTCAGGCACAGATGAAAAGGGGAGGGGCGTGGGGCTAGGGATAGGCAGTGGTGAAGAGATGGGTCTTGAGGCGAGACTGGAATATGGTGAGGGACTCAGAGGTGCGGATCTCTTGGGGGAGTTCCAGAGCCTGGGAGCTGCCCTGGAGAATGCTCTATCCCCAAAACTGCGGAGGTTGGACTTTTGGATACAGAGGAGACCAGCTGAGGTGTATCTGAGGGACTGTGAGGGTTTGTACGGGGAGAGGAGGTCAGTGAGGTATGAGGGGGCCAGATGGTGGAGGGCTTTGTAGGGATTTTTTAGGTGATCCGGTGGGAGATAGGAAGCCAGTGGAGTTGTTTTAGGACTGGAGTGATGTGGTGCCAGGATTTGGAGCGGGTGATGAGTCGGGCGGCTGAGTTCTGGACCAGTTGTAGTCGGTTAATGTTGGTAGAGCTGATGCCGAGAAGAAGTGAGTTGCAGTAGTCCAGTCGGGAGGAGATGAAGGCGTGAATGAGTCTTTCAGCAGCGGGGGGTGTGAGAGAGGGTCTGATTTTGGCGATGTTGCGGAGGTGAAAGAAGGAGGTTTTAATGACATGACCGATGTGGGGCTCAAGATGGTGTTTAAGATAACACCAAGGTTACGGGCCTGGGGAGATGTGGAGACATTGGTGCCGTTGATGGTGAGAGCGGTGTTATTGATTTTGCTGAGTGTGGATTTGGAGCCTATGAGGAGGAATTCTGTTTTATCGCTGTTGAGTTTGAGGAAGTTGTGTTGCATCCAGGTTTTAATAGCTGACAGACAAGAGTTGATGTGGGAGAGGGGAGGATTGTGGGGGGATTTGGTGCTGAGGTAGAGCTGGGTGTCATCGGCGTAACAGTGGAAGTCCAGGTTGAGGTGGCAGATTATCTGACCAAGAGGGAGGATGTAGATGATGAAGAGGAGGGGGCCGAGTACGGAGCCTTGGGGAACACCTTGTGATGTCTGTGATTTTAAACCCCTACAAATCTGCCATGTCTGTAATTTGTCAAGAAAAAATTCCAGAGGCCCTCCGGCAGAGCTTAGCAGGATTAGAAACAAATTTGTAATGTATTTAGATTAATTAATCATACAAGCATGACAAAAATATTGACAGAAACCGTATAATTTACACTACAACATGTTGCACATGTACTAAACTGGGAATAATAAAGAGAAGATTGGACCCTGGTGCAGATGACAACTCACATTACGCGCCTTACGCTAAGTGCAATAAAACCTTCCTAAGTGAAAAGCTAACACTCTATCAATTCACCTGCCTATTCAATAGGAATACACATGTAGAAAAGCAATACTGTATATAAATCTGCTCTGCCTGTCTCTTATCTGCTGCCTGTACTCTGCAAATAGCAAATTGTTACAAACAAGCTAAAATGAACCCAACTGTGACAAGATGAAACTAAGTCCAGGGGCAATTTAGCCCAACATGATCCCATCACACCTAAAAAATAATTGTAAAAAAAAAAAAAAAAAAAGTCAGAATTTGACAAGCTCCTGAGAGATCAATATTTGAGCCACAGCAACTAAATGTGTGTTCTGAAAAGTTTGCCATTTTATGAATGTCAATTATAATGGACACCAGAGGCCTATACTACGAAGAAAGATTTGGGGTTACTGAGGTTCAACCCAGGTTTTTTTTGTATCACAATGGTCAGGGACGGATTATCATGACCACGGGCCCTGGACACAAAATCGGAATGGGCCCCCCTCCATTCCCTACCCACACACACGCACTCTCAAGTAGTAGCCTACACGTCCACTATCGCAAAGAGCGCATAGTGCTTTACAGCGCATCACAAGGAAACACACAATCTAATAGGGTACAGATATGTATACAAACCAATATATTAATGGTGGATTAAAGTGTGAAAACAAATATCCTACCTACAATTTATCAAGGTTGATAATGAATATAACAGCCATTCTCGTGGTGCCACTTGTCTATTAGGCAATAGGCTGCACTGGATATATATATATTTCCCCACTTTGCAGGATCCGCAACAGTCTCACACCTAGAGTCGTCATCAGTCCCCCTCTGATACAGGCCTGTAGTCTGGTTAAATAAACTGTAACCTCATGTTGGCATGTTGTCTGAACAGACTGACTGAGGTCAGTGGAAAGCGAGGCCTGTGCCGTTTTACGTGGACAGCTCCTCGGAGCGAACAAGCTCATTAAAGCAATAAGCGTTACTTTTTTTTTCACGCACTCAAGGCTAAATAAACGCCATAAGTCTAATGTTAATGCTAGCTAGCTAAAGTTATTCAAGTGTCTCCCCATAGACTAGTTAAGGCTAAATGACAGCATTCAGACAGTTACTGTTAAACAACGTAATCTTCATTATCTGCTCTACTTACCACTGTCTTCCTTTCTTTTCTCATCATCCTCCTTTTTTCCCTTACCTTCTTCACTCCCAGAAGGATAATTCCTCTGCATTTTCGTTTGACTTAACGTTAAATCAATTCAAAAGTTTGGTTATCGTGCTTCTGGGGAATGACATGGGGCCCCATCGGGTAGGTTTCTGACTGAGATGTCATTGCAAAAAGTAATTTGTTTGTTTAAGGGGGAGGGGGGTTGCGGTCACTGTGGTTACCACATTTTGAGCCATTGTTGTGGAGTAAAGTTTGTTAGCCCTGGGGGGGGGCCCTCACTGCCAGGGGCCCCAAGCAGTTGCCTGGTCTGCCTGTTGACAAGCAGCGGCTCTGATCATACCGTGAATGATAGTAAAATTTCAATTCATCAGATTGTTAGGGGCCCACTTTGCCCATGCCGTAATCTGTCTATGACAACGGTGGGTCACTGGTCACTGTGTTACATCGCCATGGTAACTTATGCTCAACACCTAACCTGCTCGGGAGCTGGTCATGTTCCGGATTAGAGATCAACCGGTATTAAAGCACCGCCTACTGACTAATCAATTCTCGGTTGATAACGGCGTCACCATTCTTGGATCCGGTGGAGCTCAGTGTGCGCATAGTGAGAGGTTCGCTCAGAAAAACCAGAACATTTAGAGTCAGACAAAACCCGTTGGCATTTATATATATCTTTATAAAAGATTACGATTTTCAGTGGAGGGAATTACGTATCTTTGTCAGCTTCTTGAGCTGTATGTTGCCAATGCGACACATCAAAGTTGTGCGCTTACAGTTTCACAGATTGTATGCATAGCATTGAGTTATTTTGCTACGGGTACTTTCATGTATGCTGTGGGTGAAGCGGAGAATCTGAGCAAGAACGCGGTCTGCCACGCAATTCGCAAGGTGGTCCTTGCTTTAACAGCACTACTGAATACATTTGTTGTGTTCCTAGGGCGCTTGCCCACGCAGTCTATTAAAGAGGGCTTTTATGAAATAGCAGGTAAATAATAACTTAAATTGACTACTTCGTCTATAAACAATGTAGGTCCCATGACCTTTACTGTTGCATATGAAATGCATCATACTTCTTTCATAGGCTTCCCGAGAGTGACAGGTGTTATAGATTGCGCCCATATTCCCATTACAGCATCGCTGGGTGAGAACGAAGGCGAAGCATCAATGTTCAGGTAAAGGATAAAGAAGGATACACGTTTGGTCATACTGTAATGGGAGTTCTTCAGATGCACATTGATTTGTCCCTCACAGTAATGCTGTCATCTTTTAGATGCATTGTTAACTGTAGAAAGTCAGGCACAATCCAATTATTGATTTGCTCAATTCCAATGCAGGGAGAATGTAGTCACTTGGTGACAGAGCAATGTAAATGTGGGTGTCACCTGCATAATTATGATAGGTGATGTTATGGTTTTGCTTAATTTGGCCTGGAAGCGTGTAAATGTTAAATAGAAGAGGTCCAAGGATTAAGCTTTGGGGATCTCCACACACCATATTGGTCCGCTCAGATGCATAATCAACAATTCAAACAAAATAGTTCCTATCCTGGAGATAGGTCTTCAACTATAGGCTATAGCACTGTGCCTGAGAGCCAAACCCAGTTTTCCAGTCTGTCCAGTTATATCGTAGGGTCAACAGTGTCAAAGGAAGCACTTTGAATTAGCAAGACTAGAACTGATATCTTGTCTGAAATAGTTTCGGAACAAATGTCATTCAGAAACTTGATGAGAGCTGTCTCAGTCTTGACGTGGAGTCAACGCCCAGAATGAATCTAATCAAAGAAACCATTTAAGGTTAAAATGTTACTTGGTTGCTGGAAGACAGCTTTTTAAGTATGTAGGTCAGGTAAGTAATTATGAGAAGGTCCCTACACAGTTGGCAAAGGAGCTTGCGATTGAACCTCCAATACTGTCATACAGTGAAATGTAAGTGTTTGAAAAATGAGAGATAGATAGATAAATAGATAGATAGATACACAAAACACAGAAACAGTCAGAACTCACTAATACAAAAAGTATTTTCTTAGTTGAACAGAATGGAATTAATGTAATTCTCTCCAATTTAGAGGGGATGTGGTTACCGCAGTAAGCTGTCACTAAAGACGGGGGCAGTGTTGTTCTGCTGGCAGTGAGGAGTGTGTCAGAGGATATATTTCTCCACTGCGACTGAGCAGCAGGACTAATTTCTGCCTGATGGGAACATTAGCTTTATGGTCAACATCCCTGTATGAACAGGAGGAATGTAATGAAACTTAAGAGACTAAATTACCTGCTGCCTCCCAGAAACTGAAGCCCCTCAAAAGTGTGTGTGTGTGTGTGTGTGTGTGTGTGTGTGTGTGTGTGTGTGTGTGTGTGTGTGTCTGTGTGTGTGCGCCTCACTAGTGAATATATTACCTTCCAGGCATGGCTGAAATTCGCTTCTGTCTTGTTTTAACCTCGGATATTGGTCTTAAATATCCTGTTCTGGACAAATTGGCTGAGACTGAGCTGCATCTCAGTGTGAGGCTGACCTATCAGGGACCCTCAGACAAGAGCAGTCTCTCTGTGTGCTCATGTTGGACAATAAAGGGAGCAGTTACAGTTTCACAGTACACCAGTCTTTCATTGTTTCAGCAGGATAAGCTGCTTAGCCTTGGGCCACCAGAACTGCTGCCCAGCCATACACTCTGGCTCTGGTCCATTTGAGGAAAAGAAGTGGCTTCATGCCCAGTCAGGTCCATTGTATCCTCTCAAGACCTTGGCCACACATTCCCTGCTACCCATGGTTCACTGAGGAGGAGTCAGCAAGGACTAGACCCACAAATAAGTCTGCCACTGTCAAGTATCAGCCAGTCAGTGGTAGCCTTTTCACATTCAAATTTGATTTTAACAAACATAGAGTGAACAGCGGTGCTAGTGCCCTTTGAGGCTGTACTTCGGTACAACGATGCTTTGAGGTAAATGCTAATGTCATAGCAAGTCTTGCTAACAAAGAGGCCGCAATATTCATCACATGAAAGAAAAAAGGTCCAAAATTATAAGGACAACAAAAGGAAGCAGCCCAATAGCAATAGCCGCAGCATCATTGAGCGTGTTTCGACCTTCGTAAAACTGAGCAAACTCACTTCAGCTGCTTTAATTCAGTAGAAAAATGTGTCTTTGGCGCCCCCTAGGTTGAGCTTGAAATCGTTGCGTAGGCCTATTCCTCAAGGTGCAAGCACCATTGAGCGGGTTTTATCACTATAATACATACAGCATTACAATAAGTTACGCCATTTTGCTCTTCTTAATGGGATTTTAACGAAACTTAGTAGGTATATTAAGGTCGTTGTGCCAGATGTCTCCGTTGATTAAAAGCAGGATGCTCAAGAAGAACTTCAGTTATAGGAAATTCCCTGTATGCCCCACCCTTTACGAAGGAAGTTGATTGATGGCGGCCATGTTTTATGACCAGTCTTGCTCATTTGTTGTGGAAATGTGTATCTCAATCCCACAAGACTGTATACCAATTTTGGTGTTGATAGGATCATAATTGACAAAAGTCTATTAATTTAACTGTTTTTAACATTATGCAAATTAGCAAAATATCATCATAGCAGAAGTCTATGGTCCAAGAGGCTTTTTTGTAGAGCACATTGAGCTGGATTTGTGTGAGAAATTTCGAGTCAACGGATGTACGGCGTGAGGGGCATTTTCTTTCAAAAATCGCGCTTTTGATCGTTAATTGTAGTACCACCATTTGGCCGATTGGGCTCATTTTCTTGGGAACCGAATGCACATCATTTCCGGTCATTGGGCCAGGTTTTGTGATTCTGGCTCATTCCAGCTCACAGCAATTTGAGACACGGCATAAGACGACGAATAATAATAATAATAATACATTGGAGCAAAAACCCTAATAAAAAAGGGTTTACACTCTAGGGAGCATTCATTGTTATTTTTTTGTTATTTCTTGTTAATTTAAGTGCACATTTTGGCCTGAAGGTGGCACTATAGAAATGGTGAAGAACTAAAAAAAAGGACCATGAATAACCACACCAAATATCATATTAATTTAACCATTGGTGGAACAGCCAGGGGACATCAGAATCATCCTCTCATGTCAATGATCCAAATCTGACTTTTTTACAATGTAAATGTAAATCCACTGCATTTATATAGCGCTTTTCTAGTCTTAACAACTACTTAAAGCAATTTTACATAGTACAGGCACCATTCACACACACAATCCATACTCTGGTGGCTGCCATACAAGGTGTCACCTGTTCGTCAGAGAAACATTCATACAGTTTCCCATACTGATGGCGTAGCATCTGGATCAATATCTGTGTCTTGCCCAAGGACACTTCAAAATGGGACCACAGGGATCAAACCACCGAAAAGGGTGGGGGTCAAAAACAAAGCTCAAGCACTTAACAAGGAGTTTGTGTAACGGCTGATTGTTTCCTGCAACAAGCTCCAGCAACTCCAGTCACTTCATCTATTTTCTCTTTTTCTCTATAAAATGAAGCTGTCTTCAAGTGCGGTCGAAATGTCAAGATCATAAAAATGCAATATAAAGTGAAATATAAATTCTACTTGTGCTACATTGGGGGGGGGTAAAGTACACAACAGGACGTCACACAAATGGGCCATTTAAGTGACACTTAAATGTGCCTGAGTCTATGTGAATGCAGCCTGCACTGCCTTCACTACTGGGGAAAATACCCTGTTTACACTTGTTGACCAAGAAGCAAAAATATGAATACTTGCTTGCTAAAGGCCAAATTAAGAACAAATTAAAAACTAGTCAGACACTTGCTAACTGTTGCTTGTTGTTTGTTCTCTGGGTGTTTCTCCTGTCATGCAATAATTCAACTAACTTACAGTGTCAAATAGAAACCTGAGCTGCTTCAAGGATTTAGCAAAAAGGTAGACAGCAATTGGAGTTGACAAAATTCACCAAAGTCAGACAGAGATTGGTGAGGCTAAGAGTTGTTTTATTCGGTTTATGAAACAACAGTGAGTTCACACTGGCCGCAATGTGTGAAACTAAAAAACAAGGTTCAGTTTTTATACCTTTTGTGTCATCTTTCCCAGGCTACACCTGGCTTTTTTGGTAATGTGATTATGTCTGTTTTCTACTTGGTTAATAATACATAAAAGCTGTTGTTAGGACACACCTGAAAGTCCGAAACAAGGTACGGACCAAGGTTCATGTTTTTGTTACATTGTCTACATTTGATCCGGTAAGTTTTGGTCTCACACTGCAGTTATGCAAGCGCACGAAAGATCTATACGTGACAAAACTACGTCCTGCTGTCATCACATACGTGAGCTGCGTCTCCAGATACTTATAACTGATTGGTTTGTAGACGGGCTTCCCCGTCCTCTCGTATCCTCTCTCTGTGTCGGAGTTTATTCAGCTGACTGCTGCTCTCCCCTACTGCCTCTTTTTCTTTTGTTGTCATGTTGAGAAGCGAGACACGGGAACTTTCTTTCTGGAGCATTTATTCAGAGACAAACGGAACCCTACACTGTACATTTACTACCACTTAACAAATAAACTGCTGATGTATTCTCAGCTCTGATAGCCGACAGCTGTCTGCTCTGAGCGCATTAACCATCACACACTCTCTCATGTAGCCTACACACTAAGCACCGAGCTATTCCTTAAAGGAGATTCCCCCGGTCTTGTAACACAAGGAGAGCCTGCCAGAGCTTCTTGTATTTGGTCCAAAAGTCCGAACCATCCAAAAAATGCTTTCACACTATAAACAAACCGGACCATGGTTCAGTTTGGTCCAGACCGAGACCATCTCTTTTTAATCGGACCAAAATTTGGTCTTTTGATCCGGACCGTGGTCCGGGGGAGGTTTCACACCTGTAATTTTGGTTCGGCTCAAACTGAAAAGTCCGAAAGTCCGGACCAAATAAGGTAGGTGTGAAAACGTCCTTTAGAGCCTGACAGAGAATAGATGACATTAATAAAGCTTCAGGTCAGGTACTCACTGTGACTGCGGCTGTAGCATACTGAAATCTGTATCGACATTTAGAGCAAAGTGTTCCTTCATTGCAAACATTCCCTTAGGCACAAGACTGCAGCACTTGTCACATAATCTATTTTGAGTGATCATGCAGTGAAAGTTCAAGATCTTCTCAGACTACAGACTCGTGCTCTCTGACATCAGCTTGAATTACTTATTGATTGCCCACACACTACAGTGTGTGGCCTGGGTTTTAAACATGTCACTCTGTTTTCCAGCCCCGGCAACATAACAACAACAAACAGTCTTTATTTATCTTTGCATTGATGAATATGTTAAGCACCTTTAGACGGGATCTCTTTTCCGAAGACTCAAATTTACACCTCAGAACGTACTCACAAGGTACAAACAGGAGCATCCTCACATCAAATCAACAAAATGTAACTGTGTGGGCTTCCTAAAAAAGAGAGCATTAGTAAAAGCTTCCCTAAAGTTACAAGGTAATAAAGATTAAACAAGAGATATGTTCGAGTTAATGTATAAACATTGTCTCCATTACATAGTTTGTCCACCAGAGAGCACTGACAAGTTGATTTTGACACTGTAAAATATCCTGCTTGCTGCAAATTTTGGTTAGCATGTTCACTGATGTTCATGACAGGAGTTATCGCAGGACACTTTAGAGATAGAGTACGTCTAGACCACACTATAATTTATGAAGATCCAACAATTCCCCCCGAGAGCAAGCATTTGGTGCGACAGTGGCAAGGAAAATCTTCCTTTAAACAGGCAGAAACCTCGGACAGACCCAGACTCTGGGCGGCCATCTGCCGCTGTCGCTTGGGACACAAAGACATTGATACAGATATACTGAAACATGATTTATAATAATTATAGCAGTTGGTATGATGAACAGTTAGTCTGGCTATCACCAGACCAAGCTCAATCATTTAAGATTGAACATTAGTTTGGGGAGTCTGCTCTGTATTTTCTACTGCACAAGAGGCGTGATCAACGGGCAATGTACGCAATTGGATAGTCCTTCAACCAATCAGACCAACGATCCAGGTGACGTAGCAGCAACAGCGGCATCAATGGGTTGCTGTAGCTTTTTTGTTGAATGTAAACAAGAAGCTGCTTGCTGTCGCTTCTCTATCGTCATTGTGTTAAACCCGCCAATAGCGCGGCAGGTGGATAAGCCAGTTTGTGATTGGTCCCCGCAGATTTGTAACGGAAGCAGGATAGATAAACGTACAGGTTTCCAGCCTGAGCTGCAGGGCGAAATCAAATCGCTGGCAGATCGGGCTGGGTTTGCCCAGTCTAATGAACAGTGGCAATTATAGTAACAATTAGAATAATAGAACTATGACTAGAAATGCGAGTAAGTCTGGAACCTCTCCGTTCATTTTTCAATTTTCAAGGGGCAATATCAATGGTCGTAGACCAAAATGCCTTTGGATACAAATGGATAGACCTACAACCAATCACAGCAACAAAACATGTGGCGTAGCGCTGTGCGATGGGCAAATCTAATCAGACTCCACATTGTGGAGATATGTGCTGTCACCGTGTAGCATCAGAATGTCAGTGAAAGAGTGTCGCCATTTTCCCATTAGAATTTGAAAAAAGAACTTCAACAGAAAGTTCCACATCAGCTGCAGCCATCTTGGTTGTTTTCAAAAATGTCTCCACGGCGCTCCTCTTTACTAAGCTACAGTATGTTTATGCTCGCTGTAGTGTCCCTAGTGAAAAATTACATCACCTATTTTGCGTTTGGCATTGTCTCAAATCCGCCCCATATGAGAAAATGGTTGTGATTGGCCCGGAGAGGATATGGCCGGCAGGAAATCTGAACGTGAGGGGGTCCAGAAGTATCTGCTAGATCAAATAAAACATGAGCTTGCAGATTCGGATCCCAGGCCTTATCCTGGTCATAATTGTCACATTTCAGAGATCTTTATCAAAAACAATTCTAAAAGATAACCAATGGCAGATATATCATCATCGTTTTTTTCAACTCTCAAAACAAGTTTCTCCCAGAGCTTCCAGACATATTCCATGACCTTACAGCGAATGGGACTTGCTCAGGTGTCAACACATTACTTAAAGGTGCACTATGAGTTCCTGCATGGTTTCAGCACGATTTCATTTTTGTCTCAAATTGTAGGCATCTCTCCTTGATCTGCTAGCTGCCTTGTTCCTTGAATACACCGTGAAAAAGCCCGGTCTCGGGAGACAACACAGGGGTCGTAAACATCAAACAAACACTAGGGGCTGTGCACCAAAATACAACAAACTACGTTCCAGCCAATCACCGACAAAATAGTTGGGGGAGGCGTTGCTTTTAGAGCAGCAGCCTTAATTTCAGTGAAAAAGACGCACTAACCCCCACCCCTTTCCCCAACTGTCTTGTCGGTGATTGGCTGGAACGTGATTTGTTGTATTTAGGTGCACAGCCTGTGCCTTTAGTGTTTGTTTGACGTTTACGACCCGTGTTGTCTCGCGAGACCGGGCTTTTTCACACTTTATTCAGGGGGCAGGCAGCTAGTGGATCAAGGAGAGATGCCTACGATTTTGAGACAAAAATGAAATTGCGCTGAAACCATGCAGGAACTCATAGTGCACCTTTAAGTACTAACATTTGTTGAGGAAGGCAGTGGGATATGGTTGGAAGGTCAAGAAAAACTTCCAAGTGAAACTTGAAGTTTAAGTGTAATCTAAATAACTGACCAATTGTTTAACATGACGTGACGAGCAGGTGTAAGGGTAACGTGCATCTCTATGTATTTTATGCTCTCAGATGAAATCTATTTATAATGGCAGAACAGAATCTTCACATTATTTCAGTCCACAACACACAATGTGTTGCAAAGTTTTGGCTTCTTTCACAAAATTCTGTCAAAAGTCTAATTGTGCTCACTCCGCCCTCCTTGTCCTCAATAGTTAAATGGGGACAAAATCAAGTAAAGAGGAAGAATTTTCTCTCTGTGGCACCTAAGTAGCTTAAGCACCCGTAATCTTTCCTCCCCCATTCCCTGCAGCAGATCAAAGACAGCCTCTATCTTCGGATCTGGCACAGGGAAAAAAAGAGGGCCCACATCACCGGAGGGGGCCCCGGAAACATGTCTTAATGGGTCCTCAGAGGCATTCTTCAGCAACTATAGGCAGTGGCTCTTTCACTGTCCCTTTGCTTTTCTCTGCTCTTTGAACTGTTGCAGAAGTGGGTAAGGGATGATTGCCAAATGACTTCATAACAAAAACACAAATTTCCAACTGTGATTAAATGAAGTTAATTAATTAACTTAGGACCCACCAACCCTCTCCCTTCAATACCTCAACCTTCCCCTTACCTCATTCCTTCATCCCCTCTTCCCTCATTCCTTACCACTTAACCCGGTGCATACAGTACCTCTCTCGTTTCTCATTCTAGGTACCGTTCGGGGGGTCTAAAATCTGCTCGGGTGAAAGCTCCTGAGACGGAACCCCCACACTGAGTCTCGCTCCACCCGGTCTCCAGTTCATCCCCCCGGACCAACCTACCAGATGACTTCACTTCTTCAATCTCACCCCCATCCGAATCCATTCCTATGTTCTCAACATTCTATTCAATTCAATTCAATTTTATTTATACTATCAAATCATAACAAGAGCTATCTCGAGACACTTTACAGATAGAGTAAGTCTAGACCACACTCTATTATTTACAAAGCCCCAACAATTCTAATAATTCCCCCAAGAGCAAGCAGTGCAACAGTGGCGAGGAAAAACTCCCTATTAGGAAGAAACCTCTGACAGACCCAGGCTCTTGGTAGGCGGTGTCTGACGGTGCCGGTTGGGATGTGATGTACAGTGGCAATAATAGTCACTTTACTACATTCTACTGTATAATCAAGCATTCATTAAACCTTTAAACGACATATTGTTGTGGTGTGGTCCTTGCTAGTGAATGGAGGACTCATTGGCGCCAGAAGTCTCAGGGTGGTTGTCCACGTGTAAGTGCAGCAGGTGTTTTGACTGCTTTTGTGTGCTCATGTGTATGCAGCCCAAACAGCTCTAACATGACGGCACACAATGAAAGTTTGTTTGTCTGTGAATTAATTAAAGCTGCAGTAAGGTCATTCAGTCCAAAGCCTTCAGGAATGCTGATTTGTTCGTTGTGTGCTTGTATTTCTGTGTTTTTTCTTCTTTCGTGTACATCCTATGATGTGAAACTTTGTGCAAACTGAACAAAACTTGGTCTAACCTTGCCAAAATAAATGCAGGAATTACGGTTGCTTATTTGATCACGTAATTAAATGTTAAATGTGTGCTCTGCACTGTAAAACTGAAAAAGTTGAGAAACAAACTTTTTTGTTGGTAAAATTGTCAAGTCTGATCAATTATGAGCCACAGCATCTAATTGTTACAGCATTTGCTGTCTTGCCAGCAGCCATTCACACCAGTTCTGACTAACATGGTATCTTTTACACCCGAGAAAGCACTACACGCAAGGAAAGCAACATATCACTAGTGTAATTAGTTAGTTATAGACATTGATCGTTTAGAAGACAGGGATTAGATTTACGAATTTAAACGAAAAATACAAAATGAGACAATTTAGAGAAGTGAGGCGAGCTAACAAAGGAAAAGAGCTGCAGGTGCCAAATTAATGAAACATATATCACAAAAGTTAACTTCCAACTAACTCAGGATCACGCCTACCTTGCTGGCTAATAAAATAAAACCTCTCTGACTTTCCTAACCTTACCTGTTGAAAATAAAACACAGAAGCGGAAACCATCCCAATGGCTAGTGTGCTAGACAGATAGTTCCTACATGTAATACTGCTCATTATGTAACGTGTAAAAAATAATATAATAATCTAAAAACCAATGGGTGGAGAGGTCAAAGTGGATAATTATCAGTAACTTACATTTTTGTATTATTATTTCATTATAATACAAGTTATCATGTGGCTTTCTTCAAATTAGAAGAAGTTATGGAGAATTTTGAACCTAAATTCAATGCATGTTGGGAACACAGAACTCAATTTAATAAGCTAAGTGAGCAATTAGTAGCACAGATAGTGTTAAGAAAATCTAAAAGACGTGATCGTTTGATTTCTGAGGAGGAAGGAGAGGCTGGGGTCGAATTGAAAGATTAAGTAAAAGGTTTAATGAACAACATGATGAAAACGACAGTCAAAACACAATCAAACATAAAACATGAAAGACTGCCAGCAGTGGACTGAAATTACATGCCTCCTCTTCAGGAATTACATCAATCAGTCCTGAGACATTCTCAGGTTTGGAATTATATTCCTTTGGAATTGTGGGTGTTTCCTTGAATGGAAACTGTCACAGGTTAAAGACACACCTCTGATTTCAGGTTTACTCCAGTTCACAGACAAAGGTCGTTTATCATGGTAGTGCCGATTCTGTTCAGGTTTACAGAGTTTGCATTTCCTTTGTTCTAATCAAGTCTGGCCCCGCAGGGAGTTGCTCCCCAAAAGTTGTTTAAACAATAAGTCTTCTAGAGCATCTACATTCATGCTAAATAACAGACATGACCTAATCAATTCTTTAGAAGCTTGAGAAGGTGTGAGCCAGACAAATGCTAATTAAGTGTGGTGTGATGCAATCGGTAATTGTTTCAGTGTTCTTTTCTAGCTACAGTGTTCATTTAACTAAATGTATATTTTTTATCAGACATCACCAATGGTTTAACTTTTTACAACTAACAATAGTAGGGGTGTAAACATTCACTGATACGATTCGGTATCCCGTTGTATTATCATAGATATGACTACATCGATACACGGACCCCTGGTACGATCTAAATGGACCAGGATTTGGCTGATGGCCCGGTTCTAACGTTACGAATTGATTGACTGAAGCTTTGCTGGCAACTCAACAAAGCTGCTGCAGTGTGTGCAGTGCCATTGAAAGAGACGGGTGTATGTTTACTCTCGAGGGAGACAAAAGCATTGCCATTTGTGTGATGAAGGTCTTGGTCATTCATGTTCGGGGTGGCAGGGATCATCCAATAAATGCCTTTTTTTTGGTTTGCAGAAAATGTGCCGGCTGCTAGGTTTTGTGCTGGAGTTAGCGGTGAGAGGAATACATTGTGGATAATCGTCAATAATTTCTTTTTCATCAGTTCCCTTAACAAACATAAATTCATTAAAAGTGCAATATTTAATATATTTACTGTATTTAATCAAAAAATGACCACAATGTGTCATCAGATATTAAGGAAACATGCTAAGTTGAAATACTATCTTTTCTGACAACAATGCTAAAGCCAGTATTTTCTCCTTTTGAAATTTCCGTTCCGTGACGGAATTTCTGTTTGTGTTTTGGCCTGTGTGTTGCCTATTTTGACAGCCAGGCTGGGTTGCCAGATATTCCTGTAAAAACACAAACCCATCGCAGCTGTAGTACAGCCATGGAAGCTGCAAACAATCGGACGGGATCAATGGAGATAGATTCATTCTACCTGCCCTAAAAAAAACAACTCGCCATCTTTCTGAACGGTTGCATAACCAGAGACGAGGTAAAACACGGGTAAATATTGGGGATGCATTTAAAAGACGGAGACAGCTTAGAGTCTAAGAGGCACACCGAATTGACTAATTTCCTCCTTAACAGCTAAGCTTAGGGATAATAATTATCATGTGTTCGCATTAAATGATATAGAGTACTCACAAAAAATGTTTAGACACAGCAGGTTAAGTGATCCTGACTGGTTTTTCGTCTACCAAGTGGTAATTACTCTCGGCCAGACTCTCTAGTTCTCTAGTGAATCTTGTGCTATCAAAGTTTTTTCTTTGTATTAACACTGTCGTCTATCTGCGTGCAGGCGTTGGAGGTCTACCTCATCTTCGCTTCCAGCCTTTGTGTTTTCGTGCCTGTCTTGCCTACCTCCACTCACCACCCTCCTAAGTTGGATTGCAAGATTTCTGTTTGGCTGAACTTACATTAAAGAACTGTTTTCAAATTCCAACCATCTAGTCTGTGTACGCTCTTGGGTCCAAACCTCACCCTAACAATACTAATGTTAAAAAACCTCATAAAGTGAAATTTTCATGCCATGGGACCTTTAAAACAGATCAGTGATGGTGTTTTGCCCTCATTGTTCTCCGTGAAGTTTGCTGGAAGTGATGTATGTAGCGCGTGGACTACGTTAAAAAAATAGCCTTTGAAATGCTACGCTTGTAGGGAACTAAAAGGAATAACAGGTGAACCAGCTTTAAAAATGACATATTTTCTTTGTTCTCTTTTAATAAAAAACTTTTTGTGTGCAATTTTTATATGCAGATTGTAAATTAAGCAAATGGTTCACAAATGATTTTCAGTTGCAAACTGCAGATACATTTGCGAGTCCTACTGGGCTCATGCATGCTCATGCAAGCTAAAAATGTGTGAATCTGTGAAAGAGGAAATGATCTGAATTGCAAGTCACAGCTTGCATGCTACAATTTTGATGAAATAGGCTGTAGGTTGTGAGAGTGTACTATTGGAGAGTGTACTGTGAGAGCAATGAGAAAGATCAACAGATGACACAAAGATAGAGAGAGTGAGTGAGTGTGTATTTGTCTGTGTGTGCGTTAAACATGTTTTAGCTGTTCGTTTCCTGTGAATGCACGTAATACAGCCCGTGAGTGATGCAATAAACCAGTCTGTAGTATTTGTGGTTGTGATGACAGTATTTCTGGTTAGAAGAAAGGACCGGTGACTCAATGTAAACAATGATGAAGCGTCTTTGACTGTCTGTGTTCAAATAGCTAATGTGTGTACATTGCTTTGACGTTATGTGTGTAAGCCTGTATGAGTGTGTGCCTACTAAGAGAGTTTATAGGCCTGGGGGGGTGTTGCTTTGTTTATACTGAGCCCTTTTAGTAGCTTCTGTATATCTGATAAGACTACAACTGCTGCAGTCACTCCTCTATAACAACACATAAAACATGATTCATGTCTGTGTCTGACACCTGAGCCCTGTTAGAACTAAAGTTGAACTTTTACAGCTTCTACAGCTTTTGAAGGCCAAGGCTGATAACTGTATCGTATTGAGTGTGGAACGCTGGACACTACTCGCCCTGAACGGTCGCCATCTTTGCTACGTAGCGGACGCTACAGGACCACCAACGTATTTTTTGAAGCTTGTGAACATGGCGGGTGAGAAAGCTGCAGTGGTTGTGATTAAAAACGCTGTAGAACGAACCATACTAATGGGATTTATACACGTTTTGAATTATCACTATACTGTAGTCAGAAAGTGAGAAAACAAGGGCACGCCTGGTTAGCTCAGCAGGTTGTGCAGAGGTTCAGTCCTTGTCGCAGCGGCCGTGGGTTTGTTTCCGACCTGAGGACCTTTGCTGCATGTCGTGCCCCTCTCTCTCTCTCTCCCACTTTCCTGATTTAATCTGTCCTATCAATAAGGGCAATACAAGCCCAAAAAATAAAGAAAAAGAGTGAAAAAACAAGGCGGTATATATTTTGTTGGGTGGCGTTAATGCTGCACCCTGCTGCAATTTAACATTAAACAGAAGAAGAAGAGTAATTTCCGTCCGTACGTGATACGAGACAGGGTACTACATGTAAGTGTACTCACGGAAATATCCAGATTGAGACACATGGATAATGGGGTGAAAAAGCCATTAACAAACTGAAAACACAAGTCTTTGTACTTAAGAAAATGTATGTAACTCATTTCATTGCATGCTCATTTTACTGTGTTGGAGCTCTTAAAGCTATCTTTTGTCCAATTTCCATGAAAGCTGGTGTATTCCTCAGGTTGAGAAGCTGAGTATGGATTTCATGCCCAATTTCTCCTACATCCAAGGTGCATGGAAAAGGGAAGAAAAGTCTGATAAGGTAAACTATAGCAACACTTGTAGTATGCAAAACAACTTAATTATTGGCCTTCATCAGAGGGGCCACCTCCTACAGGCCTGAATATTTAGTGTATTATAAAAAGGGACACAATTATTAGTGCAATATGGGTTATGCAATTAGTGTCAGTATAACATGGGTTGTGCTATAGGGGCCAGTGTAATGTGGGTCAGTGCAACGTAGAATGGTGTAATATGGATCAGTGTAATATCAGGATAGTTTGTGGTTTGTTCACTATAGTCGATGCTTTCCTGTTTTTCTATATGTCCCTTGTTGTCCACTCTTGTTGTTATTGTTTGTTCTAACATGATGTGATTCTTGTCCTTGTCTCTTTGTATATAGTCTGCATATAGTGTCTCTGTATGTATTTATTAATTTGTGTGTAACACCAACCTGCCAGGGGGTCTGCAGATGGAAATTAGCCTAAGGCTATAATCTGGCATATTTACATTTGTGAAAATGTTCATTAATATGTATTGTCCCCCTTTTTCTTTCAAATAAAATAAAAAAAAAAATATATACTATATTTGGCACACTTGGCGAAACTCTTAACCCTGGGTAGTTACGCCCACACATAGACATATTTCCTGTATTAATCATCACTTCCATAGCACTTATAATACGTGTATCTGTGTCTAACTGAACGTAGTCCGAGTGTAACAGACATTTTTATTTCATGGAAATTCTTCTTACACAAGGCCACGTAGGAGCCAGCGTTTGTAAAAAGAGAAGTGTCTCATGCAAACATGAGCACAGTCATAGGTTCTACCTAATTATTTCCTTATAAAGGAAGGGGTTTTCTAGCCTCAGAGTTAAAAGGAAATCTTGACCTCAAATCAACAAATAGTCAGAAAACTTGTGGCGCAACTCTAATATACAGTACAGGCCAAAAGTTTGGACACACCTTCTCATTCAATGTGTTTATTTATTTTCATGACTATTTACATTGTAGATTCTCACTGAGGGTATCAAAACTATGAATGAACACATATGGAATTATGTACTTAACAAAAAAGTGTGAAATAACTGAAAACATGTCTTATATTTTAGATTCTTCAAAGTAGCCACCCTTTGCTTTTTTTGATAACTCTGTTATCAAAAAAAGGGTTAATTAGTGGGATATTTTCCCTTATTAATAAATAAGCAAAGGGTGGCTACTTTGAGGAATCTAAAATATAAGACATGTTTTCAGTTATTTCACACTTTTTTGTTAAGTACATAATTCCATATGTGTTCATTCATAGTTTTGATGCCTTCAGAGAGAATCTACAATGTAAATAGTCATGAAAATAAAAGGAAACGCATTTGAATGAGAAGGTGTGTCCAAACTTTTGGCCTGTACTGTAGATTAGATACTTTATTGAGCCCAAATTGGGAAATTTCAGAGCTACAGCAGCAAAATATCAGAAACACAGCACACATACAGAATATACAAGAAATAATAAATATGATAGAATACAAAGGAAAGAATACAAAGGAAAGAATGTACAAAGGTATACAAGCTGGGAATAAACATGTACACCTACCTAAATAATATTTATAAAGATGTAAGTAAAACCTGTGTTTGTGCGAGTTGCACTTAGTGCGGTATTGTGATGTATATGAGTCTTATCTCAACACTCAGGGATGAAGTGTTAAAAAGTTGTATTGTCTTTGGTAGGAAGGATTTCTTGTAGCAGTCAGTGCGACACCGAAGCTGTCAGAACCTCTCGGAGAAGGTGCTCCGCTGTTGGACCAGTGTGGGATGGAGAGGGTGGTCAGGAGTCATCCATGATTGTTCAGTGACCTCCTCTGCACCACAGCTTCAAATGTCTCCTGTTTGTAGCCAAAAACGGAGCCAGCCTTCCTGATCAATTTGTTCAGTCTGTTTGTGTCGCTGGCTCCGCTGTTGCTGCCCCAGCAGGTGGCGGAGGAGAACAGAGCGCTGGCCACAACAGGCTGATAGAACATCTCCAACATTCTGCTGCACACCTTCTCAGCTTCCTCAGGAAATAGAGTCTGCTCATCCCCTTCTTGTAAACAGCAGTGCCGTTGATTTTCCAGCTCAGCCTGTTGTCGATGTTAACACCCAGGAATCTGTACTCCTCCTGTCCGCATCTCCACCCAGAATGCAAAGGGGCTGCGCAGCCGTTCCTTTGCTCCTAAAGGCAATAACCATCTCTCTGGTCTTTTCCACATTCACGTCCATGTTCTGCAGTAAATTTAAGCTACTCCAATATAATTGGCTGATGCAGACATAGAGAACTTTGTTAAATTGAATAAATACAACAGTAATATACCTGACCTTTGTTTTCAATGAAATGAGGCTGAAATGAGGAACATTTATGCCATGTATGCCTGTGTCTGGGAGTGTGACAACATTTAAAGGTCCCATGCCATGAAAATTTCACTTTATGAGGTTTTTTAACATTGATATGAGTTCCCCCAGCCTGCCTATGGTCCCCCAGTGGCTAGAAATGGCGATAGGTGTAAACCGAGCCCTGGGTATCCTGCTCTGCCTTTGAGAAAAAGTAAGCTCAGATGAGCCGATCTGGAATCTTCCCTTTATGATGTCATAAGGGAAAAGGTTACCTCCCCTTTCTCTGCTTTGCCCGTCCAGAGAATTTGGCCCACCCATGAGAGAGAGAGAGACATCATGGCTTGCAAAGCATGGCAGTTGGTCAAGGCCACACCCCCACCCTCCACCTTGCCCCCCCCCCCCTCTCCTCCTCAATAGCATTTAAAGCTACAGACACAGAAATGGCACATCCTAAGGAAAGCTCATTGTGGGACTGGCTCTAGTGGCTGTAATTCTGCACCAAGGCTGAATTTCGGGAAAGAGACTTCAGATACAGTATTAGGGGACCACTAAGGCCTATATAAAAGAGACTTCAGATACAGTATTAGGGGACCACTAAGGCCTATATAAAAGAGACTTCAGATACAGTATTAGGGGACCACTAAGGCCTATATAAAAGAGACTTCAGATACAGTATTAGGGGACAACTAAGATCTATATAAAAGCATCCAAAAATCAGCAAGTCAAAGGGCCTTTGGCCATTGTATTTGCAATGAAAATGATAAACCGTACAACACTAAATTTTGCATTAATAATAACTAGGGAGCTTGCAAAAATAAAATAAAAAATCAAACAAATAGGATAAGTGAAACTGTGCATCATCCCTTTGGTATCCACTGCTTTCAGCTGAACTCTACCATTTGTTAGTATTAATTGTCAAATCAAGATTTCTCAAGATACCTTCACCTCACACCCACTTCTATCCACAGCAACATCCCAATTGTGTTTTAACTCTTAGCATCTGTAGTATTAATGAGTGTAGCTCAGTTGGCCATTGACTGAAAGGGAAAGAAAGTGCAGTAGTGAGAGGTTATTTAATGATTGAGGAGAAGGGAAACAACCTTCTTTATTCCTTCTCATCAATGTGTCCTTATTTTCTTGGCTTACAGAGTGGTTAGTATGTTTCATTTAAATCCCTTTGAACTTTAGGAATTGTGGTCACCTTAGGAATCCAGGTTAGCTAAAAGTAACAGTTAAGCCATCAAACCTGAAACTTTCAAAGGTCTAAGCCCCTTAAAAACATCACTCACCACTCAGGACCCACACTGGGATCATCTTAAGAGGGAGAATTTAGAGCCAGGTTAAGAAGGGACATCATGCTAAGTAGGAAATTAATTTTGGGTTGTTTTGCAACATGGTGCATGGTTTGGGGATGCAACACAAGGAGGCCACTGGTCAGTGGTTTGGGGGCCAGAAGGCGAGGGCAGCATGTGGCTTGGTGTAAATATGAGAGGCCTAGTGTTGGTCCATGTAGAGGGGTCAGTGGCTCCGGGGCTTCCATCACTCAGCAAGCAGTGGCTCATGATGTTCAGAGAATGGCTTCATTGCCCTGTTTATCTCACAGAAAAGTGAAAAAAAGAAAGGTAGTGCCTTAACACGTAAAGTTAAAGTTATTTTGATCGTCCAGGGCTTTGGAGGTAGGTAAAATTCCTGTTCATTTTCTGATAAAAAATGTTAGGTGGAGTATTTCAGGATTTGGATGGACCCAATCATCAATACAAAAGATGAACTACAAGAGACCATCTTGCCATAGGATCACACCATACTCAATGCCAAATCTGGCCAGGGGCGTAAAGTGTCGGGTAGGGGACAATGGCCGCTTCCCTACTTTCTACCTACCAAATTCCAGTGCTTTTGCTCGGACCACACCCGTCTTCGAACTCAGCCTTCATTTTGATCTCAACTACACACCTGTAAAGTTTTGTGACTGTATCTTGCAACTGTATCTTGCTCGGTTTTCGGGCCAGGTTGCGTAAAGTTGGGGGCCCAAAGCCCCTTCCTTACTTTCTACCCCCCTACATCCGGCACCCTTGCTCAAACCACCACACCGATCTTCAAACTCAGCCTTCATTTTTTTCAGCAGATAGAGTTGGCTCTGTCTTTTCTTATGTAGTGCATTTGTGTTGTACGTCCAGTCCAGTTTATTGTTCAGGTAAACACCCAGGTACTTACAGCTTACTTACATACAGCCCGTAGCAAGTAAAATATATAGTTGTAAGTAATAATCTAATTTTGTCTCTGTTAGTATGGGCAAAGTTTAAATAACTACTATAAAGAGTTGGCAGTAGCACTGGCTCCGCTCAAGTTGTTTCTTTTTGAGCAGACAGTAGCCAAGAGCATGAAATAAATGTTATATTGAGGTATATTTTAGGCGTTACGTTGTGTTTGTTTTGAACCATTCTGTCCAGAGTCCTTACGATTATCCCTCTGTTGACTCTACAAAATACAGAACCGTGTGTAAACTCTAGACCAGGGGTGTCAAACTCAACTTCACTAAGGGCCACACTGGAAAAAGAGAATCACACCAAGGGCCAGACATGTATAGTTTATTGACATGCTTTTATTTAAGAGAAAAAGTCAAAGTCAAATACTGTGACTGTATTATTGCATGTCTCATATAGTCTTCTCACTTACAGTTTGGTCGACATAAAGCCCCCAAAAAAGTCTGAAAAAAAGTTCCTTAGCCATCATAGAAAAGAATCGCCAAAAAAAGATCGCAAAAGCAACCAAAACAACGGGGGAAAAGGCATTGAAAAAAACGCCCCAAAAAAAGTCTGAAAAAGTGGCAAAAAAGGTTGAAGAAAGTGTCAGCACGTGCGGGCCGGATCAAAATCTACAAGGGGCCACGTTTGGCTCGCGGGCCTTGAGTTTGACACATGTGCTCTAGACCATCAACGTGAGAGTGAATGACAGCCTCACCTGTAGAATTTCTGTAAAAGACTAAAATGAAGACCCCGCTGGGCTGAGCTAATATTAGATCAAGGCAACAAATTCACATTGATCATTTGTGAAATTAAAAGACAAATTAGATGAAGTCGTTGGAAATGTTCTTGTCCTGGCAGCTGGTCAATGTGAGCAATGATGCACAAACGTAGAGATTATACTGTAAAAGGGGAGTAAGTTGTTGTGTACGTGTCTCGGTGTAAAGGTTAGCCAAAAATGTGGTCACACAGGGATGAGTGTGTAAGAAAATAAAAAAATCTGTAACCAGTTGGAGCCAGTTGCTGAGGTAAGAGTGAGTAATCTGAGGTAAAATGACTGCGACTGTGTGTGCGTCAACTGACACAACTTTCACTGTGAGCGTGTCTGCAGGCATGACTTTCACTGTGAGCAAGCAGCTGTCTGAGCATTCGTACACAGACATTCTGGAATATCCCACTCTCACATCCTTTCTGTCGCGTGCCTCAGACAGGAAGTAGTATCAGTGTCCTCCCTCGAGAGCAATAACCCTTTTTTTTTTTTTTAAAGCGGGTGGTCTGCAGGGATATGCAGGAGGTCAGTTTGTTCTCCATCATTCTCTCAACCTCCACTGTAAACTTATACCATGTGGGGACTGAAGGAGGGAAGTTTAGCGTCATTGAATAAGAGATGATTTGTCTGTTGTGTAGCCATGTAACTTAGGAGGAATACATACCTAAGATGTAAACAGATAATGCGCTCTGAACAGATGAGAAGAACAACATCCAAATGTGTGTGGTAATATTGCATAGTCACTTGATTGTCACAATTTGCCTCACACTCATCAACAACAAGTTATAACTCACTCAAACCAGAACACACTGCTAAATTCTGCTCTTCTGTCAGCAGAACTTAATCTTTCCACTGATATTAGTATCTTTGCTCAGATTTTGATTTGTAATAATCAGAATCAGACTTCAGTATAAAACATATTCCATAAAATTGCTGTCTGTTCATAATAATAATAATAATAATAATAATAATAATTAATCCTATGACTCTCCATGCTGCAGATTCACCTACATGGAAACAAATAGGGGCTGAATAAAAACACTGAGGTGTAGAGGTCAATATAAAGTTCAATATACAAACCACGTATGGACTTATCATGTGTGCTAGTGGTCACCTGGGCATAGACAAAATAAAAAAGCCACCCTTATAACTACCAAAGCACACTCTCCCAAACATATTGTGTGTATGCATTTCTCATGGTTTTTCGGGATCTTTTTGGATGTTGGTTTTGTTTACACTGGAGATGAAGACTGGCTGTCTAAATCCTCTCGTAGTAGCTAAGTCACTGGAGTTAACATTTCAGAAATTCAGACTTTAGGGTATTTTTGTGAAACACAGAAACAGATAGTAGCTTTGCGCTTACTGTTTTGGTGAGCGTGTGAGGCTCTGTCTGAGGAAACCCAGGCCTCATCTTGAAGTTATTAAGAGTATAGAAACATTTAAGTCCGGCTGATATTTCCTGCATGGTGAAATGATTATAGGTGTGGAAATTGCGAATGTTTGGATTGCAGCACCACAATTCCCCCTGTAAAGCAGATCAGGTGAAGATGTTTGTTCAGTCATTCTAGTTGCTGGACTATGGTTTCTCTTGTTCTCCTGTGTCATTAAAAGCCATGATTACCCTCTCAGAAGGTTAGGACCTTTCACCCCATCCAATGGAAGCACCCACTCTACCAAATGCCAATTATCCTTTAGAAGTGAGACATTTGTTAGGTTCTAGAAAAATTGTACCAGAGCCTTGTGTTAGATCTGACCAATTACTGCGCAGGATAGGTAAAGAGTTTCCAGTACTGGCCAATTAGAGACCCTTTAGGAAAGTCTGTCACTCCACTGGTTTCCCTTGATTTGTGGAATACTTAGGTGTACGTTTTTTGGCAGGGGGGTTGACGGGTCCTCCCTCAAGAAAATATGTTATTTTTAGTAAATAAAAATGCAATTTAACATCATTTTGGACCACTATTATTACCATATCTGCGTCTAAAATGCTGGAAAAGTTAGAGCAGATAAGTAACACTCAAAAAACTTAGAGACAAAACTTGCTAAAGAAGTCTACTGGGGACAAACTACAATCATTAGATCAGAGAAAAGTAATTTAGTTTCATTCATTACGCTAAGGTGGTACCCAAAACGGCTCGGGTGCTGCGCCTAAGCCTTATAATAGTAGGGAAAACCCTGCACTCAATGTTGAATTGGATGTGACCTCAGAAGTCAGTTGTATTGCCTGAAGGCATAACTTCTAATTGGACTTTTCCGACTGGACTGCTTTATTTTGGTGTTTTAGCACCAGGCCCAGTCAGTCTGTGACTGTGTCATTAAAAGCCCCTGACACACCAACCCGACAGCTGAACGTTGGCAGAAAAGGCAGTCGGACTGATCAGTCGGCTCCCTGAGGTCCAAAAAGTGCCTCGGAATACACCGAAGCGACGCCGACTTGAGCGTATGTTCTGCACGTGCGCGAGACGTTAAAAAAAAAAAAAAAAAAAACGGAAATGACGAACGCATCACGTGGGTCTGGCTTCTCCAGCTGGCTGATAATGGCGTATTTTACGAAAATAGTTCACTGAAACGTGTTTCTGAAAACATTTTAAGCGAGAAATAGGCCATGCAGTTGCTGAATCTGGCTTCATTTCAGATCGACAAAGGTTAGTTTAAAAGATTTCCGTCAGATTTTGAGAGGCGTTCGTCACTAATCCTGCTCGCCATTTCCGGGTTAGCACTCCACCAATCAGATTGGTCATTGAGTCCGACTGCCCGCCCTCCGACCCAGCAAGTCAGGTCGGCCAAAATGAAGGCCGACGGCCCCTCCAACGGACGACGGCACGGAACACACCAAACAGACTTGAGTCACTGACCTCACCAGACTGTCTGACGGACAATTATCGGGTTGGTGTGTCAGGGCCTAAGGGGTTTACTGGGATATATTCTTGGTTCTGGTATTAGTAGATACTTATTGTTACTGTAAATTGAGGTAGTAGGGGAGACACATGAACTACTTTTTATTTAGTACTGTATATTATGTTAAATGATTCAATTTAAACCTTCAACTAAAGCCTCTTTCAGACATAGGCTACCAGAAATAAATCCCTATTATGTACCCAAAACAGCTCTATTTAAAGCTGCATAGTTCATTTTAATTGATATTGACAATACAGAAAATTATGTAATGTAATGTAAGAGGTGTCACTCTTATACCCCTTTCCCACTGGCCCAAAAACCCACTTACACCCAGGGGTAAAAGTGGGCCGGAATGATCCAAAACTGTGAGGCATAATCATCTACTGGCACTAGGAAAGGAGTTTATCAGCTATTTTCAGCAGGTTTCATTTAAAAAACCTGCATATACACGCTCATTTTGATTGAAAAAGGATATTAGTGACAAACGCACAGTGAATTCTCACCAACTGTGCAGTTCCCCTCTGCTCTATTGAAATTTTAAATGTCTTTAGTTCATTGTTACGGTTTTCCAGCCCACAGTTGTTTTTGATTCAGTCTTACAGCTCTCTTCAACCTAGTTTTCGGCAGACAGCTGCTTTCAGACAAAAAGCTCTAAAACCCACTGTACATTCCCTACTCAGCAGCAAACAGCAGACAGACACAGAGACTAGCTGGTGGAGCAATTCAATTAAATTTTTTCAATTTTATTTATAGTATCAAATCATAACAGAGTTATCTCAAGACACTTTACAGATAGAGTAAGTCTAGATCACACTCCATAAATTCCAAAACCCCAACAATTACAGTAATTCCCTCAAGAGCAAGCATTAGCAGTGGCTATTGCGACAGTGGCAAGGAAAAACTCCCTTTTAGGAAGAAACCTCGGCAGACCCAGACTCTTGGTAGGCGGTGTCTGACAGGGCCAGTTGGGGGTGTGATGAACAGTGGCAAATAATAGTCACATTAAAGATAATGGAACAGTGACTTCGAAGGTCATCGTGGAAGTTCATGTCATAGCAGGGCAAATCGTGTCATACTGAGTAGTGCAGTCGCCTATATCGGATCCTGACTACTCTGTGCATATGAACATCACAGCAGGGTGTTGCGGGATGTAACGTGGCGCTGCAGAGCATGGGTGGATCCGGCGGACGCAGCAGGACGCAGCAGGATGCAGCAGGACGCAGCAGGACGCAGAGATTGCAGAGTCCTTATGTTCAAGGACTCCGGGGAGTAAACTCCCCAGAGCTAGGTTAGTAACAAGCATTTCTGGGACAGGATGCATACAAAAGGAAACAAGTAGAGATGAGAGAGCAGCTCAGTGTGTCATAGGAAGGAAGGAACTTCCCCGGCAGTCTAGAATTATAATAGCATAACTAAGAGAGGCAGGTTAAAGAGAGGTGCCTGATCGGGCTAGAACTCTCCCCAACCGGATCGGGCTGTACTGGCCTGCCTCCCTCTACTCTCGCTATATTATTGATTATATATTAAATAAAACTGATGACTACGAAGAGGAGCAGATGGGCTAGGGTGGACGCTGCAACTCCTCACTCCCTAACTATAAGCTTTATCAAAGAGGAGGGTTTTCAGTTTACTCTTAAATGTGGTGACGGTGTCTGCCCCTCGAACCCAAAGTGGGAGCTGGTTCCACAGGAGCGGTGCCTGATAGCTGAAGGCTCTGCCCCCCAGTCTACTTTTAGAGACTCTAGGAACCACAAGTAGCTCTGCATTCTGGGAGCATAGTGCTCTACTAGGACAATAAGGTACTAAGAGCTCTTCTAGGTATGATGGTGCTAGACCATTTAGAGTTTTGTAGGTCAGGAGGAGGATTTTAAATTCGATCCTAGATTTCACAGGAAGCCAGTGCAGAGAAGCCAATACAGGAGAAATATGATCTCTTCTCTTAGTTCTCGTCAGAACACGTGCTGCAGCATTCTGGATCAGCTGGAGAGTCTTAAGGGACTTATTTGAGCAACATGATAGTAATGAATTACAGTAGTCTAGCCTGGAAGTAACGAATGCATGGACTAGTTTTTCAGCATCGTTTTGAGACAGGATATTCCTAATTTTGGCAATGTTACGAAGATGGAAAAAGGCTGTTCTTGAGGTTTGTTTTAAGTGGGCATTGAAGGATATATCCTGATCGAAAATAACTCCTAAATTTCTGACAGTAGTGCTGGAGGCCAGGGCAATACCATCTAGAGTAGCTATATCTTTAGATAATGAAGTTCGGAGGTGCGTTGGTCCCATCACAATAACTTCAGTTTTGTTTGAGTTTAACATCAGGAAATTGTGGGTCATCCAGGATTTTATATCTTTAATACACGCTTGAAGTTTAGCTAACTGACCTCTTTCGTCTGGCTTAATTGAGTGTCGTCTGCGTAACAGTGAAAGTTAATTGAGTATTTCCTAATAATATTACCTAGAGGAAGCATATATAAGGAAAATAGAATTGGTCCAAGCACTGAGCCTTGAGGAACGCCATGGCTAACTTTAGCGTGCTTGGAGGGTTTATCATTAATGTTAACAAATTGGGATCGCTCAGAGAAATAGGACTTAAACCAGCTTAGTGCGATTCCTTTAATGCCAACTAAGTGTTCCAGTCTGTGTAACAGGATGGTATGGTCAATAGTGCCAAATGCAGCACTAAGATCTAGTAAAACAAGTCCTTTGTCTGCAGCAGTTAGAAGGTCGTTAGTAATTTTCACCAGTGCCGTCTCTGTGCTATGATTCTTTCTAAATCCTGATTGAAAGTCATCAAATAAACTATTGCTATGTAGAAAATCACATAACTGATTAGCAACTACCTTCTCAAGGATCTTGGATAGAAAGGGAAGGTTAGATATAGGTCTATAGTTTGCTAAGACCTCAGGATCAAGGGTGGGTTTTTTCAGAAGAGGTTTTATCACAGCTATTTTAAATGACTGCGGTACATAACCTGTTAATGGACATATTGATCATATCTAATAATGAAGTGTTAACCACGGGTAACGCTTCTTTGAGTAGCCTCGTTGGGATGGGCTCCAAGAGACAGGTAGATGGCTTAGCTGAGGATATCTTTAACATTAATTGTTGAAGGTCTATAGGATAAAAGCAGTCTAAGTATATGTCGGGAATAGTCGTTCTTTCTAGCGGTCCTGCGTTTAAAGGTAAACCGTTAGAAGTTGAGGGAAAAAGGTGATAGATTTTATCTCTAATTGTTATACTTTTATCATTAAAGAAGCTCATGAAGTCATCACTACTCAGAGCTAGAGGAATAGATGGCTCAGTAGAGCTGTGACTATCTGTCAGCCTGGCTACAGTGCTGAAAAGAAACCTTGGGTTGTTCTTATTTTCTTCTATTAGTGATGAGTAATAGTCTGATATGGCCTTTCTTAGGGCCTTCCTATAGGTTTTGAGACTTTCTTGCCAATCCAAACGAGATTCTTCCACTTTGGTGGAACGCCATTTACTTTCGAGGTTTTCCTTTGCTTAATCATCTTCTTTTTGAGGGGAGCAACGGAGTCTAAAGTCGTCCGTAGGCAGGTCGTAGCACCATCTACAAATGTATCAATTTGAGAGGGACTGAGTAGGCATCTAGTGTACAAGCATTTATCTAATTTAGTATAGTCAGGTAGTAAGAATTCGAAAGTAATTAAAGAATGATCTGATAATACCGAATTCTGCGGAAATATTATTAAATCCTCAATTTCAATACCATATTCCAGCACAAGGTCGAGGGTGTGGTTAAAACAGTGCGTCGCCTTGTGCACACTCTGACTGAAACTGATTGAATCCAATAATGAGTTGAAAGCAGTGCTAAGGCTATCATTGTCAACGTCCACATGGATGTTAAAATCACCTACAATAAGTACTTTGTCTGATTTAAGGACTAAACATGATAAAAACTCTGAGAATTAAGATAAAAATTCAGAATACGGATCTGGAGCCCTGTAAATAACAATGAATATAATTGTCTGTAATGTTTTCCATTTTGGATGTTGAAGATTAAGAACAAGACTCTCAAACGAGTTATAATTTAGTTTAGGTTTAGGATTAATTAACAGGCTTGAATCAAAGATGGCTGCAACTCCCCCTCCTCGGCCTGAGCCTCTAGGAATTTGAGTATTAATATGACTGGGGGGAGTGGCTTCATTTAGACTAACATATTCTTCATGGCCCAGCCAGGTTTCAGTAAGACAAAATAAATCAGTTTTATTATCTGATATCAAATCGTTTACCAATACTGCTTTAGAAGACAGAGATCTAATATTTGATAGTCCACATCTAATTTTCCT
The DNA here is from genome assembly GCF_010015445.1 of Perca fluviatilis. Classification (NCBI taxonomy): domain Eukaryota; kingdom Metazoa; phylum Chordata; class Actinopteri; order Perciformes; family Percidae; genus Perca; species Perca fluviatilis. Next base: position 8,981,903 of record NC_053118.1, on the reverse strand, counting down.
ATTTTGTTCTATCGTTGCAGTCGTTTTAATTCTAATTAGGTTGTTAAGTATAGCGCACCTTTTGTTTACCTTTGATTTAACAGATCTGAGTCGGGGACAGACACCGGTTACTTATTACTATGAGTGTGCGGACTGCTCCAACGGAAGCACAGAGGCGCGTGAAGCACTGCACCTCTGATTACCAATATCAAACTTGGGTTGTCATAGTTTATGACCCGATGATAGACTCAGTCAGATTATTTGATATGAGAGCGGCTCCCGTCCCAGGTGGGATGAATGCCGTCTCTCCTAATCAGACCAGGCTTTCCCCAGAACCCCTCCAGTTATTCACATAGCCCACATCATTAGCTGGGCACCACCCGACAACCAGCGGTGGAAGGTGCGATGTACGGCTGTACATTTCATCACTGGTCAGGTTTGGCAGGGGTCCAGAGAACAATTACTGAGTCCGACATTGTCACAAAGTGACTCAACATTAATTTTAGTGATCTCCGATTTACGGACCATTACCACCACGTGAAGTATGATCTTACTGTATTTTTACGGTTCTTTTAGCCAGCAGCTTTAGATGGGATTCTATTTCGCCCCCTACTCTCGGGACAGCATATGACCGCAACCGCTGGGGGGCCCGGCTTGTCGCAGTCGTATAGAGCTCCCAATAACCAGAATTGGCTTCTCAGCGGGTGTATCACTGAGTAGGGAGAAACTGTTAGAGAGGCGAAGATGCTCCGGTTTAGAGCGACCGTCATCATGTGCACTCCCTGGTTAAGATCTAACGCTACGCTTCCCTCGGACAGTCACCCACTCGCCCGGCTGCTCAGGGCCTGCCGGGGGACAGCTAGCAGAAGCTACAGAAGCTACAGTATGGTGGCGCTGGCTAGCTACGGAAGCATATGATTCTGATTCCATGATGCGGAGCCGTGCCTCAAACTCACTAAGCCTTGCCTCCAGAGCAGCGAATATACTACATTTATTACATGTATCGTTATCACTAAAGGAGGCAGAGGAATAGCTAAACATTTGACACACAGAGCAAGAGAGAGCAGGAGAGGGAGAGGAATTAGCCATTGCTAATGGCTAAGCTAAAGTAGCTAACAGCGTTTTAACAACTGTAAGATCAGCGGGCAGTGAAGTATAAGTGCTTGAGTAGAACAATTTTAATTCAAATGCAATCCAGGCAAATAGCCGCTAATTTAAACAATAAAGCAGAGTTGAGTAAGTTTTTGCTGGAGCAGAAAACTAGGTGGACAACACATCACCTACTAACAAATCAAAGCTAAAAGAGAGCCAATATTGGACTTAAGATTCATCAGGTGGACACAAACACGACTCCAAATGAATGTTAATGTTGCTCTGTGGCTACTTTATATGTAAATAGGTAACTGTTTGCCAACATGTTCACCATTTTCACTGTCCCTAAATGGCCAAAACATTTGATTCTGTAAATAATGATGATCATCAGAGTGAAAGACACTTGCCCACTGTTTCTCACCCGTGGAGTTCCTAATACAATTTCTCATCAGTCATTATCTAGTACAGAGAATAAATAATTCTGTTTTTATGTAGTCTGACAGTCTTGACGATAACTTGGGACTTAAATTCTCTCTCAGAATTTTGCTCCAATAGCTATTGACAGTATAAGCAGTTGGAATAGATGGAAGTATAGTATATATTAATATTTTTGGAGACAGATAGTCAAAATATAACCCATTTTTGACTGATCCAACATGAGAATGACAAAATATTCTTAACCTACCTTTTAGATAAAATATTTTAAAATGTATATTCCCAACCCATGTTCACTACATATTATTAAATGTGCAAAATAAATAATGTTTTTTATTATTATTATTATTATTATTATTATTATTATTACAGGGATAATAACTTTATATTACAAGGTCCAGAAAAGGGACTCTTATTAAAGGGGAACTATTATATAGCATTTTCAGGTTCATACTTGTATTTTGTGTTTGTACTAGGGCATGTTAACATGCTTTAATGTTCAAAAAACACTTTCTTTTTCATACTGCCCATGGCTACTGCACCTGTATTCACCCTCTGTATGAGATGCTCTGCTGGAGGGCCTGTCTCTTAAGCCCCCCTCCCTGGAATGCCCAGTCTACTCTGATTGGCCAACGTGTTTCCTGGAATCTGCGCTGCGCTCCAGTTTTGTTTTACTAGTAGCAGCTGGTTCTACTGCAACCATAGACAGTATATAATGGACCAATAGATCCCGTTGCTCTGCACGGAGACCAGTGAAGGCTATTACAAGCACTTTTCCGGTGATGGCCAGCTTTACTGCGCAGCCTCCAACTGAGAGAGACAACGTAAATGTGACGTGAGCAAACTGTCTGGAAGTTGGAAGTCTTCTGGTAGCTGTGCCAAGAGAAATCTCAATCATTCCCAATCTTACAGAGACAGAGAGTGTAGGTATATGTAAGGAGATAACATGGGCACAGGCTAATTATTGCTAACTAAAATCCTAGTTAACATTAGTAATTAAACCTAAACAGCTCATGTAAGTCGAAACTGCCTGCAAGCTTATCCTGTACTATACGGTAATTCCTCTACTATGTGACACAGTTGTTAGCCTATTTTTATAAAAACGTCTGCTACGGAGCCATAACGTGAGATACAAGATAATGGAGCTTTTTATACATTGTTGTGTTTCTTTAGAACTAAACAATGGACAAATAGTCTGTAAACGCTTCAGATGTAAAGTTATTCGCTGTCAAGTGACGTCAAAATGAATGCTAGTCAGTGGAATGCTAACGGGAGGTGATGGCTTTGTAGCATCAAAATGGCGCCATAGGAGGTTCGAGTTCTGAAGCGAAGCTTACCCCCTTGACTGCAACAGAGTATATAGCAGGACTTGTACCGACTTCACTTGTACCGTGAAAAATCACAAATAAAGGCTTCTGAACCAAATACTACACAACCGGTCATGTCCCAGCAGTAATGTGACCCCGAAATTGGGGGCAAATGACCAGCGTTAGCCGTCAAGATTACAGCTATCTGGCGTTAGCATGCAGCTACTTAATAGTTAGCAGTATGCTAACGTTAGATTGTAATGGAACGAAGCAGCACTTTCCACCATAAAAAATCACAGTAAAAGGCTTCTGAACCAAATACTACCTAATCAGACATGTTTCAGCAGTAATGCGACCTGAAACTTTAACAACATTGTCAGCAAAGACATTTTACTGCCGTTAGCATGTAGCTACTATAGTTAAAAGTGGACACTAATAGAGTATAGCAGCACTTTCTACAGTCAGTTAGCATGTAGCTACATGTTAACACTGCAGTATCTTAAAAAAAATGGAGCAAATGACCAATCTTAGAAGAACGGAGAAGGCCGGCTAAATGTTGCGTAACACTAAGCTCAGAGTCGAAAAAAACTGTTGAAACTGGAGCGTTCAGAACAGTTGGAACTCTGAACGTTTTAGCTCATGGTGATTTCTCTAAAATACGTTTACCTCATTATTTTTGGCCACGTTTAACATGAAAATCCGACATTAAAACATTTTAGATGTGACAGAAAATAGCATAATATGTCCACTTTAAAAAATGAGACCAACGTTTAACAATACTGTCACCTTCACAGAGGGGCTTTTGATTATTGACTCGTGTGTTGCAAGTCTTTGGTACAGGTTCATGTGAGGATGGGGCAATGGGCAGACCATCTGTAGCATGGCTTTAGGGTGTAGGTAAAAGGGAAAGAGGGGGTTGTCTTGGTGCATCCATCTGTGCTGCGTGGCCCCATGTCCCCTGGGACAGCAGGCGCTGAAACTCTCGGAATCAGGATGGGAAATGTTTTCACACCTGGGGAATTTATGGAGCCTGCTGAAGAAATGACAAGCGGCATTTTCATGTATCTGTGTGTGTGTGTGTGTGTATTTGAGCAGATGTGTACATACATATGTATGTACTTACCTCCATGCGCTTATGAGTGTATGTATTATCAGGTGAAGGAATGGTGGAAAAACAGAACTGGACAACGCCAAAAAGACCAGCTACACCATGCTACAAACTAAACTACAAAAGATTTATAGTCGATGATAACATAAATGATAATTTGATGAACAGCTCAACACCACAAGTAAAGCCAATATGGGTGTAAAGTAGCCAGGCCTTGGCAAGAGGAAACCCACATACATTCATATGTCTTTGATTAGTAGTGTGAGAATGTGGGAATTACACACACAGTAGCATGTCGCTGTTTAACATACCAGACTGAAATACTTTAGACGCACTGAAGCTGATTGGTAGGACAAATTACACTGGGATGTTCATTATTATGACACTGTATTGGTGAGCAGTCAAATCAGCAGCCAGATTTCCGGTTTGGCGTTGTAAGAGAGAGACGTGAGCAGCCAGAACTAACGACACTAACCTTGGGTACCACTTTCAAAGGAAAATGAGAAACTCCAGTCAAAAAAACACCAGCGTACAAGGGCTAATACCACGAGTAGCAAGCTAGCAGCAATCACTGTGGCACCTTTTTTTAGCTATAAACTAACTTTCTGTAGCCCTTCAAAAAAAACGAAAATGATTTATCCAGGTTTGGATTTAGGTATTTCGGATAAATATTGCTATTACTATTATTATTAAGTCAGTATGAAAAGAACTTTGTACCACTGATAGACAAACTCAAGCTCAACATAAAGAGACGGGAGGCCAAGCAGGAAGTTAAGTGGTCTTGATATCTCATATCTCACTTCCACTGCTCGGTGTCTTTATTCAGAAATGTGCAGCTTCTCCATTCCTGTCCGTGTTTCCTCTCGGAGATACTACAAACCACGCATTAGCTCGAAACAATTCCGCAAGCCCGACTCTCTTACCTATCCCACCCGTTCCACACACACTCAACACCTTGTTGCAGGTGGCCTGTGGAACTGCCAGTCTGCCACTCGCAAGACTGAGTTCATCTCTGGCTTTGCCAGCATGAAATCCCTTGACTTCCTTGCTCTCACTGAGACCTGGATTACACCGACTAACACATCCACCCCTGCTGCTCACACTTCTGCCTACTCTTTCACCCACACACCAAGACCCACTGGGAGAGGTGGGGGGACAGGCCTTCTCATTAACCCCAAGTGGACATTTTCTCTCTACCCACTGCCACAGTTTACTCCACTCTCTTTTGAACTTCATGCTGTCACCATAACGCATCCGGTACAACTAGTCATCATTTTTATCTACCGTCCACCAGGTGCTCTAGGGGAGTTTTTGGAGGAGCTGGATGTCCTTCTTTCAAACATCCCTGAAACTGGCCCTCCGCTGCTACTTCTGGGCGACTTCAACATCCAGACAGAGAAGTCGGCTGCCTTTCTACACCTTCTCTCTTCTTTTGACCTCTCACTCTCTCCTCTACCACCCACTCACAAAGCTGGCAACCACCTAGATCTCATATTCAACAGGAACTGCTCTACATCCAACCTCACTGTTACTCCACTCCATACCTCAGACCATTTCTTCATCTCTTACTCTCTCCCAAGCTCACAACCATATCTCAAGAGACACCATACCTGTCCGCCGTAATATGCGTTCACTCTCTCCTTCTTCTCTTTCGGCAAGTACTGTATCTACCCTCCCTCCATCTGACTCTTTCCTACTCATGCTTCCCAACGCTGCCACAGACACTCTACTCTCTACTCTATCCTCCTCCCTCGACTCTCTCTGCCCTCTTACTTCACGACAGGCTAGCAAGTCCTCCCCAGCGCCGTGGTTATCTGACTCAGTACGTGCAGAAAGATCAACCATACGGGCAGCGGAAAGGAAATGGCAGAAATCTTAAAACCCAGATGATCTGCTTACCTATCAGTCTCTTCTTTCCTCCTTCGCCACCTTGATTTCTGCAGCAAAAAGCTCTTTTTATCTAACCAAAATTGAATCGTCTTTCTCCAACCCCAAAAAAGCTTTTTTCCATCTTCTCTAACCTCCTAGATTCACCTAGTCCATCTCCTCCCTCCTACCAACCCACTTTGTCAACTACTTTGTAAAAAAGATAGATGACATACGCTCTTCATTCTCCACCACACCTTCTGAAATCACTTTACCATCCATCACATCCAGTACTCTTTCCTCTTTCACCCCTCTATCTCCAAATCAAATTCTTACTTTGATTACCTCTGCCCACCCAACCACCTGCCCCCTGGATCCTATCCCTTCTCACCTTCTCCAGTCTATTGCACCTGACCTCCTTCCTTTCCTCACCCATCTCATTAACATCTCCTTGTCAACTGGCTGTTTCCCCGATGCCCTCAAAGAGGCAAGAGTGACCCCACTACTCAAAAAACCAACACTCAACTCCTCTGATGTAAATATGTACAGACCCGTCTCCCTCCTTCCATTTCTATCCAAAACTCTTGAGCGTGCCATTTACAATCAACTCTCTACCTATCTCCATCAGAACAACCTTCTTGATCCCCACCAGTCTGGCTTCAAGGTTGGCCACTCAACAGAAACTGCACTCCTTGCTGTCACTGAGCAGCTTCACATTGCTAGAACAACTTCTCTCTCTTCCATCATCATCTTTCTGGACCTTTCTGCTGCCTTTGACACAGTGAACCACCAGATCCTCATTTCGACACTCCAGAATCTGGGTGTCTCAGGCTCTGCGCTCTCATTGCTCACATCTTACCTGGCAGACCAAACCTACCGGGTAACTTGGAGAGGATCTAGCTCAGAGCCTTGCCCACTTAAAACTGTGGTTCCTCAGGGATCAGTCCTGGGTCCCCTCCTCTTTTCTCTGTACACCAACTCTCTCGGGTCTGTCATTCAGTCGCATGGCTTTTCTTATCACAGCTATGCAGATGACACCCAACTAATTCTCTCCTTTCCTGAGTCTGAAACTCAAGTAGCAGCACGTATCTTGGCCTGTCTGACTGACATCTCTTTTTGGATGTCCACACATCATCTGAAACTCAACCTTGCCAAGACTGAGCTCCTTTTCCTTCCAGGGAAGGGCTCTCCTACCCAAGACCTGACTATAACAATAGACAACTCTGTGGTAGACCTCGGATAAAAAAAAAAATAATAATAATAATTCTTTAACCTGCACTTTAATATCTCTTTGTAGCTTTGCTTATTTAAAGCTACTGTACTTGCACTTACTACTTCTTGTCTGGAGTTTGAACCTTCACAGTTGAAAGCACTTAATTGTAAGTCGCTTTGGATAAAAGCGTCAGCTAAATGACATGTAATTTAATGTGCATCCTTCATATGTCCTTGGCTGGTAGAGTCAACTGTATTAAGACGAGTGTTCTACCCACATTTTTGTATTGTGCCTGTTTTTTTGGCAAAGGCTTTTTTTTCCCAGACAGTGGACAAAGTCATATTATCCTTTATGTAGGTTGGTACAAATGCTAGAGTATGTAAACAATACTTCCAAATCAATGATCAATGATGATCAACCAATGACGAGAATGCAACATGACATTATAGCTTTTATGTCTTTCCTGGCCCATAAGAAGATTTGTCTGCCACATTTTGGGAAGCACTGATCTAGAGGATTGAGACTCTAAACAAACTGTTATGGAATGGCACTGGAGGTTAAAAGCAGACATGACACAGGACATACGTTTAAGTGATATAATAAAGATAAATATATACAGTGAATAGTGCAAGGGGTAAGGGGGTGTCATGTCCAGGGGATCCAGTGGTGAGTGGTGGGTGCAGTGCGCTCTCCAGAGCGTGCCCTGTGAATCAGTGTCTCTTGTTTGTGGCGTCGACTATGTGGTGATGGCGTCCTCCAGAGTCCAACAAACAATTCCAACATGTGGCAAACTTCCTTGAATCCAGAGAGAAGCAGGCAGGGGTTACAGGACACATGAGCACAAGCAAGCAAGGCAGACTGAAACAGGAGAAAACACAGATCACATTAGCTAAACAAGCTAGAAGAACAAAAAACAGCATTACACAGGGAGCCAGGCTCTACAACTGTACCACACTAGTACACTGAACAATCTGGCAACAAATGGATCGCAGAGCCGGCCTTAAGCACTGCTGGGGATGATTAGGGAATGAGCTTCACCTGGCGCAGCCTGCAAAATAAGCCACGCCCACAACTCACAGACACAGAGCAGGAGGGAGGAACATGAGGGATAACAACCAGGGAAACAAACAACGCACACAAACAGGGAGAGGGAGGGGCTGCCATGATGGCATCATGACACAAACCTTCAATTTAGAGACGACAACAGTTACCATGATGTTGGGCAAATTCGCCAAGAATGGATTGCGGCCACTGATAGCATCATGACTAGCACATCCCTTGCAACCGCTACATTACAGAGCAAAGACGCCCATAAAGTTTTGCAGCAGAGTGTGCAATTTGCCCTTTTCTGCATCTGATTGCAATTATCCATTTGGCAAAGTATAAATGTTTGCTTTTACGCCAAGAACACAGTAGGCAGAGAAATGGCGTGAGTGAAAAAGAAAAATGAAATGTTCAGACCGCGAGCTACAGGTCCTGGCTGACGAGGTGTAGGCATCCTCAAAACTTCAGGCAAGGAATTTAAAAGTAATATTGTCCTTCAAAATATCCGCTCACAAGTGCGCCTTCGCCTGGCTACGATCACTGCTGCCATGATTATTGGAAAGTCCGGGCGTGACGCCCGTTATTAATGCGAATCAGTGACCACCGAAATGCTAATAAATCCACTGTAACTGCGTGTGGCTATAGAGAGCTGAAGTTTGAATTGAGCCATTGATTACAAATATGATGTTCGTCAATTTAAAATATAATTTTTCAACTGAAGAAAGTCTTAGTTTTGTGTGAAACCACTCAGTGAACTAGATCTCTCGTCTCACACAATTTACGTCACCTAGCTTGATGCTCAACTTGCTCGCTAGCTAACTAGCTTAACTGTGTTACACAACACATGTAACGTTATCTTAACTGATGTGTTTTATCCTGTGAAGTGTTTTCAGCAGATAAGCAAAAGAACAAGCAAGATCTTCTGCTCATTAGAGTACCGTTACACCCCGGTACGATAGACAGAGACATCGTAGCTTCAACTAGACGTCATCCATGAGACATTGAAGTGTGTAGTCTTTGTAATTACGTATTTTCACTGTCTTATACTTCAACAGTTTAACAATAATCTGAGATGTTCTTCGGTTGAAAAAATTGAAATTTTTTAAGGGGAAGAGTAGAGTGATTGACTTTGGACTCTGTCTTATGATGATCTTTTAATTTTTATAGAAAGGAGCCATTTTTGCACCAAATGTATACATATTACCAAATTTAAACAGGCCTACGTGCAAATAGCACAGGAGCACCAAGCCGCTATATGCTTGGCGGCGCAGCTAGGGGTGCATTTCACCCTTTGTAGGTCCTTTGAGAATTAGAGGGTTTCTTTATGTCTTATTTGTGCTGGTTTAGCAACTGCAAGCTTAATAAGCTAATATAAGTTAAATACAATCCTAAATAAATACATAAAAGCTAAATAAAATCATAAATTTATAAATTTGCCTGTGCATGCTAGTTGACAGGAACTGCATTTTTTTCCTCCTGTCAGATTGAGCAAGCCTCTCATCAGGATTCCCCCTGTGATTGTCAGGATGGAAAAAGTTTGCCTTAATTACACAACACAATAAAATCCTGAAATGTGTTGTGTCAGACGGCTCACAGGCTGCTAGATTCTCTTCCCCTTCAATCCAGGTCAGTGTGTTAAATCAAACAATGTTCAAGATCTCCCTTACAATGAGAAAGCTGAAACAGCTCAATTAGGTAGGCCTAATTACAGTTGGCCTCGCAGAACTCACACACACACACACACACACGCTGCAAGTACCTTTTTTTCTTGCTCTAAAAGAAATGTGATATTTGATGTTCATTGTGTAGCAGTATGTCAGAGAAAAGTTGTATTTTCTACCTTTGACATTGTTGATTGCAGTTTAAAGGAGACATACTTGAGTGTGGGGTTTCTTTTTCTCACACTATCTGTGCTGGAACACCCTCAGTCTGAAACGCTCTGTTTTAGTGCCTCTCTTATACAAATATGACAGAAAGTTAGTTTTATAAGTCTTACCTACTGCAACTTTAAGGACCACCGCAAGTAGGAGCCACACGACCAGCGTGTCTTTCTGTGTTTCTCGCTCCTCAACAGTTTGCCCACTGGCAACTTTGGTCAACTACTTTCATTATGAGCTATTGCTTGTTGTGAGGAGGCCCCATTTCAGGCTGATGTTGTTCCCTGTCTTAGCAGCTGGCCCACATGACGAGGGGATCCTTACCACAGCTGCTGGCCAGAGAAAGTGACTGTGTTCCACCACATTTCCCCTACTTCCTTCCTACGTAAGCTTGGTATGATCAAGAAATGCTGTGCATTAGTGAGCGGCTGAGTGTGTGTGTTATGCTTTTTGACAGAGTAAGAGGGATTAGACAGAGTTACGCAACATCTCTGAGGGGATGAGTAACAGAAAGAGGGAGAGCATGCAAGTGGACCACACTGTCAAGTAAAAAAACACTCATGAGTATGCAGTGGGGGAGAACATATTACTCTGAAATGACTAAACTTGGAATTTACTTGACTATTCTTATTTAATTCTATACTTCTATTCCACTACATGTTAGGGGGAAATATAGAAATTTTACCTCCATGACATTAATCCTACTGCTTTAGTTACTAGTTACCTTTCAAATTATGATTTTACAAATAAAACATACAGTAAGCATATGAAATACAACACATGCGATAAGGTCCAGGAGTTTTGGACCTGATCATGATGTCCTATGTCGGATTGCAGGGACCCAGGTTCCATTCAACCCAAGATTATTTGTTCTTATTTGGAGATGGGTCAATCCTAGGTGGGATGGATAAGCAGGTAAGAAGCTGGGTCCAGCATCCCAGCATCCCATAAGCTGTAGCCTCATCACAGGATCTGTACACCCCAGCAAGAAGCAACAGCCCCATGTAAGCATCCAAGTGTGTTTTGTCGATCTCCATCCAGCAAACACCCTTCCATATTTGTGATGATGTTAGTTGGTGCTCTGCCTTGGGTTTCATAAGGGATGGACGAAGATTTAATGTTACTTATTGTTTATTTGAAGACCTCTTTTTGAGCGTCTGTGTCATCTGGACCCTCCTCTTCCTTAGATGTATATTCTTGTTCAAAGACTTAACTTTTTCCTAACTTAAATCTATACGGGTCAATTTTTACCTGTAACACCACAGATTTCACTATGGTTAATAATATTAAGTTGAAAAAAAACCACAAGCTAATTTTGGAGGTGTGTTCTAATATTAGTCTATTATAGTCAGATAACAATTACCCATTGTTTTTAACCCATTTCTTAAGTTAAAAACAAGTGGTATATTTATGCAAATGAATATATATATAAGTCACTCCTGCCAGCTGCTGTTACCTTCAGTGTTTATGTTGTTACTAGGGGGAGTCTGTCAGTTCAGATATCTGTGTGATGTCTTACACCTTTTTTACCCATGAGGAATGGAACACTGCTGGCTTCAACTAGCGTGTTAGGCTGTGGTTTCTGGCATTCACACTTACATATCCTGTATGGAACAATTCCATCTGAACTCTTTCTCACATGAATATTACAAAAATTGTTACAAATTAAAAAGATAGTTTAAAAAGACTGTACCTTCACGTATAGAGGTGGGCGTCATCTTGGGAAAACAGTCACAACCAGTTGAATGACGAACGGCGTGCAAACAGTAACCAGTAAAATAGCTCAAGCACGGTGTTCGTCGTTCGACTGGTCGTGACTGTTTTCCCAAGATGGCGCCCGCCTGTATACATGGACGGTACTGTCTTTCTAAACTATCTTTTTAATAAACTGTCTGTACACTTACAAAGTTCTCAATGCTTTGGTTTACACGTAGGGACCCTCATTATGCTACCGTGGAAGTGTGGTGCTATTTTGAGCCTTGTTAGTGGTGTAGAAATAGCGATTTCTTTTTACTTTACCCGTGCCCCAACGACTAGCGTTAGAAGGTAATTAGCGGTTTGCACTAAAACTGGTTACACTCGATTAGCATGAAAACAAATCCCAGAGAACGGTCGGATCGGTACACGTGTTATTAACCCCTAGGTTCATTTTGCGCCGGATTTGTCCTTTAAGGGAATGTTTGCCGATTTTCTGTTGTGCCGTACATGAAGATAAATGGTGGCAGTACCCAGAGGTCCGTATTTACCAGCAGGTAAATCTCCAATGATGGTACCTGGGTAGCTCACCTGGTAGAGCACGTACCTATATACAGACGTTTACTCCTTGACCCAGCGGCTGTTGGTTCGACTCTGACCTGTGGCCCTTTACTGCATGTCATCAGCTGTCCTATAAAAATAAAGGCTTAAAATGCCCAAAAATGTATCTTGAAAAAAAAAATCTCCAATGGATGACTCACTTCAGAAGGGTTGAAAATTGGCACCTTTCCCTCTTCAGTGTTTAGTTTAGCACAGTGCCATTGCAATCATAAACAACACTGGCTTGACCGCGTCATCCTCCCCAGCTCCAACCTCTCGTCAGAAATCGTCAGTTCACAAACCAATGGGTGACAAAGACGTCACGGATGCTACATCCACTAATTTTACAGTCTATGAGCTAAGCTGACCAGAGTTCCATGATAGAGCCCAAGAGGCTTCACTGGAACATTATATTCCTTAACACCCGGGTCCACCCAGGTCCTCCTATGTCAGAGACACAGGGTGGCCTTTTTCTGCTGGGAGCATAATGCAGCTGGACCCTGCACAGGCCCAGTCCAACATGCGTAAGCAACAGCGACAACACATATTCTAGCACAACTACTCAGACCTATGAAGAACTTGAATTAACACATATGCAACCCAAGTGTTTTGCTCACACATTGAGACACACCTCATCTTTTCACAGCCAAACACAACTGGAACACCCTCTGATTTTAATTCCCCCTGTGGAACATTTAAAATCACAACTGTACATTTTCCGTATTCATTTTTTTACTTTTAATTCGATCATATATTTTATTGTTCATCTATTCTTGCATTGCCAGACCTTACTCAATTGCGCTGTGGACTGGAAAAAAAAATGCTCTGGGTTGTTTGCATTTCTTTAAAATAATCACAATTGTCTGGGGCGGTGGCATATTGCCATGTGTGTTTTGTCCATAACAAATCCCCGCAAATCAGTCCAAAAACGTCCCAGTTAGACAGTAAATGCAGTAAATGTATTCTTTTTAAATCTTTCCAATTAGTCCCTGAAAGAACCTGCCTTGCTGCTTGTTCTGTAAAACTTGCAATTTTCAGCGTTCTGTTCTATATGTCAAATGCCCTGAGATAATTGATGATGCCAGATGATTTGGCACTACATTAATGAAACTGATTTGACGTTATCAGAAAGCTTTGTAAAAAGGGGAGATTTGTGTTGAGAATTATGACAATTACTAAAATTTGATTTAGTGTCAGAAGCAGAGCCAGTATATGTGCAAGGGATAGCTGCTGTCAGTGTGGAAGGCACATCCACTGTAAGCTGTTGTACCACAGTGTGTAAACAAGCAAACATGATCAGATTAGTTACACTATAACCACTTTCTATGCCCAAATGTTACTAGTGATTAGGGTTGGGTACTGAAATCAGTATTTTTTTGGGTACTGTGAGGGGGAATTCTGGGCTGGAAGGCCCTCGGGCCAAAGATCTGACTCCAATTACTAATAGCCGCACCTTATTTTATGTTGGAGTTGTTAACCTGAAACAAGGATCAATCTGAGATGATGACTTCAATCAAGCAAGTTTACAGAGTCCAGCATAAGAGTTACAACACAGCTTTGAGTCTTAAGCCCTATTCGCACGGGATAAGTATTACCTGGGGACCTCTTGTAGTTTATAAATTACCCCCACACGTCTGTATTTCGTGTGGCGCATTCACACGGGATAACTGAAGTCTGTATTTTACTCAAATTTACAGACATTATCCCCCGGATATGATGTCAAAACTATTCATTTATAATTGACAACGCAGCCAGTTAGACCCCAAATCACAGAGATGCCGATTCGCATGGGACTAATATTATCACAGGACCTCCGTTTTCGGCGAAATATGGTAGGTCATTTGCGGGGGAATTATTACTTTACAAATTACAGACATGACCGATTCGCACGGGATTAAGATCACAGACAACCTCCGCGATTATTACAAATGACTGGAGGTCACCAGGTAATACTTATCCCGTGCGAATAGGGCTTAAGTTTCCCTAGCAACAGACATAAAGTCAGAGCCCAGGTCACCAGGATCTCGAATTGAATGAGCCCCGATCTATTCTTTCCCTTAAGTTTTGTCTTCTGGTTTCTAGGCAGAAACTGTTATCTTCACAAACACGCCAAGGTCGGGGCCTCTGTGTGGTGCAACTTCCTCTTCTGTTCTCGTAACTTTTAACTGTCCTATTTTGTCTGCTTATCTGTCTGGTACACAATGCACTTTTATGCCATATAAGGCCTAAACAATTTTTAAGACTTAAGCTTAACCTTCTGTGCATCAGAGTTCACCCGTAATACTTTTAACCACTTCCTCAATGACTGCACACAGCTCTTTTGCACACGCAGAGCTCCGGTGCAGACAGAGCAAAACTGCGTTGACTCTGCAGTTTGAGTCACGGCAATGCCGCTTAAGCGGTTGCAAGTTTCCTTTTTCAAACCTCCAAGTGGACAGCATTTGCTGCAATACAATATTAGTGGCGATCCGAAAGAGCTCGCAGTGCAGTTAAGCTAAATTTATGGTAGCTGCGGTGTTTTCCGGTGTGAGGCGCGTGCGCCATAAAATGACGTCACAACAGCTGTTGTTTCCAGCACTAAGGCTGTCGCGGCGCGTGGTCGTGCAGCTCTGAACTTTTGTAACTATGCGCCCACTGCGCACGCTGCAGTTTCAGTTCAACATGGTCGCCTGGGAAGAGCAGGTTTGCCTCTACAAACATTTGTGTGATTTTTCATGTACAGACCACTGAGGGTCAAACAGCCTTAAATATGTGGTTAGAGAGTGACACCACACTGGGAAAAGAAGAAACATTTTGCTGGAGAGTGTGGAAAAACATGAGAGATCATTTTGTCAAAGCTAAAAAAAACTGTTTCATGGAAACTGTTCTTAACAGTGTTACAGGCACACAGTCATTTCGATTTGGAGATAAGACAGACTTTCCTTTACTTCCGTTCTCTTCTTCTCTACTACTTCTTCCTTATTCACAGATAATTTGTCTTTACGCCCTCTGGTGTTTCGGAGAGTACTGCAACGAACAATGCGTCAAGCATAAACTTCTCCGTATGTGAAATGAATAATTATTTGATTTAATAGGTTATAGGACTGGGTTTGGTAGGGCAGAGGAATGTGTTATTTTGTGTGGTGTGTAAAACCTTGTAAATAAATAACACAATGTTCTAAGTAAATAGGATAAATAGGTTTAGAATAATTTTGATGACAGAGGGACCGAAAATACGGTTTACACATTGTCCCATACTAGGGTCCTAAAATCTCGTATTTTATCTGCTTTTATATTTTTTTATTGTTTTTAACTACTCTTTAATGTTTTATGTAAAGCACTGTGAATTACCCTGTTGCTGAAATGTGCTATACAAATAAAGCTGCCTTTCCTTGCCTATAATTACATTATTTTAATACAGTCGTGAAGTACAGTGGGCCGTTTATAAGACATAAAACTACCAGTCTGAAAATGAGTCCCACTCTGGCTCTGATCCAGACTATTGTTAATCTGACTGTTAGAGTCTGTGGGGGGGAAGTTGATGGTAGCAGCTTGAGGAGTGTGACCTCCAGTTAGGCCTGAGGAGGTTTGTTAACACAGCTGAGCACTCAACACGTGTTTGCTGTGACTGATGCTACTAGCACACAAATAAACACAGTTACATTCATCATCCAGTCAGTGTTTTCCACTGTTGAAAGAACAAAGGTTCCTCCCTGTCCCTTCCATAAAAGCACTATATTACCTTTCATTCATTTGGCAGAGGATTTTGTCTAAAGTGACTTACAATAAGTGCATTTTTTTAATGGATATGCCTTCCTCAGCCTTAGCAAAAAGCAGTGATGTGGGTTACCACAGTAAGCTAATCAATAAGGTTATGAATAATGTGAATGGCAGCAGTAGCTAAGTTTGAATAAATAGCACAAAAGCTAAGCAATGTAATGTTACTGCTGTAGACAACGCGTTAAGCAACGGTAATGAGAAATATTGGAGAGTTGATGCCTGTCAAGTAAGTAAGTACGTAAGTAAAGTTTATTTCTATAGCACATTTAAAAACAGCTCGCGCTGACCAAAGTGCTGTACGTAGCGCATTAGCCACAGGGTAATAAAATAAAAATAAGAATAAAACACGCGTATGAATGATTTAGGCTAAAAAGGACATCGAAAGACAAACACTTAATTTCAAACATAGCAGAAAGTGAAGAGTGAAGAGCTTTAAAAACCTTCAACAGTATTTTAAATTGTATCCTAGACTGGACTGGAAGCCAGTGCAAGGAGGCTAGGACAGGTGTAATGTGTCAACCCTCAATGGCGCATGTTAAAACTCTGCCAGGGTGCATGCTTACATAAAAGTGCAGGTGATTTGGCGTAAGCCATCATATGTTTAGTTTAAGAACATAAAGACAAGCCCAAAACATACACTTAACTATAGTGATATCTAGCTATGCAGATACGTTTGGTTTTATACGTCCAGTTTTGTTTTAGTTTTTCTAATGCCATCACAATACAATGGAAGTGACTGGAATCTAGTTTGTGGTGCTCACTTTTCATTGGATTTACTGAAGAAAGTCCCTTGAAAAATGTTGAAAGTGTGTTCTGTGGATTATCCAGTGAAACACATGCTCATGCTGTGAGCACAACAAATGTCATTCTATTGACTGCTATTGTATTGGTGTGGAGGCAGAAATCTCAGCGACAGACATCTCAGAACACAAATTAAAGCAAAGCTATATGCGTAAAGAGATGCCACTAGAGGATGGAGAGAAAATGGGTTTTGTATTGTATTTTAAGCGACCCTTTCAAGCTGTATACCAGAACAGTTTACTATGTTAATGGAGCTGGAGATGTTCATGCAAACAAAGCATGTCAACAGGCAGCTGTAATCCCTGTAGTCCAAACAGAATCCTGTTTCAGTTGAAGCTGTTTACATGAGTGATTTATCAAGCACTGATTGATAGATTAATGTTGAATTGTGTCTGTATTGACTGATGTCTTAACAGACTAGCTGATGGATTGATTGCCCTCTGACTGTGGTCCTGTGTTCGCTTAGTAGTGACCCCTGTCGCCCCCTCCCCCTCCCCCTCCCCCTCCCCTTCAATTCCCCTCTTTCCTCCCTCACATTCATCTTTTATCGTTTTTCTTTTCATCTGGCCATGTTTCAACATTTCTTTATCTCTGTCTCACCCACACACACACACACCCCTCCTCCCTCTTTCCCCTTTATCTCACAGTCCAAAGCTAAGCCAGAATGTTGTAGAGAGCTGGAGTGGCTGTCGCTGCTTATTGGTCACATGACCGTGATTGACCCTTGATCTCCTTGGCCCTGGCCTATTATTGGTGGTGTTATGGTGCAGGGCCCAGGGGTGGCCGGGTGAAAAGGACACCCTCTCTTCCCAACGCTGGATTCCAAGGTGTGAAAAGTGTGAAATCTCACACACACACACACACACACGCACACACACAAACATGGCTGTGTTTATTCCACAATGAGGCCACACACACTGTGTCTCCATCTTTACTTTGACAGTTCAGCACGGTTGGATAGATAAATGAAATTGTCATTATCTGACATACACATGTCAGTGTCCTCCACCCCTCCTAATATAACAGACTGACTACACATGTAGTTAAAATTCATTAACATTACACTGGATTTCAAAACTAATTAGATCAGTCCAGACTCCATATGTAGTTTCTTCTTTAGAAAGAATTAGAAGGAGTATTCCATATACTGACAGAAATAATATTTTGATAAACGGTATAGAACAGTGCTGGATATTTTAAGTATTGGCACATATTCAAGAGAACTGAAGACCTGTTTGGGATATCCGCAGTTCAGAGATGTTTTTCGGGGGTTGGGGCCTACTTTAATGCACTTTTCTCCTCACTTATTAAAGCTGCTCTGGATCGTCTTCAGTCAATCCAGAATGCTGCTGCAAGGCAACTTACTAGTTCAAATACACAATCTAACATTACCCTGGTACTTAAATCTCTTCACTGGCTCCCTGCCGCATATAGGATTGAGTTTAAAATGATCCCTCTTACGTACAGAGCATTGCACAGTCAGGCCCCTGCATATATGGTGGACTAAAATGCTAAATTTACTGTATGTCCCACACACCTGGCTTAAGACCCGAGGTTTAGAGTCCATAGCAGCTAAACTATGGTACGCTTTACCTTCACCCTTACAGTCTGCTGTTCCTGTGAATTCTTTAAAAACCAGATAAAGACATACCCGTTTAGACATGTGTTCGGTTGACTGGTCTGCACTTTCAACATTGTGTAATACTGATTGTGTATCGTGTTCTCACGCTTTCTTGTTTTTCTTGTGTTTGCCCCCGCAAAGCACTTGGTGACTTGGCAAAGGGCTTTATGAATACATTTCACTTACTAGCTTACTTACTTGATGGGTGGCCACTGGGCTTTTCAACTTAATCCTGGAGTGCATCTTTAACATCTGTATCTGTCGATGAAAGCTGACATCAGTGGAGAGCTGGTGCTGATCTGTGTGTCTGTTACCAAAACATGATTCACTCTACTGCAGGGAAGAACTCATCATAAACTTTATGACAGTTCCATAACAAAACATTTCCATTTGGATGATCTTGGCTCATTGTTCCTATCATTATGCGTGTGTGTAGGAAAAACCATAGGGAGATTTTTCCTCTGTAAACATCTGCGTGCACATACTGCTCTTTTTCCATGTGTCCATCCGTCCCATCTGCCCAAACACTGTTTCAGCATTGTTGCCATTACACTGCTGAACAAAAAAAAGAGACTTAACTGCAGAACTGTAAGTTACATTAATTATTACTAGTGCAGTGCCCGTTTGGAGCGCATGCCTGTTCGGAATGGGGCGATTGCTTTGTTCCCAGTATTCTTTTCCTTAGAACTTTATTGTGTAAATTCTCACAAACAACGTGTGAGACGAAATGCCGTTATAAAACGCTTGGTTCCCTGTTTTCCTGCCTGTTCGAAGCGTAGAGCCACTCTTCTGAGAGTCTATATACAATCCACAACGTTCCACTGCCAGGATTCCACCGGATCACGCTCTTTTTGCCTGGATCTCCGTTACCTTCCCCTTTCGTTGTATTGGAATTTTAAATTCTGGTGGATTTCTGAGGACTATGGTTAACTGCTCCTCAGATCTCTGCAGAGTAAATCCAGACAGCTTGCTAGACTATCTGTCCAATCTGAGTTTTCTGTTGCACGACTACAACAACTTTTGAACGTACACATGTTCCACCAAGACAAGTCCCTCCCCGAGGCTAATTTGCAGCGGCACCGGGGCTCTGCCCCGTGCTATAGTGCCGCCCAAGACTATTGTGATTGGGTTAAAGAAATGCCAATAAACCAGAGCACGTGTCTCTCCCATGCTGTGTGAACTAGCCAGACCCTCCTTTGCAGCGCTGTGGAGGAAGGTCTATAAATGATATTGAATCATTCACTATAAATGAATCATTTATCATCTTTTTGATGTTTATAAAAATAATAATGATGATTGAGATTTAACCGTGTCCATTTTTGGCGAACTATAGAAATGAGGCTCGTGTGTGTCTGACCTGCTCCGCTTAAGATTTTTAAAACATATTCAGGCGTACATGCGGTTTTATAAATCTGACGAAAAGAATGCAAATGCACATTTCTGTCTCAAAAGACGCTTCACCAAGTTGACAGGAAAAAGGCAGAGTAAAAAATGGCGAAATCAGCTGGAGCAGTGCAGGCAGGCCAATTATAATCCTTTGAGAGTGTAAGGCCAAACTGAGGAGGCACGGTGCCCATGGCTGTAGTGGCCCCCGGTGAAATTCCTGCCCTGGTCTTGGATCATTGGAGAGCCAACGGAGCATCAGCTTGGCGTCAGGATCACATCAGGTCTTTGCATTTAACCATCCAGGTATGTACAGCATGTTGCCTGTTGACAGGATTATGTGCAGTACAACACATCCTGCTTAGCCCTCATCCTACCTGTCATGGTTGTGCACCGTGTCTACTCTGCATTTTTAGGTCCAAGCCTCGTTTTACCTGACACTACCAACATATTCAACATAGAAACACTACTGACTGGGGTTTCTGGCTCCTAACTACTGTAAGAAACAACCATTTTCTTCCTATTTCTTCTCAATAGTTCTCTGGAAGTTATGCGATTGTCATCTGAAAAAACAAACAGATTATTATTTCAGGAAAGTGACAGTTGATTTGCATATTGTGTAAAACGAAAAGATATACTTTTCTTTAATACAAATTGCAAGTACAATCCACATTAGTACTTAAAAGCTTATTTACCATCCTTTGATTCTGGTATCATTTAGTTTTCAGTAATTTCAAGTAAACATAATTGTGTTATATTCATAATATAATATATTTATTAAACCAACCAGGGTAATTTTGACCACAATATACAATAATTACAATAGACCCACATCATTCAAACAATTTCAATTTTACTGGTCAATACAAAAGTAGAGACCTTGGCCTCAGTATGACCCCCTTTTTTTTTTTTTTTTTTTTAATAAATGGAATTCAAACTTTCTTTCAATTTGTATGTCTGTGTCTGTCTCCTTCAGATTGACTGACAGAGTGCCCCTACCACCTCTGATAGTGTGTGATACTTAAAATTAGGACCAATGGCAAAGATTAACTCAATAAATAGTTCCATCTGTAAAACTGCTTATGCGAAATTGGGTGCTTTGCATTGGTATTTGTAAAAAGCACAAATTAAAATAGAAAACAATGATATGAATTTTGGAACATATTGATTGACAAAGTCATGAAAATGATGATGGTGAATGATAGAAGAAAGCACCTGGTATGACAACATATATATATATATATATATATACACATACTCTGGGGTTTTGCAAGTTAAACTGATGTGCCAGATGGTTTGTTACACACAGCCATCTGAGACACTGTCATTGGAAAGGCACTTTCAAGAAATACCTGGCAGGTGATTGGATGAACCATCTGTAAAACATGTCCACCATTGTTGTTTTGATTGAACGGTCCCAGCCAGCACACACCTAAACCACGCCCATATCTGCCATTAGCTCCTCACCGGACACTGACTGGTTCGGTGAGCTGGTAGTTCAGACACAAACTCATTACTTAAGCCTGACAAGATGATATGTGATCTTGAGAGAGTCCGGCTGCCTTGAAAGGTAATCTGCGGGTAACCCAGTCGGTAGGATTAGGGTTAAACTACAAGTATATCATTTTTATTTCCACTTTGAACATATATCATGTTGACCCACAATGGAAAACTGGCCCAATCTGCTTCCTCTGCTGTGAACCAAAGAGACAGAACTTTATCCTCAAAGAGGATGGGGAAAAAAAGCCCTGGGAAAATTGATCCGCAATTTATCTGCAGTAAATCTAGGAAATGATATAATTGCCTGAGTTTGGTAACAATATAATGTTCCTCATCTGGCAGCCAGAAGTGGTTTCAGACATGTACATGAGTTAGAGAGAAACACACACAGACACACACACACACACACACACACACACACACACACACACACACACACACACACACACACACACACACACACACACACACAAACACACACACATACAAGAGAAAAAAGAAAGTGTGTCAGAATATGTGGATAACTTAAAGTTATCATCACTGAGTTTGCAGCAGTGTGTGTGTGTGTGTGTGTGTGTGTGTGTGTCTGAAGGTGTCTTGTAGTAGAATGTACTATTACCTATTCATTCCCAAGGGTGTTTATTAGTAAATCAGGTTTATTTTCCTAAGTTGAAAAAAGAAAAAAGAAAGAAAAAGCACTTAATATTTGTAGAATCGAAAGACATTGCATAATGTCTTGACATTCTTGTCTATTGGCAACTTAAGTTCAAAAGCTCTGTTTTGTATCCTCTTCAAACTCCATTTCTCCTCAGTAAGAGCTCGGTTTTGTCCCTTGAGGCTCATAGTGCAGAGGGAGAGGTTAATGAGAGGGCCATTCAAACCCTGGACAAAGATGTTAACCATGTCCAAATATGTATTCTTGTAAAGACTTCACCCAGCACTCGTAAACTCTGACCCTGCTAGCATCCTGCAGAGATATATGATGAGGCAGCACCACTCTGTACCAGACTAAACAAGACCACAGCCATGAGAACCACTTAAGACACATAGAAACTAGACCTTGATCAGTGTTGTTTATGTGTGTTTGTACTCCTATCATCAAGAGGAAGGTTTTTTCAAAGTAAAGGACTCAAGTTAGGAGTGAATCTCTTTTTTTTCCATTTTCAACAATCAACAAGCAACTCAGGAAGATGTGAATTTGCATTTCCTGGCGAAGGAATGTTTCCCCATACTGTGCCTTACTCTGCCTCTGTTTGGCTTACCCTGGTATTCTTACCCTAACCCTACATCAATTCAATTCAATTTTATTTATAGTATCAAATCATAACAAGTTATTTCGAGTTTCGAGACACTTTACAGAGAGTAGGTCTAAACCACACTCAATAATTTACAAAGACCCAAAAATTCCAGTAATTCCCCCAAGAGCAAGCATTTAGTGCTAACTAGAGATGCACCGATAGACTGGCCGATGACCGGAATTGGCCGGTTTTCACATGCTCGGCCATGACCGGTGACCTATGTCAGTCTGACATATGCTGATTTCATGCCACTTACAACATAAGTTATACAAGTTAGAGTTCTCTGGACGCTCGCGGTGTGAAGCACGTGTCCGCACTAGTCTCGCACATGTAGGGAACCTCGTGAATTAACCTGCAACATGTCAGCTGTTTGGAAATTCTTCAGCGTGTGTGCAGAAGATAACAAGTTTGCAAAATGCAACACCTGCAAGGAAAAAGTAGGGCGTGGAGGGACGACCCCAAAAACCCAAATCACATTTCTTTAGTTGGATATTGGATGTGAAAAGAAGGAAATGGTTCTAACATTGCACTTTAGATGTGTGTGAATTTCCCACACCAGGAGTCATTTATATAGTTCTTTTTTTATAGTGAGCCATTATCTGTTCAAAAATGTTCTATGTTCTGTGCAAAATGTTCAATTTTAAGAAAAGATAGAACATTTATGTGTATTTGTGTGTGCTGTAAAGTGGTTAGAAAAAATGACATCGGAATAGGCTAAAATCGGTATCGGCTGGCCTAACTCAGAAAATCGGAATCGGCCTAGAAAGTTGTAATCGGTGCATCTCTAGTGCTAACCAATCCTCATGACTAAACCTAATCAATCCAGCCAATGAAGGCAATGAAGGCAGTAGCCAATCAGAGGCGGAGTAGGGCAGTACATTCCTTTTCCATCCAAGGAAACGCAAATTTGCCAGGACGGCACAGAGCCTCATGGAGGACATCTTGGAGCTGGGGCCGCTCAGAAGAGGGTGTAGGTCGCTGGGCCTGGGCGAAGTGACAAGAGGTTCAAGACAACAACTGTTGTGACAGATTTTAGATTGGAAATGGAATGCAAATCTATACAATGTTAGATGTCATTAATGCTATATAGACAATCCACATGACTAACCAAGGGTGCCTTCAGACAGTAAGGTGTTGCCGCTGTCTTTGCTGCCTGAAGAAGTGTATTCAAAAAAGTAAGATACAGAAAAATCAGCTCCTGTGTCTTTTCCCTCTCTGTGGTTTCTGTGCTTGTCATGGTCGTTGTAAAAGTTGTAAAAGTTAAACCATCGTAAACAATGCAGTGGCAAAGAGCCATGTGCGTTCGTTTGGCTGCTGCCACTGCCGAGGTGACCGAAGCAACCGCTCACTGTCTGCATGTGCATTTAATAAAGCTGTTTTTGCTGTTTGTATTGTACGCGTTTAACAAAGATTAACTCATTATTTGTTGAGAAAGCTTGATGTCAAATAAGCTCCAGCCCCCTTTTATCACATCTAGATAGATAATAAAATTAATCAATTAATCTGACCATTTGAGTTAGTGTTTGTGATTGTTTTCATGCGTAAATTGGTCTGTAACATCAATTACATGAGCCTGCCAAATACATATTACACTTATCTTTCCCCAAGACAACAGCCATCTAATTGACCCATCTCTGGCCCCAGTCAAATGTTGTTGAGTGGCCCCAGTGGCTCATGGGGTCGCTGCTGGGTGGTAAAAACTGCAGAGGAGGGATGGGATTTGGGGACAGGGTGGGGGGACCGCAGGACCTAAGGTTGATAGGAGTTTCTAGAAAATGACATCATTGTTTCAAGATAAATATGTTTCTAAGTGGAGGACTTACACAACAACACTATGACCAGGCCACAGCCATCTTATATAAAACCAAGTCAATAACGCAGCATTAGTAAAATGTGCACACTACGCTTGTTTCACACACACACACACACACACACACACACACACACACACACACACACACACACACACACACACACACACACACAAGATTCAAAATAAAAATATTACAATGTGAAATAGTAAAAGAAATAAGGGGAATAATAAAGGAAAAGGTAGAAAATATGAAAAATCAAACAGATGAAACAAGATTAATAAATAAAATGAGTAGGTTTTTCTTTTCTTTTTTTAAATTTAATTATTTTTCTCTCTCCGTTAGAATGTGAATTTAACAGGGTCATGTTGTTGCATACTCCAATACAAAAGTTGGTTTGTAGCCCGCCATTAAATAAAAAAGAAGAAGACTTGACGCCAGATTATTGCTTATCAGTATAGGTATTGTACCTCAGGCCAACAAACTTTAAAGCTATAGTACGTAGTTTCTGTCTCCCCCACGAGGAATTCTAAGTAATGACAAAATAACTGTTGACGCGTCCACATGATACAAGCCTTCCATGACTGCGCACATCCCCCCCCACCCGCAGTTACTAGTGGCCAAGAAGGACACATTGGATTAAAAAATCATGATGGACTCTTCAGAAGAGGCCATTATCTTCACTCAAGTCACCGGACACCACAATCTTCTGAACATAGTCATACTGAGAAATCCAGAGAGAGTTGTGTGGAGCTGATAGTCTTAATTAGCTTTGTAGCAACTCATTTGGCAATGGCTTGAATGTAACGGACGTTCATTAATATAAAAAAGTTATGCACTAAACCTTTAAGTGTCTACTAGTCTCCTGTTGCAGATACTTTTTGGTTGTCTTCAGTCCAACCTCATTTTTGTTCTTTCTTCTCTAAAGATA
Organism: Perca fluviatilis; assembly: GCF_010015445.1. Lineage (NCBI taxonomy): Eukaryota > Metazoa > Chordata > Actinopteri > Perciformes > Percidae > Perca > Perca fluviatilis. The sequence goes on along the minus strand of NC_053118.1, from coordinate 8,956,583 downwards.
ACCACATCAGTCTGGATCTGTTCAATCCTACCTGGATCCTCCACTCTTCATTTCGATACCTGGGGCCTAATTTATCAACAGTGCATAGAAAAGGTTCTAAATTCTGTCTTATGAATGACATTTTTTATGCTTTTAAGTACAAAAAAAATCTATTCATCAAATGTGCGCAAGCCAATCGTACGCAAATCTGTAAGTAATCGATATTGATAAATCCCACCTGTTCTTAACCACCGTGCTCGTTTACGCTTAGACCATTTGCATTCAGATCAGTTAATCATATATGGTAACAACACGTCCATTTATCAACCATGTGAATGTGGTTTTTCCCTCACGGCAATAATGGCAAAGAGAGCAAAGAAGAGGAACTTCTCAAACACAGAAATGGAGGTACTGGTAGATTTGAGTTGAATCCAACCAAGAAATATTGTTTAGTTCACTCAGTGCAGGAGGAATTACAAACAAAAGAAAAAATGCTGCATGGGAGACGGTCACCAGCGGGGTTAATTCTGTTAGGTCTGAAGAGAGAACTCTCCCAAGTATTGGCCAAAAAACGCGTCACAGGACACAGACAAGAAATGTGAGCAACAGGAAGAGGACAGACAACACCAGAACTTTCCCCCTTGGACAACCGCATAGCCAGCATCATCAGTGACACAGCTCTGTCTGGGATTATTTTGGACAGTGACACAGAACAATCCTTTTATTACAATGTGTAAAAGGTTTTGATGAAATAATTTGAGGGAAATAACTGCACCCAACACCGCCGGCATGCACCTACTCATTGATGACTGGGAAATGCCGGATATGTCTCCAACCTCACGCTGAAATGTGCTGGTAGCTAAAAATCCAAGAAATACATTTTTGGTGAAGCGGTACCTACTAAGAAGCCCCTGCGGAGCGCATTGTTTGCCAAGTCTTCGCAAGATAAAACTAGACCTGACTAATTGCTTAATGTGTACTCTGATACTCTGAATTGCTTTTTGTTTGTAGTATTGCTATTCTACCACTAGATTGTGTTCGTAAGCATGGCCAGAGCTGTGCTTATATTTACACACATTTCTATGTAAGTAAGTAAAGGTACTTTATATTCACATACACATACATGTAGCTAAATTCATTCTCTGCATTTAACCCATCCCTCAAGGGAGCAGTGGGCAGCCAATCACAGCACCCGGGGACCAACTCCAGATCTGAGCTAGTGCCTTGATCAAGGGCACTGACTGGAGAACCTAGTACATGTTGTTGATGGTGGGGGAAACCATAGCACCTGGAGGAAACCCACACAAACATGGGGAGAACATGCAAACTCCACACAGAAAGGCCCTGGAACGATCTGGATTTGAACCCAGAACCTTCTTGCTGTGAGGCCACAGTGCTAACCATTGGGCCACCATGGTGTAAGTAAGTACACCTTGGTAAATTCCACCCTTTGCATGGCAAAGATCATTCACACACATCTGTGCGTACGCACCGTTAATAAATGTGGCGCCTGGAAACCACCATCTTCACTCTGCCTGTCAACTGCTCACCCCACACACCCAACCCTTGCTCTGGTTATCTGTTCTTTAAATAAATCCTGTTCTTTGTTACTCCGTCTACCGTGCTCCGTATCCGCACGTGAGTCTTCCTCTACCCAACCGTAACACATAATCCTGGTAACAGCCATCTACAACTGGCCAAATCACTAAAGGTCCTAGGTCACCATGTTTTTTTTCCACATCTGACTCAACCTCCCAGTCCCAGATACAGTGTAATTGAAAAAACTCCCTTCTCTATTTGCCTGTAGATTCCCAAGGCCCTATCTTGCACCCGGCGCAGTGCAGCGCAAAGCCCGATGCAAGTGTCTTTGCTAGTTTAAGACCGACCCAGTTTTCAATTTCCCGTCCAGCGCCCACGTCGTTTAAATAGTAAATGCACCTGCGCCCATGGGCGTGCTGGTTTTACAGGAAGGTGTGTTCAGGTGCATTCTTGGCGTATTGCTAAGTGATCGTGCCATTGACCAACAAAAACCTGGTCTAAAGTCAATAGCGCAGCATTTCATTGTTATTTTAACAGTGCAATAGTAAAATGCGCCTAGGCATATGCACATCGCGCGCACACTATGTTTGTTACACACACACACACACACAGGGACGCGCAGCAGCACACAAACATGCAAAAGATTAAAAATAAAAATATTACAATGTCAAATAGTATTATATGATCTGCTCGTGCGCTTTCACTTCATGCACGAGCAGATCAGTTTCTTCTCTCCTTCCTGCTTAGCAAATCCACCATCATAATAGCAATGCGCCAAGGTAAGAACGCACCTGGCTTTTAAACGGAATGGTAGATGACACTCTGATTGGTTTATTGCATGTTACGCCCAAAACACATATGATTACTTAAGACACTAAGTACAACCCTTTTGAACCACGTGCCTCTCACACAGACCCTTGGGCTTAGATCGTTAAATTAGAGCCCCCAGACTTAACCTCAAAGAATATGTAAAGAAGGAACTGGGCCATATGCATCTTAGCTTTACAGTTTAGATCCAGCCTAATTCATTCTCTAGCTACTGCTCCTGTCTCCACCTGTAGCTCTGGAACCAGTGGAAAGTTCTACTGCACGTTACTCCTATGTCATCTTATTCTTTTCTAATTCTGCCTCTGCCCTGCAGGGGATAACCACAGGACTGTACCCACATTTATGTCAATGGCAATGTCACCTTCAACAGACATTTTAGAAGACTGCTTGTATCACATTATAATCCCTGTTTGTTAGTAAGTTTCACTCCTGTTTCACTCGTGTCTTTTTATAATTTTTTAAGGCATTTTGTGTTTTGAATATGATATAAACAAACTGCCTTCGGGAAGAATTAACACATCTGACAAAATATATCACATGACCATTTGCATACACTGGGCATGCACGCGCCAGTGTAAACAGGAAGCAGTGTCTTACGTTACTCTGCCGTTGAAAATGATGTACAAGTTTAAAAAAAAAAAAAAAACTACAAAAGAAAATACTTCGGAGAAATCACAACAATGGTAAGATCAGTGACCGACGACGAGGTGGAACTGTTACTGAAAAGTAGTGTAGCCTACCTAACCGATAACACTGACTGACTTGCATCGTTGTTTCCAAAGGTCTCTGTTTGTGCCTGTCCAGACCACAAAGCAGCCCTGGAATTTAATATAATAAACCACAAATTGTTGAGACTGGTGAGATTAAAACTGAAAATAAAAATACATTATAATTTAGGATACTTTATGCAACCAGAAACATTTACATACATTTCAATATCAACTTAATTCATCGTTCACACACACACACACACACACACACACACACACACACACACACACACACACACACACACACACACACACGTCAGGATTTAGGATCTGTTAACCCAATAACTAATGAACACAAGGTGTGAAGTAACAGAGAAGCGGTGTGTTTTTGGCTAAGGGCTTTATTCAGCACAACACACACACACACACACACACACACACACACACACACACACACACACACACACACACACACACACACACACACACACAGCAGGAAGCTGCCACATGAAAAGCTCCTCAGGCTTGCTGTGGGTGTGTAAATGTGTAAGCTGCAGTGTGGATACTTTCTGCTTTCATCAGCCGAGTGTTATGGTTTCTTTGATTTTTAATGTTTCTGTTATTTCAACACATGTCATTTGCAAAAATGTTTTGTGTTTCAACACTATGCATGTCATCACGTCATCAGTCAATTCAGAAAAGCTCTCTGAAGTTGTATGTACAGTCTTCTCAGTGTAGGCTTGCGCTCCTGTTATACAGATGGTGACGGAAGATGCTGGAACACCAACCAGCGGTCGACAAGTCATCACCAGACTAATTCACAGATGCATATTAGTCTGGAACTTCTCAGTTAATAATTATCAGTGGCCCACAACCAATCAGAGCAACAAAACAACGTAGCTCTGAGCTATATATGCAAGTTGGTTTGTTTTGAAGGAGGAAAAAAAATGGCTGCCTGGTCAAAAACTTTTTCAAACACAAACTATGTACATTATAATAGGCGTAAACTTGTTTTGAGCTTAAAAAAATCTTTTCATCTTAAACTTGAACCGTCTTACTGTGTGTTTTCACTTCATCAAAGTTAATTGGAACACTTTGGTCACCTAAAAATGTCTTGTTCAGCATTCTGTCAACCAAGCTAGCTAGCTAATGCTAGTGTTAGCTGGTAACTTGTGTAAAGTCTGCCCATTTTCAACCAGCTCTGTGTACTGTCGTACATGCAGAGAAACGGCACCAGTACCCGGAGGTCCGCGTTTACTCGGCTGCCAGTAAAACTTTACTGGATGACTCGCGTCAGAAGGGTTGAAAATCTCAGACTTTCCCTCTATAGTCTTGAGTTTAGCGCAGCGCCATTGAAACCAACACTGGCTTAGCTGCGTTATCCTCTCCAGCTTCCCCCTTTTATCGAAATATGGTCACTTTTGGCTCGAAGATACAAAGATGTCGGCGGAAATGCAAACTCCTAGCTTCAAAACTGCAGTCCACAAAACATCGGGTGACGTCACCGATGCTTTCATTATTTTTACAGTCTATTTATAGCAGTGAATTGCAGCAGAAGTTTGGCAACACTCTTGACTAGTCTAAAAACTCTGTAGTTGTACATCAATACACAGATGAAACAAGAGCTTCTTGAAAAGACCCAGTATGTCTGTCAGACCGTCACAGTATCACGATGCAGGCATTAAGATGCTTCCCAGGATAAAGCTAGACAGGAAGCAGTCATAGCAGAAAGCCAAACACACACTGAACCTAATGTCAACAGCAAACAAACTCTTGTTAGATCTCAGAATCCTCCACAACTCTGCTGGCTTGTCTCTGCTCGGTACTTTGTTGTCTGTTCAGAGGCCTGGGAGAGCTACCGGGATGAGACTCCAAGAGTCTGGAAGTGAGATAGGGGGGTGTAAGAACATGTAGTCAATCATGTTTATGTGAGCTTTCTCATGCCTGTTTATTCTTTCTTTCTGTTATTTTCCTTGTTCTTGTTATGATCTGCTATATAGGTCACAGTCACAACAACACAGTGGAGAGGTTTCCTTTGAAGAGCAGCTCAAAGCCGCTTTTCTCTTGTTTAATAAGACCTTATGCTAATGTCTAACAGATTGTGTTGATTCAAAGGCTCAGCCACATGTTTTGGAGGCAGAAACATATTTGATGCAAATGCAGTCACACCACCTTTCTGCATACAAACTAATGCATCAACAACTCTGTATGACTGCCATTAAGTCTATGGGCCCTATCTTGCACTCAGCGCAATTGCCTTTGTACACCGACGCACAGTGGACTTTACCCTCCACAGACGCACGTCGGTAAATTAGGGAATTAGGGCGCATACACTTTGCTTCTCTCATCTACACGGACGCAGCAGTTGCCATTTTTGCAAACCATACATAATTACAAGGAAAAATATTACTGAAAGTGCGCTACAGGTGTTTGGATAGGTCAGGAGGCATTTTACAGTACCATCCATCCATCCATCCATCCATCTTCGTCCGCTTATCCGGTGTTGGGTCGCGGGGGGAGCAGCTCCAGCAGGGGACCCCAAACTTCCCTTTCCCGAGCAACATTAACCAGCTCCGACTGGGGGATCCCGAGGCGTTCCCAGGCCAGGTTGGAGATATAATCCCTCCACCTAGTCCTGGGTCTTCCCCGAGGCTCCCTCCCAGCTGGACGTGCCTGGAACACCTCCCTAGGGAGCCGCCCAGGGGCATCCTTACCAGATGCCCGAACCACCTCAACTGGCTCCTTTCGGACGCAAGGGAGCAGCGGTCTCATCTCGAGCCTCCTCACGGATGACTGAGCTTCTCACCCTATCTCTAAGGGAGACGCCAGCCACCCTCCTGAGGAAACCCATTTTGGCCGCTTGTACCCTGGATCTCGTTCTTTTGGTCATGACCCAGCCTTCATGACCATAGGTGAGGGTAGGAACGAAAACGACCGGTAGATCGAGAGCTTTGCCTTCTGGCTCAGCTCTTTTCGTACACACGGTGCGATAGATGGAATGTAATACCGCACCCGCTGCCGATTCTCCGACCAATCTCCCGCTCCATTATCCCCTCACTTCGAACAAAACCCCAAGGTACTTGACCTCCTTCACTTGGGGTAAGGACTCATTCCCTACCTGGAGAAGGCATTCCATCAGTTTCCTGCTGAGAACCATGGCCTCCGATTTAGAGGTGCTGATCCTCATCCCAACCGCCACACTCGGCTGCGAACCGATCCAGTGAGTGCTGAAGGTCGCAGGCCGATGATGCCATCAGGACCACATCATCTGCAAAAGCAGCGATATGATCCCCAGCCCACCGAACTGCAACCCCTCCCCACCCCGACTACGCCTCGATATCCTGTCCATAAATATACAAACAGGATTGGTGACAAAGCGCACCCTGGCGGAGGCCAACCCTCACCTGAAACGAGTCCGACTTACTGCCGGAGAACCCGGACACAGCTCTCACTTTGGTCGTACAGAGATTGGATGGCCCTGAGTAGAGACCCCTCACCCCATACTCCCGCAGCACCTCCCACAGTATCTCCCAGGGGACCCGGTCATACGCCTTCTCCAAATCCACAAAACACATGTAGACTGGTTGGGCATACTCCCAGGCCCCCTCCAGGATCCATGCGAGAGTGAAGAGCTGGTCCGTTGTTCCACGACCAGGACGGAATCCGCATTGTTCCTCCTCAACCTGAGGTTCGACTATCGGCCAAACCCTCCTTTCCAGCACCTTGGAGTAGACTTTACCAGGGAGGCTGAGAAGTGTGATACCCCTGTAATTGGCACACACCCTCTGGTCCCCCTTTTTAAAAAGGGGAACCACCACCCCAGTCTGCCACTCCTTTGGCACTGTTCCAGACTTCCACGCAATGTTGAAGAGACGTGTCAACCAGGACAGCCCCTCCACACCCAGAGCCTTGAGCATTTCTGGACGGATCTCATCAATCCCCTCAAAATGCTCCTTCCACCGCCCTATTACCTCCTCAGTTGAGGTCAACAGTGTCCCATCCTTACTGTACACAGCTTGGATGGTTCCCCGCTTCCCCCTCCTGAGGTGGCGAACGGTTTTCCAGAAGCACTTTGGTGCCGACCAAAAGTCCTTCTCCATGTCTTCTCCAAACTTCTCCCACACCCGCTGCTTTGCCTCTTTCACGGCAGAGGCTGCAGCCCTTCGGGCCCTTCGGGCCCTTCGGTACCCTGCAACTGCCTCCGGAGTCCTCTGGGATAACATATCCCGGAAAGACTCCTTCTTCAGTCGGACGGCTTCCCTGACCATCGGTGTCCACCACGGTGTTCGTGGGTTACCGCCCCTTGAGGCACCTAAGACCCTAATACCACAGCTCCTCGCCGCAGCTTCAGCAATGGAAACTTTGAACATTGTCCACTCGGGTTCAATGCCCCTAGGCTCCACAGGGATGCACGAAAAGCTCCGCCGGAGGTGCGAGTTGAAAGTCCGTTGGACAGGGGCCTCCTCCAGACGTTCCCAATTTACCCGCACTACACGTTTGGGCTTACCAGGTCTGTCCAGAGTCTTCCCCCACCCCCTGACCCAACTCACCACCAGATGGTGATCGGTTGACAGCTCTGCCCCTCTCTTCACCCGAGTGTCCAAAACATAGGGCCTCAGATCAGATGAAACGATTATAAAATCGATCATTGACCTTCGGCCTAGGGTGCTCTGGTACCAGGTACACTTATGAGCATCCCTATGTTCGAACATGGTGTTCGTTATAGACAAACATGACTAGCACAGAAGTCCAACAACAAACAACCACTCTGGTTTAGATCAGGGAGGCCGTTCCTCCCAATCACGCCTCTCCAGGTGTCTCCATCATTGCCCATGTGTGCGTTGAAGTCCCCCAGCAGAACAATGGAGTCCCCCACTGGCGCCCCATGCAGGACTCCACTCAAGGTCTCCAAGAAGGCAGAATACTCCGAACTCCTGTTTGGTGCATATGCACAAAAAACAGTCAGAGTTTCCCCCACAACCCGCAGGCGTAGGGAGGAAGGCGAACCCTCTCGGTCCACCGGGGTAGACTCAAACGTAGTGGCGCTCAGCCGGGGCTTGTTAGTATCCCCACACCCCGGCCCGCGCGCACACCCTGAGCAACTCCGGAGAAGAAAAGAGTCCAACCCCTATCCAGGAGTACGGTTCCAGAACCGAGACTGTGCGTAGAGGTAAGCCCCACCAGATCTAACCGGTAGCGCTCCACCTCCCGCACCAGTTCCGGCTCCTTCCCCCACAGAGAGGTGACGTTCCACGTCCCCAGAGCCAGCGTCTGCTGCCCAGGTCTGGTCCGTCAAGGCCCCTGACCTTCACTGCCACCCATGTGGCAGCGCACCCGACCCCAGCGGTTCCTCCCACAGGTGGTGGGCCCATGGGCTGGAGAGATGGGAGCCACGTAGCTTGTTCGGGCTGTGCCCGGCCGGGCTCCGTGGCAAACCCGGCCACCAGGCCGCCGCACGGCAGCCCACCGTCTGGGCCTGGCTCCAGACGGGGGCCCCGGGCTTCCTCCGGGCAGGGTCACTCCATTTCTACCTTGTTTTTCCATTGGGGTTTTGAACCATTCTTTGTCTGGCCCCTCACCTGAGACCACTTTGCCTTGGGAGACCCTACCAGGAGCACAAAGCTCCAGACAACACAGCCCTCAGGTTCACAGAGACACACAAACCTATCCACCACGATAAGGTGATGGTTCACGGAGATGTTCACAGTACAGTCCTCAAAAAGTGTGTGTGGCTTGTTGTGTTTTACACAACATTTCCATGAATCATGGATGTGTTGATGACATAAATGAGGAAATATTAGAGAACTTAAGGAGACGTGATGTTGAACTATGGCGGGATTGGACACACCGGCGGGATCTAGGCCGGGAGTGGCAATGCGCGATGCGCTCCTGGTGGAGCGGGTGGACGGAGATGGAGTGGGGGGAGGAGGAAGGGGCACAACAGGAGCAGGTGGTGCGTTTGGAGGCCCACGCTCCATGGCTGCAGAAATCCTCTCCAGACTTGAGGAGATGCGCCCGAGAAGCCGCAGCAACATCGCCACCCGGTCAAGACAGGCATTTATTACTTTATCCCGGACAGCTCCCACTGGCGTGCGCCAGGCAAATCCGCCGTCATAATAGCAATCCGCCATGGAACAAGCGCACCTGCTCTTAAAGGGAATGTGAGATGACGCTCTGATTTGGTTTATTGCACGTTACGCCCAAACCACACCTAGATACTTCAGACCAACCCATTTTAGATTTGTGTCGGGCGCAAGACTCATTTATCCCGCCAGTATAATAGCAACAGCACCAGAGATCCGCCCACTAAGCTACTTGAACCTGTTTACAGCCCAGCATTATTCGAATATGAGCTCGCACACAGCTCTTTTGCCTTTTGTCAAGAATGAGTCATTTATAAATTTTTTTACATAATTTATTCATGACTAACGTAGGCTAATAGGCCACTTGGAAGTTGCAACAAAGAAATAAAATAAGTCTTCCAGAGTCCAGCCTCCGTTTCACCTCCTCAGCATCCATTTTCGCGCTAAACGAAACACATCACCTGACCGCTCATTTACCACGTAACCCGGAGCGTAAGCCCAAGCCCCTGTAAAATGATAGAATTAAGACCGAACCCGACCGAACCCGTCGGGCAAAGATCTTCAGCTCTATTTTAGAGCCATTCTTTAGACATGTATACCAACCTGGTCTCACGGCAGTTCGTGAAATTGTAACATTATTTTTAATCTATTGATTCGTGTACAACAACACGTTGATCTCATTTTTTTCAAACCATCTATACGGAGGTTGGGTTTAGGAAAAAAACAACGGGGAAAGGACGCCTCACATGCCGGGAGACGGTTGCAGTGGAGGACGCCTCACACGTGGGACGCGATCCCCGGCCTCCGGAGTGAAAGTCCTGAATTGTTTGACACATCCACCACCCCAACCAACCTCCTTACGCGTATTTTTGGCATTTCATACTACTCACTACCAAAGTCGTACTGTGATCACGACATATGCTTCCCATTGAAATGCATTAGTTTACATTTTCGTGCTGGCCACCACAAGAAAAATTTCCCTGTGAACACGAATCAATAGTTTAAGTAACCATTTCACGAACTGCCATGAGACTGGGTTGTGTATATAGCGCATTTGGAATATGTGTCTCAATCTGGGTTTTTGCCACAGTTTGTGACAGTTGTACACAATTTATATGGCTTACGGTCAGCTCTGTTTGTTTCTATGGTGGTTGTTCAATAACCAACTAGCCGACAGTTTGCAAGGCTGCAACGGTGACCTTTTCAAGAAGGTGGTTGAAGGAATGAAAGAGGGACACTGTGTTCACACGGTCCAACATGTCTGTCACCAGTGGAAAACTTTGAAAAAATACTATTTTGCACGGTTGCATGTAAACTGTAATATTAGGCGAATATTGACTTTGATTAACCATGTAGCCAGCTTATTGTCTTTTTCGGAATAAGGGCAAAAAACTGAATATTATGTGCATGTTTACGTAGTCACTGTAACATCTACACTGCTGAACACATCTATGTTACATCTACTGTGTACAACAGTGTACTCTACGTCTCTCTTTGGAATGGAAAACAGGTTATCATAATGGATTTTACACACTCCTTTATTTGGTTGTTAGCAGATGAAACAATATGCAAATGTTTTTGTGAAGGCCTCAATGAAGTCACATGTTCTCAAATTATGTAGTATGACAATGCACCTTTTGTTTTTATTAGTTTTTTTCCCACAGGGGCAAACCCAGCAGAGCTTAAATGGAATGAGCGTGATGCAAGACTTGCAGTAGAAGTTCCAGTCATAGTGAACATTCAACCGTTCTTCCTCATCCATTGAACTTTGGAATGTCAGAGAGGAAGTCTATTTTCATGCCAGACGATAATTTCCATTGTCTCGTATGCAAAACTTGAAATAACTGGTTGTGATTTTACAAATGCGTGTGTTGACATGAGGAAAACAATTATACCACAGTTTCATAGAAAAATTCTCTTTCACGTGGCCTGAGGTCAAAACATATAAACAAACAAACCTCTTTTAAAGATGTAGGTGTGGGAACTATAATTACCTGGATGACTCAGCTTTCGATCATGGGGTTGACTCGTTTCCATTTACACTTGCCTGTTAATGGCAGGCGGCGCCTCGGCTTATTTTGTTGTACTCATGTTAGTGCTACACAGAATGCTTTTCTTAAGGTAGAACATCTGCCAATGAATCTGTATTGTCCCTGTAACAGCCCCGCCTATTCTGTTTGCTTTGGGTTAGCGTGGTAGAGAGAGGGGGATGACATGCAGCAAAGGGCCGGTCAGAACCGAACCTGCGGCTGCTGCGACAAGGACTGAGCCTCGGAACATGAGGCGCACGCTCAACCAGGTGAGCTAACCGGGCGCCCCTCGTTTTGTTTTTTACCACAACACTCCACTCACTACTCTTACACTCATTGGCGTAGAATGCTAGGCTTTGGCAGTTATATTTATATATCGGTTACATTTTCACATAATTTTCAGTCTGACAGGCTGGCTACACTGAATACATATTTGGACATAACATTATGCATATGTGGAGCGGCTTCCACTTTATTTAATCAAACTGGCTACACCGGCTTGGCTGTCCTGCCGCGTTATTATGGAACCCACGCAACTTCTAGGCAAGACGCGCTCTTCAATAGCATTCACACGCTACTATTGGCCAGGCGTCCATGCTTACGCTAGGTAACGTAACCCGATTTGTTCAGGTCCTATCCCCTGACCAATCGGCTATCCTAACCTTAACCACTCGAGGTCAACGCCTAACCCCAACCAATCGGCCTGCTTAGTAGGGCAGGACTAGCCTAGAAGTTACGTGGGATCCATAATAACGCTGTCCTGCCTCCTGCTTGGCTCAGGTTCTGATGTGCAGTGGTAAAGGTATTGCGTCATTTCCGGTAGATGATGCTTTTTGCTGCTGATGAGTCTTCATTTTGTCATATTCTTCTTTGGAGCTGGGCGCGTGGTATGCAATCAGCTGCATTGTGTTATGAGGAAGCAGGGAATGTGGACCCAAACGCAGAGAGAGGCAGGCAGGCAGGAGATGGAGGCGACTCAGGGATTTAATGAGAACAAAAAGCGGCAGTACAACGACTGGAAAACTCGCAGGGAATGCACAAACCGATGGGCTAGACACAGGCAGAGTAAACTGACACACGCAGGAACACAAGGCACAGGGAAGGAACACAAGGGCACGGACACAAAACGATCTGACAAGAGACAAGGGGAACACAGAGAATAAATACATGAGGTGATGGGTAAATCAGAAACAGGTGAGACAACAGGTGAAGCACATCAGGGTGGGGCAGGACAATCAATAAAGGCGGGAAAACACAGGAAGTAAATTGGATGAGACAAGACAGAAAACCAGACTACCAAAATAAAACAGGAAACAGAACATAATAACCAACGAACAGGAATATACAGTACAAACAGGGATACAGTTAAAACAGGACAAGCAGAAACACAATGAACAGGGGAATAGAAAAACAGAAATATACATAACCGGGAACAGAAATACACAACTGGAATACACAAAACAGGATGCATACAGAATTCTATTAATAGGCTACAGAAATGGAACAAAATACAAAGCAAAATACTGAAATCACAACACATTGGACAGAGGTGTGGGGATAGCTCATGAGAGCAGTGCCAGGTGAGTTAATTGTCTCAGCTGATTCTCGTTGGACTAATTACACTCCTAAACTACCTTTATATGCAGTAGCGTGCTGGACCTTTTGTTGGCTGCAACACACCAGACAGCAGAAAGCTGTGCAGCAAGACATTGTGTATTTGAATTGTGCAGTGTGTGAGTTAACCTGGCAACCAGAGGGGTAACACTTTACAATAAGGGTACATTAATTAGCATTAGTTAATGCATTAATAAGCATTAACCAACCGTTAACAGTTGAAGAAATTGTTTAATTAACATTATTAACAATGCTCATGTTTACTGAAATATTAATTGATGCATTATTTACCATTAGTTGATGCCTAAACTAACTGTTAATCACAGTTAACTAAGGTGTCTACTATACCATTAGTTAATGCAGTAATAAGCCTTGACAAACTATTAATAACAGTTAATTAGGGTGTCTATTATATCATTAGTAAATGCAATATTAAGCCTTGACTAACTGTTAATAACAGTTAACTAAGGTGTCTATAGTACTATTAGTTAATGCAGTAATAAGCCTTGACTAACTGTTAGTAACAGTTAACTAAGGCATCTAATTGCCATTTCTTAATGCCTTGACTAACTGTTAATAACAGTTAAATAATGTATCTATTTTACCATTAGTTAATGCAGTAACAAGCCTGGACAAACTGTTAGTAACAGTTAACTAAGGCGTCTATTTACCATTTGTTAATGCCTTGACTAACTGTTAATAACAGTTAAATAATGTGTCTATTTTACCATTAGTTAATGCAGTAACAAGCCTGGACTAACTGTTAATAACAGTTAACTAAGGTATATATTTTAACATTAGGTAATGTACTAAAAAGCCTGGAAATCAACCCTTAGTTGATGTTAAATAAGGTATTTCCTAATATTACTAGGTGGTTGATGAAGATGTTTAATAGCATGTATGTCTTAAAGGTCTTTAAATGTCCACACACCAACCCTAATTGGGGTGTGGGTTTTTTTTTTTTTTTTTGTCCATCCTCCAACAACGACTTACTTTTGGTAGAGGGTGAGATCAGTAAAAAGACTCCATAGTCTCCATGCAGAGGTTTGCTTCTTCCTTTGTCTTCATGTAGACATTAAAACCCAACCTATATAAATTATTGTGCATGCTATATAAGCATTACTTAACCTTAAATGGTCACTTGATTAATGTATAATAATACTGAATAAGCATTCCTAAGCCATAATTAAACAGTTATTAATGCTGTTTGGTAGCCTTACTGTAAAGTTGAGAACATGTGCACCTTAACTATCACTTAATTAATGTATAACAATACTGAAGAAGCATTAATACACCATAATTAAACAGTTATTAATGCTGTTTGGTAGCCTTATTGTAAAGTTGAGAACATATGCACCTTAACTAACACTTGATAAATGTATAATAATACTGAATAAGCATTACTAAACTTCCTAAAATGCACATTGAGGAGGAAGGATCGAGGAGGCTCGCCGGAGGAGCTTTAATTAAGGATACAGTTCAGCTCAGGAAATGGAATACAGCATATGACTCTGTGCAATGCACATGTATGCTACAGAAAGCTATAGTCGATGTGCTTATAATTGTATTAGGTAACACGTTATACACTTATAATACTGAATAAGCATTACTAAACTATAATTAAACAGGTGTTAATGCTGTTTGGTAGCCTTATTGTAAAGTTGAGAACATGTGCACCTTAACTATCACTTAATTAATGTATAACAATACTGAAGAAGCATTAATACACCATAATTAAACAGTTATTAATGCTGTTTGGTAGCCTTATTGTAAAGTTGCAAACAGATGCACCTTAACTAACACTTGATAAATGTATAACAATACTGAATAAGCATTACTAAACCATAATTAAACAGTTATTAATGCTGTTTGGTAGCCTTATTGTAAAGTTGAGAACATATGCACCTTAACACTTGATAAATGTATAATAATGCTGAATAAGCATTACTAAACCATAACTAAACAGTTATTAATGCTGTTTGATAGCCTTATTGTAAAGTTGAGAGCATATGCACCTTAACTATCACTTAATTAATGTATAACAATACTGAATAAGCATTACTAAACCATAACTAAACAGGTGTTAATGCTGTTTGTTAGCCTTATTGTAAAGTTGAGAACATATGCAGCTTAACTATAACTTAATTAATGTATAACAATACTGAATTAGCATTACTAAATCATAATTAAACAGTTAATGCTGTTTGATAGACTTATTGTAAAGTTAAGAACATATGCACCTTAACTAACACTTAATTAATGTATAACAATACTGAATAAGCATTACTAAACCGTAACTAAACAGGTGTTAATGCTCTTTGGTATCCTTATTGTAAAGTTGTGAACCTATGCACCTTAACTAAAACTTGATAGATTTATAATAATACTGAATAAGCATTACTAAACCATAATTAAACAGGTGTTAATGCTCTTTGGTATCCTTATTGTGAAGTTGCGAACATATGCACCTTAACAAACACTTGATAATGTATAAAAAAAAAAAAAAAATTAAAAAAAAAAAATTAAATAATTATTTATTGTTTTTTTTTTTTTGATAAAAAAAAAAAAAAATAAAAAAAAAAAATAAAAAAAAATTAAAAAAAAAAAAAAAAAAAAAAAAAAAAAAAAAAAAAAAAAAAAAAAGAAGTGTTTTTTGGGGTGTATAAAAAATAAAAAAAAAAAAAAAAAAATATAAAAAAAAAAAAAAAAAAAATAAAAAAAAAAAAAAAAAAAAAAAAAAAAAAAAAAAAAAAAAGGGTGTAATGGTTTTTGTGTTTTTTTTTTAAAAATTTAAAAAAAATGCACCTTAACTAAAACTTGATAAATGTATAATAATAGTGAATAAGCATTACTAAACCATAATCAAACAGTTATTAATGCTGTTTGATAGCCTTATTGTAAAGTTGAGAACATATGCACCTTAACTAACACTTGATAAATGTATAACAATACTGAATAAGCATTACTAAACAATGATTCCTAGTTTATTAATACTCTTAAAGTTAAACATTCACAGAGCTTTTAAACATTAGTGAAACATTGTCAATGAGAAATCAGATCTTCTTGACAACCTTCTGTTATGCACACATATTCAAAATGTAAACAAGGTTTTCATTTGATTCGGAGTTTGACTCAGTCAGTTCTCATCTTTCTTTCCACTGAAGACTCAGAGATATAAGATTGTGAGTCCTGTATGGAGATTACACTGGACATTTTCCCGCTCTTGTCATCTTCACTGTCATGTCTTCTGGATAGTTTTCCTCCCTTGAAACCTAACAAACCAAGTGGGATATATCAATTCATTTTAACTGCATGCAAAAGCTACGCAAGGACTGATCGTTCACTAAATCAACATTAGATCTTTACACATGTTGTGCAATCAAATGACAACAAAACATGATAGGGCACCCTTAATGGTAATGGTATACACTCTACCAAGTGAGTGGTGAGCTACCTTGACGATCATAATTATCCATTATGTAGATAAGTGGTTCTCAAACGACACACGGACTTCCGGTTTGACGCAATAGCGGAGTAGGTCGCAAACTGGGATCACTCTGTTCAAATCCTGGTAAAATCCTAGTCGTATCCGTCTGATATTACACAACTAGTTGTGCAAACGCTGTACTTAACCTATAACATGAAAAAGGCCACTAAAAAGCAAAATCAACTGGTGGACCAACAAATTACGAAAGTAATTCAAGATGACGCAGCTAAGCTAGCTGAACCAGCGGATCCTGATGCTAGCATTAGCCGCGCACCGCTAACGCTGTGTGATATGGAGAGGCTGCTGACTTCCATGGAAGAACGCATAGTAGCCAAGCTCTCTGCTCAACTGCTGACCGAGAGATTATTCATCAACACCATGCAACCATTCAACACCTGGAAACCTCGCTCAATGACACGCAGACGAGGCTTGAAAGACTTGATTCTAAACTTGCAGCCCTTTCCACCGATAACGAATCACTGAAACTTAAAGTGGAGGATCTGGAAAACCGATCCAGGCGTAATAACATCCGCATAATAGGTCTGCCTGAAAAGTCGAGGGATCACAGCCCACCGCATTCATCGACACACTGCTGAGGGAGACCTTTGGAACCGAGGCTTTTCCTACCACTACAATCGCCGACAGGGCTCATTGGACAGCCATGACTAAGAAGAGTCCATCCGACCCGAGACCACGTCCATTCCTTGTACAGATTCATCATTATCAGACCAGGGAATGCATTCTAAAATTGGCAAGAGAGGCAAGCTCTCTGTCCTTTCGCGGATCGGAGATTCACTTTTTCCCGGATTTCAGTGCCGAAGTTTCTAGGAAGAGAGCTGCATTTGTTCCAGTTAAGTCTCAACTAAAAAACGCTGGGCTCTCCTACAGGATGCTATTCCCCGCCAAGCTCCAGGTCACCGACAAGAACTGGCAGAGGCGGATTTTCTTCTCACCCGACGAGGCCTCCTCATTTTTGGAAAGTGCAGCCAGGCGGACCTGGATATCTCCATACAGACAGAAACCGCATAATTTTGTTTGAATGGCCTATAATAGGGTGATTAGCCTAAGCTAACTGCTACAGTCTATGGCAGGGGTGTCAAACTCATTTTCACTAAGGGCCACACTGGAAAAAAAGAATTACATCAAGGGCCAGACATGTACATTTATTGACATGCTTTTATTTAATCGAACAAGATCAAACATCTGTATTTTTGCATGTCTCATATAGTCTTCTCACTTACAGCTTGGTCGACATAAAGCCCCAAAAAATTTAACTTAGCCATCAAAGAAAAAAGCGCCACAAAAATATCGGGAAAAAAACGTCAAAAAATGCGTCTGAAAAAGTGGCAAAAATGCTGAAAAAAGTGACAAAAACATCAGATAAAGCAACAAAAACTAGTTGGGCCAAAATGTATTATGAACCTAAATTAATATGCGGGCCGGATCAAAATGTACGAGGGGCCAGATTTGGCCCGCGGGCCTTGAGTTTGACACATGTGGTCTATGGACTTATGTTGGTAAGCGAGCTCTGATTGCCATATTAGCCCACTTCACCGAACTGTTGGCACAATTGACGTGTCAGTCATAAGTGTGGTTTTATTTTTAAATTTTTTTTCTCTTCTCTTTCTTGTACTTTCCACACTAATTAATATTTCAAAAGAGTCCAGACGGTGCTATCCCATTGAAAAAGTTTTTCAAAACCTTGGACCAGAGCATAACATCATTCATTTGGAATGGTAAATCACACAGGATCAAAAGGCAGTCTCTTGAGAGACCCAAAGGACTTGCGGGCTTAGCACTACCCAACTTTATTTATTATTACTGGGCTTGTAATATTCATAAAATGTTGTTTTGGACAGAAAAATACCAACCTGATAGGAGTGAGCCCTGGGTACACCTGGAGTGCACAAGCAGCCCAGTTCACCTAAGTTCTGTGCTGTGTGCCCCTTTTCCTCCTGCTCCACTAAGCAAATTCTCCTCAAATCCCATTGTTCTTAATTCAATCAGAATTTGGTCACAATTTAAAAGACATTTTAATTTATCAACAATGTCAACACATTCTCCTATCATGAACAATTATAATTTCCCACCCTCTACCCTGGACTCAGCCTTTGGGATATGGCTTTGGGCAAGGCATTACATCTATTTCCAATCTCTTTATTGAGGGCAGCTTTGGGTCATTTGCACAACTCTCTGAGAAGTTCGATCTGCCAAAGTCTCATTTCTTTAGATATCTCCAAGTAAGACATTTTGTACAAAAAAACGTTGCCTCCTTCCCATACTTTCCAACAGATAATACAATAGACAATTTTTTCTCTTTATCTCTGCATCGGAAAGGCTTAATTTCAACTCTTTATAATGATGTCTGCAACATTTCTCCCCTTTCGCTGCAAGGAATAAGGCAGCTCTGGGAGGATGACTTTGGGGAAGCAATGAGAGAGGATCAATGGGAGGCAGCACTTGGCCTAGTACACACCTCCTCTCCTTGTGCCAGACACAGCCTAATTCAACTTAAAATCCTTCTTAGAGTACACTGGACCAGGGCTAAACTGGCCAAGATTTTCCCTAGTGCTGATCCTGCTTGTCCCCGCTGTAAAAGTCAGCCAGCTGACCACATACATATGTTCTGGTCTTGCCCTTATCTCAAGACATTTTGGGCAGATATATTTCAGGCCTACTCCAAAATGTTTGGTATAGACATCTCTCCAAACCCAATATGTGCCATATTTGGCTTTACACAAGAAACTAAATGTGGAAGGAACAGACACCACCCACATTCAGTAGATGGATGAGAGACATTATGTTTTTCCTGAAACTCGATCTTTTCAAAATAAAAGCGCTAGCTAGCTAGTTAGGTAGCTTTAGGTAACCAAAATGACCCTGTTCTCTGGCAGATTTTTCTGCTTCTGTTTACATGAAAGGGTATAACTTCAGAGATAGAAATGCAATATACTGGATGTGATAGAAGGTTCAAAGGAGAACCATTTTATATTTAATTGAATATTTCATTATAATTAAGGTTGATTTCTGAAAAACAAGTGAAAAAAACCCGGGAAGTAACACTCAATTTAAGCACTCAAAGGGACATTTACATTTACAATAATGTAAAAGGGGTAAAAATGAAAAAAATTATGGATATATTTAAAGTAAAAGTATTTAGTTTTCTTTGTTTTCTCAGCTCTTTCAGTGATTAGATGCAGTGTGTTCAAGGCATGTTTGAAACTGTAAAGGAAAAATTAAGTCTTTATGAACCATTAGTTAAAGAGAGCCAGACCATCTTTCAATCGGGGAGGCTAAACTATGATAATGATTATTTATGGTTCAGAGTATACTGTGATTTATATAAACAAACATTTGAATGCTGTGATTGCTGGCTGTCAGATGCATCAATGCATTCATATTCTGGACACAGTCTAGATAATGGATAATCATGATCGTCAAGGGAGCTCACCACTCACTAGGTAGAGTTTGTACCATTAAGGCTGCCTTATCATGTTTTGTTCTCATTTGAGTGTACAACATGTGTAAAGATCCAACAGATTCTCACACCAAACTCGTAAAATAAGGACGTTTTGTCAGGAGCCTTTCTCGTTCTTATTGACGCAAAAAGTCTCCTTTCAAGTAAACGCGCTTGGTCGCCACTATTGCCGTCCCTTTTGATGCGCTCGGTCGGGACTATTAAAAGGTTGTACAGTTCTGTGACACGCGGGAAGAACGGGACGGTTGGGTTTAGGAAAGGGTCGTGGGTGGGCGTACGGTTCTGTGACACGTGGGAGGAAAGAAAAAAGCGACTCTAAAAAGCGACTCTAGCAAGCGTGACAAGCGGGACGCAAACCCGGGTCTCCTGGATGAAAGTCCTGTGTGACATTAACTAATAGTACTATAGACACCTTAGTTAACTGTTATTAACAGTTAGTCAAGGCTTAATATTGCATTTACCAATGATATAATAGACACCTTAATTAACTGTTTTAATAGTTGGTCAAGGCTCATTATTGCATTAACTAATTGTATAGTAGACACCTTAGTTAACTGTGATTAACAGTTAGTTAAGGCATCAACTATTGGTAAATAATGCATCAATTAATACCTTAGTTAACATGAGCATTGTTAATAAATGTTAATTAAACAATTTATTCAACTGTTAACGGTTAGTTAATGCTTATTAATGCATTAACTAATGCTAATTAATGTACTCTTATTGTAAAGTGTTACCTTGTATTATCAGCCTGATCAATACCTCACGAAAATCAAATTTCTCTTTTTCTAAAAAGACCTGTGCAGTGCTTTTCTGTGCTACACTATGTCAATGCTGTTCATCCAGGATGCAAAGAGAAAGCTGGGTCATACAGGGGAAGGCTGGAAGAGATCCTGAGGCATGCCAAGTATTATGTTTTTTTTATTCCCCTGAATGTTTATATACAACTTTATTTCCATGCCAATTCCCCTGAGAAATACAAATAAGATGACAACAAGGAAAACAAACCAAAAGTCAACAACGGGAAGTAGATTCTCAAATTTTGTTTTTATTGTAAAGTCATACAGAGGGTGAAGTCCTTCTGCATGTCAAGGATTAGATGATTTGGTTGCTGTTGTGATAAAGATGTAGTGGTGAATACAAGTTCTCTTCTGTGCTGTTTTTCTTTTTTGACTTGTTAAAAAGGTTTTATAGCAGTGGAATTAAATATTAAATAGTTACAAGTTTAGCAAAGTGTCCAAGCTTTAGGTTGAAGGTTTTTTGGAAGTGTGTTGTGTGTTGGCATGTGAAAGTGAAATAAAGAGTGGGAGGAACGAATAGCACTCTGAATAAGCGCCTCATTAGCAACACCAGCACTTTGCTGCCTGATCTGATCATAGATCAAAACAGTTTTGACTTTGGTCAAGGGCCTGCCATTTAAAATGACCTTCTCATATTCTACCTCTGACTTTAATGGCTGTGTTTTCACAAAGATTTCTCTAATCCTGCCTCACAAAGAAACACACACATGAAAACATGCGTAAGTGCATGATACGACGGCTCCATTTGGGCAAAGCAATTTAGTTGAATTGCTCCAGCGAATCACCAGCTGTACAAATGAAGAGCAGGATGTATAGAAATGAAAGAACTCCAAACACATTGACAACTTCACAGAGCAGTAGGGAGGGGGAAGGGGTCGCCTGACTGCCGAGACACAGTTTGCAGCCAGTGTATGACGTGTTGACTAGTCATGGGATTTTGGCAAAAGACAGAGAACTTCTGACTAGCACACTGTTTAGGTGACATTCAGAGTAGGTGTGAGTTGGTGTTTATGTTAAGAATCAAGTCTGTTTTTACTGCATGAGTACACCAGTTACCAGAATGTTCTGCCACCTTCTTTGACTTTAAAAAAGGTTGATACCGTGAGTGCCATTTGAGGCAATTGTCCATATCCTCTACCAGCATCATTCTGTAAACCAGAACATAAACATTTTCTTGATAGGTTGGTAAGGTACTTGCAGTGTATCCCAATTCGGATACTTCTGTGAGTACACTTACATGTAGTACACTGTACACTATGTACTCACTTGTGTGGTGCGTAAACTTCAACAGGGTAGTGTTGTCTCAAATCGCACATGGCCATTGTTCACTGACCGGAAATCACTCTACTTCTTCTTCTTCTTCTTCTTCTTCTTCTTCTTCTTCTTCTTCTTCTTCTTCTTCTTTTAATGGTAAATCGCAGCCGGTCAGAGCATTAACGCCACCTATTGTCGCCCAACAAAATATAAACCGGCTTGTTTTCTCACTATCTGACTACAGTATAGTGGTACTTATTGAAAAAAACACGTTTAAATTACAGTTGTATAGTTTGGTTTTGCGCTGCAGCTTCCTCGCCCACCATATTCATGGCGCGTGGCGGAGGACGGAACAAAACCGCAACGCAGCCAGAACGCAACACAGACGTGCCCAATGGAAAATGGGGGATACTCCTTGAGTCTTGAGTCACAGGCAACATTTTTTTTTCTGAAGTAAAACTATTAATACCGCACAGTACTGTCCTGTATTCAAATGTTTACGTAAAGTGAAGAGTGAAAGAGAGGCATTATTAGCACAATGTACTTAAATGTACTTAACATCTGTTCAAGGTGGAGCTTTTCACTATAATACAATATTGGATAGTTTAATGAATAATAATGCATCATATTTTGTGAGTAAAATCTGAATCTGCCAGCAACCTTCCTCTTAGCTAAATGTAGTAGTACAATGTTTTACAGTATAAAGTACACAGTAAGTCAATAGTATAGACTACATATGGGGTGCATATATGCCATGGGGGCCTTCTGTAAGTTATTTTGGGGTACAATGAGTTAGAATAGTAACATATTCAATAATGGGTTTTTTTACATCTAAACATAATGTATAGCTGTTTGGACCCTTTTTTATGAAGGTAAATATGGTGCAAAATGCGAGAGCTTGTAGACTTGATATGAGCACTTGTAGAATGTGACGTGAGAACTTGAGAAATTGGAACTTGTATGTTAACATTTTTACTCGTAGAAAATATTCACACACATGTTCTGAATTTGAAGTCACAGCAAAAAAATATTCCCAAATGTTTAGATTGATATTTACAATACGATACAATGACAGCTGCAAACTAGTAATGCAACATTCACTAATATTCTTTTTTACTTGAGCCCATTTTCCGGCACAACCACAACTCAAAGATTACAACCTCTCGAATCGTTCGCTGCAACTTCACATATGTGCTCTCTTGCATTACAAAGTGGCGAATCTGCAAGCCTTGACTTTTGCAACACTTCTTGCGAAACATGTAGTGCAGAACACACTTGAAGTTGTGGACATAAGCTGTGGAGCGCAAAGCCGGGGGGAGGGGGGAAGAGGGTTGCCGGACCTTTTTTTTTTCAGTGGCAGCAATATGCTTCCGTAACTTTGACATCTGTAATCAATCCAAACTTAATGCCATCTTTTCCCTTTTCCATGAGTGGGTTAGAGATTAGGTTCAATAATTGAATAAAAATGTCACATCTCTCCCATGTGTGGCCATGATGTTTAGGCCACATCTTTTGTTATGTTAATGACCCTTCTGCTGCTGCTGCTGCTGCTGCTGCTGCTGTCTGATAAAAGTAGGAAGCTAAAAGCTAAAAGTCCTCTCCCAAAAACTCAAGACAAGATAAATCACAGAAACCTTAATCTCACTGAAAATGAATGTTATTCACACAACTAAAAAAAGGACAGAAAATATTTAGATTCAAGACGTTTATTGGACTTATAATTCAATACATTTGACAAAAAGTTGTGCACTGTATACAAAACAAACTACTACAACTATAAAAATCTGACATGTAAAAATTGGGAATTTTCATTTAAGAAACAGAGATCGTTTGAAAGAGGCAATATAAAAGATGAACTGTGACTGTGACAGTAGTATGCAGATTTTATTTTCTTTTGAGAAATGAAATACAACCCCATTAGACAAGTCTTATACTCACCCATTTTAGAAACTGAAAACGCAAATGTAGTCTTAGATTAGACAAAGTCGTTTGAATCTTTTGAACTTCTTAAAGGTGACCCTGTTCTTGCAACATATTACCCATCTGTACTTTGTGTCTTTCCGGTCCACTGTTTGTTATGATTTGCAGTTTAAAGTGGCGGAAGGGATTAAGTGCACATCAGAAAACTTAACTTGCTATTTTCCGATTGTTGTGGCAACTGAAAGAAGGCTGACTATGACACAAAGATGCCTTCAGGATAAATGATGAAGTTCAAAATGTAATTTTCCCTGTCTGTACAGGCAATGTTTTTTCTTTCAGTATATTTAGAGTTATTAGTCAGATTCCTACACCAGGTAACGTTTCAAAACTGTCTTGTGAGTGTCATTCACTACAAACGTAACAAGACACAAATATCTCACATTGGGCTTTTTCACCTAAGTTAGTTGCTTCACTTCCTGTGGAGTCAACGAGCGGACCAGAAACATCTGTAGAAGGTGAAACACTGCACACCACTGATTGGTCAGAGAGAACCGTCATTAGCACGAAACAGGATGATTCACTCAACCTAAATTTTAAAAAATGGCAGCCTACACTACACCATACACTATGCTCACAACGGTGCCATGTAGTTTCTCCGACGCTCCATTGTTCCGACCTCTCAATAACCTGAAAAATTCCTACAGCCTACTAGTCCGATTTACGAATCCCACTATGGCCACACCAAGACCCGCCCTTCAATAGCATTTATTGGCCAGGTGTCCATTCTTATGCAACGTAACGTAACCCAATTTGTACAGGTCCTATCCCCTGACCGATCGGCTATCCTAACCATAACCACTCGAGGTCAAATGCCTAACCCCAACCAATTGAGCTGCTTCGTAGGGCGGGTCTTGGCGTGCCCATAGTGGGATTCGTAATTTCGCCACCAGCGAGACGTCGGACTAGTGGGCTGTAGGACCAAAGGGAATTTTTCGGGTTATTGAGAGGTCGGAACAATGGAGCGTCGGAGAAATGGGCAGTCCCCGTACACAACGCAGTACAGTGAGGCGTCAGCCCTCAAATGAATCATGAAAGCCTGAGTCAAAACATTTTTTTTTATGTGTTTTTACTCTTCTTAGGGCATGAAAAAAACAAATATTCACTTTTTTTTCAAAAATATGATTTCTTTCAGAAAGTTACAGACATGTCCACTACACTGGACTACATGTGCATAAGCACTCAAAATAAACAGTATAAACTTAATGGAAGAATGGTTCAAATTCAGTTTTATCATAAATCCATGAACAATTATTTAATTTTATGCTTTGAAAAGCACTTAACCATACTTTCACACAACATTCTATAGCCCTATTGCAGCAGCAGTGGCAGCAAAAACTGTCCTGTCCTGTCCTGTTAGTAGTGTCCTGAGGAGTGTCCTGTGACACCTGGGAGACTGTCCTGTGACTCCATGACTGTCCCAGGACAGTCATACACTGTCCTGTACACTGTCCTGTGACTCCCACACACTGTCCTGTGACTCCCACACACTGTCCTGTGACTCCCATGGCTGTCCTTGGACAGTCAGACTGTCATTAATCCCGCTTCCTGAGTCTGTTTTCTGCCTGTATTCTGTCCTGGAGTCTGTTTTCCTGTGTTTCCTGTGTTTCCTGAACGCACCCTGTCTGGTTGCGTGGCGACCCACACCTGCATCTCGTCAGCTATCTGCACACCTGGTCCTGATCATCACCTCCACACTTCATAAGCTCTGACCTGACATCCATTCCCTGCTGGATCGTTAGCCACCAACAGTATGTTGTACCTGTGTTTAAGCCTCTGTTTTCTGAGAGTTAGTTTAGCTGCTCTGTTATTCTTGATTGCTGTGAACTTACCTACTTTTCTACTGTCTGCAGTTACTCTCCCGGACTCTACGCTCCACCCCTGCCTGGTTGTCTGTTGCTCCAGAAATGACGTTGGATCTGTTCATTTCCTCCCTCCCACTCACCTCTGCCGCCTGCTCCGACACCTGGATTCCCCTGCTTCCACATTCAAATCACTGAATAAATACTCACCTTCATTCAACTCACCTTGTTCTGGTCTGCTTCTGGGTTCCGCATTAGAAAATCCTGACACAGACACTGTCCTGTGATGCCCATCACTGTCCTGTGACACCCAGATACTGTCCTGTGACTCCATGACTGTCCCGGGACAGTCAAACACTGTCATGTACACTGTCCTATGACACCCAGACACTGCCCTGTGACTCCCAGACACTGTCCTGTGACACCCAGACACTGTCCATGACTGTCCTGGGACAGTCAGACACTGTCCTGTGACACCCAGAGACTGTCCTGTGACAGTCAGACACTGTCCTGTACACTGTCCTGTGACTCCCAGACACTATCCTGTGACTCTGATGACTGCCCTGTGACACCCAGACACTGTCCTGTGACACCTAGACACTGTCCTATGACTTCCATGACTGTCCCGGGACAGCCAGACACTGTCCTGTGACTCCCACGACTGTCCCGGGACAGTCAGACACTGTCCATGTGACTCCCATGTCACAGGACAGTCATGGGAGTCACAGGACAGGATAAATATACCCAAAATGCACTGAATTGCAACCAAAATAGTCAATACTGAGATGAATCAACCACATGACTTGTATTGGAAAATATACTCAGCAATGCATGACGTCCACTTCATTGGACACATGGTTAATTGCAATTTACTACTTATTTGAAATAAAATTTTCAAAACTAAAAGAATAATATTGTTCCTTAGGTATTCCTGCATATCATCATATTTTTTTTACCTGTAGGGTTCTCCTGGTATAGAAGGATTGGTAGGATATTCCAGCAGTGGTCAACAAGTGTGGCTGTCTGTCAGCCATCTTGGATTCAGAGGAGGTTCACTTGTAGTTACAACAACTAACCACTGTATAAACCTCAATGGAGGGGGGCAGCAGAGAGAATTCTAACGGCTGATAGGGCTAGTGTCCTGGAGTACACATAATGAATCAAAAGTAAACATTTTTAACAGACTATAAAAAACAAACTACTACAACTATAAAAATCTGACATGTAAAAATGTATCATTTTCATTTAAGAAATAGAGATCGTTTGAAAGAGGCAATCTGTGACTGTGACAGTAGTATACAGATTTTCTTTTCTTCTGAGAAATGAAACAACCCCATTAGACAAGTCTTATACTCGGCCCATCTTAGAAACTGAAAACGCAAATGTAGTCTCAGATTAGACAAAGTCGTTTGAATCTTTTGAACTTTTTAAAGGTGACAATAGACAGGAAACCCTGTTCTTGCAACATATTACCCATCTGTACTTTGTGTCTTTCCGGTCCACTGTTTGTTATGATTTGCAGTTTAAAGTGGCGGAAGGGGTTATGTGCACATCAGCAACTTAACTTGCTATTTTCCGATTGTTGTGGCAACTGAAAGAAGGCTGACTATGACACAAAGATGCCTTCAGGATAAATGATGAAGTTCAAAATGTAATTTTCCCTGTATTTATGACAGGCAATGTTTTTTTCTTTCAGTATATTTAGAGTTATTAGTCAGATTCCTACACCAGGTAACGTTTCAAAACTGTTTGAATACCCAGAAATCTTGTAAGGTATGTAAAGATACCAAACCAAAGATGCTTGATGCTATAGATTCTCCGGGTTGAGGGCTGATCACTGCAAGGGGCCCCGCTTTATGATTTTGGCTAATAAGATGTGATATCTTGCATGGCACAGTTTGAACTTTTCCCTAGCTGATCTACTCATTGTGCTTACTCTAGAAGAAAAAAAGCAATTGTAATGTTTGCCCTGAAATCTGTTCTTTGCATCTTGCTGAAAGATCAATATAACAATCAAGCGACAGGTCTGACACTTTTCCATTTAGCAATTATATGCTAATCGTACTGTTTCCGTCTGTGTTACTTCACCTGTCTATTTTCTTCAGGGATCACGTGCAGCGTGCCGAAGCAATCTCATTAGGTGTGACGCTCAAACGTTAACCTTCCTTTCAAGTCAATGGAGTTGTGGGCCAGTAAAAGCTCTCCAGGGAGAAAGGTTTCGACATCATCAGCAGGTTTTGTCATTTGCACTTTCCCCAACCCATCCCTTCTTCCTGAAAGCCAAAAAATCATTACTCAGCAGATCAGCTACTGCTCAGAGGCTGGATTCTTCATTTGCAGCCTCCACTTGCGTTCTGTGTGTTTTTTATGACTTCTTTAAGCTCAAGGACGAAGGAAGTGGCTCCTTCCAGGAAGCTGTATGATATTTCAAACAGCAAAATCTCCAGTTTTAGATGAGTCAAGTCTTGCCATTCCAGTTAGTTTTGTGTTGATCAGGGGAATTAATTTAAAATTCAAAGAGATCCAGGTAGTGAAAATGTCCTCAAGCAAAAGCATTATAATGTCCAACTTGCATTATGATTCAGTGCTGTATACTGAAATAGCCTAGTAGTTGTAGCAACAAAATAATATTTCAACAATATTGTTAAGTTTTCACATTGAACTCAAGGGACTATAAATAATAAGTAAGCAACTCTAATAATAAATAAATGTTCTTTTCTGATTTCAAGTCCAATAGGACTGCTTTGGAGCCCGGGCCGGATGCAGGGAGGGTAGCTGAAACAGGGTTAAGAAGGATGCTAGCTGGCTAACGTTGTGTTCACACCAGCCACGTTAATTTGCTTCTCAAGTTTGATTGCAGGATAATTTGTGCCAGTGTAGAGCTGTAAGCACCAATGTTTCTTTCTGTCATCAACCATGGCCGAAATATCCACTTTTGCTGCTTTGTCCCTGTTGTGGAAATCCCAGATACGGCGAAAAACCAAGCAATTTTGTGTCTGGATTAATAACATTATCTGGAGGAGCTCACGCTCAATACATTTCACTGCCTTCTCAAAGAAGTAAAGTTACGTCTTGATGACAACCCCTTCCTGCTCCACTTTAGGTAAATCTTTTTGCTATTTTTGATTGCAATAAATGGATCAAAACCAAAAATAACTACATCACAATGCCGATTTGTAAAAAAGTCAGAATTTATACTTCAGGTGTCAGATCTACCTGCAAGACGACATGCAAACAACTTTTAAAATGATTTTTTTCTGAATTGAGTTTGGATTGATTAGAGCTATACTAGTCTCGCATTGCCAGACCTTCCTCCACAGCGCTGCGGAAGAGGGTCTGGCTATTCCACACAGCATTCAGGGATGGGAGAAAAACGTGCTCTGGTTTATTGGCATTTCTTTAAACCAATCACAATTTAGCTGTGATTTAATTGCAATATAGGGATAAAAAATAAGTCAAATTAAATATAATGACTACGATGTGTAAAAGTCTGCAATCTTACTTTGTAAGGTATGTCTGCAAGACGACAAGCAAACAACTTTTAAACAACTTTTAAAATGCTTGTTTTCTAAATGGAGTTCGGATTGATTAGGGCAATGCTAACATTGTAGCTGCTCCATCAACGCAACAACAGACAAATAATTTCACAAACCTAACTTCTTTGCTTAGTTTTCTCCTAGCAATCTCCTTCTTCGTCCAGTTTTGGTACAAATATGAGGTACCATAGCTCTGGGTGGCTACAGATGGATACAATCAATCAATACAAATTTATTTATATAGCACTTTACAACAACCAGCAGGTATCCAAAGTGCTTAACATCAGAAACACATATCTTACAATAGAAAGAATGAATAAAGAAAAACGTAAAATCAGAAAAGGTTACAAAGAAACAAAAGAATATTAACAATAAATTCTTCCTTTTATTTCTGATTCAACGTCAACATGTCTGTAGGATCTAAACACTGATAAGCTTTTGCGACACAATGTCACGTGGAATTCTACGCAAATGATTCAAATTTAGCATGTCATGCCATTTGTGTATTGACCGATACCAGAGGTGGGACCAAGTCACTGTTTTGCAAGTCACAATTAAGTCTTACGTCTTTGCACTGTAATCCCAAGTCAAGACAGGCAAGTCACAAGGAAAGTCCCAAGTCATAAAAATTGTATATCGAGTATGTATTAATGCAATATTTGAAAGTAGACAACAGCCTAATAATGCATTTTAATGAATGTATAAATTAATTGAATCTTTATTTCAAATTATATAAAAAAATAAAGTGTATCTATATCAAATGAATAAAAGAATAACAAAGAAAAAAATAACACTATTAAAAAAAGGATAGGTAGAAACCTGGGCACAAATTATTTTTTAAAACAAGTTTTATCAAGGGCTACTGAACTTAACATTGACACTGCACTCTCTTACTTTCATAATGTATTATGTCTAAATGAGATAAAAAGATAAATGTAAAAGAAAAAAATAACAATGATAGTGTGGCCGTCTGCCACAAATAGGTCCTAGAGTTCTAGAGTAAAGTTACTTACTTTATGGCTGAATTTGTGCATGCATGTGTGTGAGAGAGAAAATAACAAAATCAATGAATGCATGAACAGTTTCATTCACCCACAAGGTTGTGCTTTTTCTGTTACTCGGGGTTACCCCACGATTTCGCTGCTATAACGTTAGCACATTAGAGCGCGTAGCCATTGACTTTAGAAGCCGATTTGTCACCTCGTTTTGGGTTAACAGCAGCTTCAAATGTCGAACAAAGTTGGTAGCTGTTGCATCTGTAATTTTTGACCCGCATGTTTTGCATATTGCCATTCATTTCTTGTTGACCACCATATAGTTTTCATACGCAAATAAAAATTCTCTTTGGTGTCATGACTTCACTTCTTCGTGCTTCTTTCCGCATATGCTCTTCTATTTGTCAGATTGGCTAAAGTGGATCTGGGAAATGAAGTATCGACTTATTTGTTGCCTGACTTAATAGCGCCAGTTGCTTCAGGAAATTAACAGAAATTTATTTATTTGTAAAAAACATTTAAAATAAAATTTGCCTTTGGCACTGGCATATGACAAAACACACACCATAAACAGTACATAGCATACACAACAATACACAGAAACTGTGCATCTTAAAAGCTGGCAGTCCATCAGAATAACACAACTATGCATGATACTCAGCAGTGTTTAACAATAAATCCATTGCAGAATGTCCTAAAAAGCAGCCTGATTCTTGGGAAGGGGCTTAGGGGAAAGGTTTAAGATAGTAATGTGTGTGTGTGTGTGTGTGTGTGTGTGTGTGTGTGTGTGTGTGTGTGTGTGTGTGTGTGTGTGTGTGTGTGTGTGTGTGTGTGTGAGAGGTGGGGGCTGGTATTGTGTGGGGTGCCCATGGATAGTCCCTGTATTCCCCTGGGCAGATCCATGGAGCCGGACGCCAGGAAGCCAACATCCCTGTCTGTCTGAGCCTCGGTGGGACAGTGGACCACCCAGCCGGATCCCACTGAGCTGATTGTCTCAGAGCAGATTACCAAGCAGAATGCTAAGTATTCACAGAGACCAATTGGCTGATCCATGGGAAAATAATACATGGGAAATATAATATACTTTGTCCAAAAGGTTTCTGTCTATCGAGCAGAGATGGCAAAAGTACTCACTTCCCGTACTTAAGTAGAAGTACAGATACTTGTGTTAAAAAATACTCTGGTAAAAGTAGAAGTACTGATTTAACTTCTTTACTTAAGTAAAAGTAACAAAGTACAGGCTTTGAAATGTACTTAAAGTATAAAAGTAAAAGTAGCCTTGCGAATGACAACCACTTTTTATGCAAAGCTACCTGGACCACACACGTTACAAGATATGAGATGTGAGTAGCAAGATATGAATTCAATGATCCAGTTTCTCTTTTTTAATCGTCCCCTTAACATTTAAAGGAATCGACATGCATGTGTGTGTGCTCAAATATAGAAAGAAAATAAAGGATACAATATGAATTACTAAACATAGATTAATTAAGAAGTTCCCCATACTTTTAGAGTTACACAGCACATTGGCCAGGAGTCGTACTTGATGCCTCCTAGCCTATCTCAAACATCTCTCTCAGATAAAGCCAGGGATGATTGGGAATGTCTTGCTGCTTGTCTGCCTAATCTCTGGGATCTCTGTTTTCTTCATTTTCAATCATGTCGCCGTCCATACTACTAGTGCTAACGTTACCGCCATCATGCTGCAATTATTTGCCGCAAATGAATGCAGAATGCGGCCGAATCTGTTGAGTCGTCTTGTAGTGGTGCGTTACATGCAACGTAGCCTACAGTATATTCCCATCCAATTAGATTGAATTCGGTATTGATCACGTGAAAAATAATAACGGTAACTCCAGTGAAATTATTTGAAACTTGCTAGTGAGGACTAGATTAGGACCGTATTTAAAGCTGATGCTGGTTTCTAACTTCCGGTCCGGTGTGTCTGTAAAACACCCGGACAACTTCTCTCTTTTGATGCTTGGGAATGACGTTGCGTGTAGCAACGTGAAACCTAGCTAACAGGTGAAGAACACAAACAACTAAATCACTAGCTAACCTACTTTAACTGTGCAGGAACTATAGACCAATACAACAACAGGCTTAAATGAACTGACAACGTAAGTTATACGACTTACAGTTCTCAAAGGCCGACACACACCATCATAACTGATTATCCTCCGGACAGCAGTCTCTCTTTCTTTTTTCTCACTTTTTTTCTGTGTAGGCGACGCTACCGCGCGGTTGTGGTGGCGTGTCTATTCTCCGACATTACGACCTCTTGTACAAAACTAAAGTAACGAGCCAATTTTTAAAATGTAAGGAGTAGAAAGTACCGATATTCGTGTTAAAATGTAAGGAGTAAAAGTAAAAAGTCGCCACAAAAACAAATAGTAAAGTAAAGTAGAAATATCCGAAAAATCTACTTAAGTACAGTAACGAAGTATTTGTACTTCGTTACTTCCCATCTCTGCTATCGAGGAATGTGTTTGCCACATCTCTGTCATCTTATTAATGCAACACAGGCCAGTGAAGAGTTGAAAGTTGCAATCATGTATTAAACCAATCATTTATTTGACATTTTGAATACTTACGTGTTACAGTGAGCACAAACGTTAATTTGTTTTGAGACCTCAGCATGTTGTCCACTATACTTCTATAAAAAAGATAAAATGATAATTTGTTTGAAAATGGCACCAATCATTCATTAACTGCAATTTAAGAGGCACGGTGTCATGAGCATCACTCAACAAAAAGTCAAACTATGGCCTCACCAAACCAACTTCCTTGCTAATACATTAATACCTTTGGGACTCTCTTTCCCACTAAGTCATTTTCTCAGGCAGCACAAGCTTCCAAGCAATGTACTGGCCTCATGTGCTTCACTTGCATTCATTTTCATATCATTGTGATTACATTGTTGTAATCCATAGAAATCATGGCCAGAAAAGCTATCTCACGCCGTTCAGCTAGTACAAATTTCCGCGGCTCGGCTATTAACAAATACTAGAAGACAGGATCATAGCAGCCCTGCTTTAGCCTCTCTTCACTGGTTACCAGTACGTTTTAATTTATTTAAGCCAGAGTACAGCCTCAGATCTTCCGGCAGGGCCGACATCATTTTTTTATAGAAGAGATTTTGCACTACGAAGTATTATTTTGTTGCATTACGTTGTGTAGTCTATGGTGAATTTTATGAGCAAGACCGGCTGAATACATTTGTCTACATTGCTGATACGTCTAGTCAAGACAATATGAACATTACTCTTCAAATATCATGAAGTGACACAAAATGTTTGGTAACAACTGGGATTTGATGATTCTTGAAATAACACCTGTACAAATGTGCAGCCCTGGTATCTGATGGATCAATTTAAAAAGTATTGTTTTGTATTCCTGTTTTCTCCTCCCCATTTATTTTGACTTGTAATGATGATCACAGATAGCCTCTAAAGCAATATTCTGCACTATGCATATTTATTTATTTATCACTCTTTGTTACCTCCAACTGTGCAATATGTCATATCTATTCACCAGCACCTTACTCATCTGTATATCTGTGTATATATACTGTCTGTTTATATAGGATGTTTATTGTGTAAATCTGTCTGTTTTTTATTACTATTATTATTATAACTGATTCTATTTTCTTGTTCATATACTTTATGTATATGTTTTTTTTTCTCCTATGTCTACTTCATGTGTATTTGTGTTATTCTGATGTGTGTACATTGTTTTTCTTTTTTCTTTTGAGCTGCTGTAACACAGGAATTTCCCCAGTGTGGGATTAATAAAGTCTATCCTATCCTATCCTATCTTAATAATAGGCTACCATGTCATACGTCCTATTTTGGGAAAATAAAACCCTTAAGGTAAAAGGACTCGCAATTCACTTTTCTCATTGCAGATTGTCTGCAGTGTGATGATTTGAAGCCCAGCAATGGAGACTGTGACGTAAAGCACATTTGTGAATCAATGTGAGAAGCTCTTTTAAGGTCACATTTAAACAGACGTTACCAATGTTGGGCATGATAATTTTTGCTCTGAGACATAACATGTTAGTGTTCATTAGTCTTTGACTCTGATTATCTATCTCTATGGCAGTTCAACTTATCTGTGTGACGCATGTTATCTATCACAAGAAAGCTAAATAGTCTGCATTTATTGAGCAGACTAGACCAGACAGCATTGTGCAGTCTGAGGCCTAGAGGAAGTATTTGTGTCAGTAGGATCCTGTTACAATTCAAGATGCCCAAGTCAAAGGCATGTGAGCTGCTAGTGTGCCCTAACTTGCGTCAATGAATTAATCCATAATGGTGTCAATTTATCTTCATGTAATCATGATCCATGTAATTATGATGCATTACATAACGTTTACAACCTGAGGGCAGTTCAACTACTGGCATTTCTAACCTGTGCTCTCTGTCCTGGTTTCCCCTAATTGGATCAAGAAAAGATTATATCATGACATGTCATGAAAATATATCTTCTAAACGGTTTTATCTATTTTATGATGTGTCAACAATATGGTTAAAGTGGAACTCCACCGATTTTACACATCAAAGTTTGTATCCAGGTGTTTGGGAGAGACTGTCCTCCCCTGAAAAACGCTCCCTTAGTTGTTTGTTCAGGCTGCAATTACAACTTTACATTTCTAGTGGCAGCACCCTCGAGTGGCTACAGTATTTGTGAAAGAAGCAAAGCGCCAAGTTCCTCATAAGATGGCGTGTTAGGGTGGTCGACCATTTAAACACCTGAACTTTACAAACGTGACCTTCAGCATCTGCGTAACCGGAAGTGAGGTAACCTCTGATTTGAACCCAAACCACGATATTATTCTAAATTTAACTAAGTAGTTTCCGTGCCTAAACATAACCAAGTAGTTTTTGTGCGTAAACATAACCAAACTGTGAATGTTTTGCAACATTAACAATATGTTTAAAACCGCGACCTTTACATTCAAACCACAGCCAACGTTCTCTGGTTTAGATATGAGGACGATTTAGATTAGAGGGTAGGAAAAATATGGTTTGGAGGACTTGGTAGTTGGGGAGCACTACTGCATTTGTGAAAAAAGTTGTATGAAGCCAGGGTTGCCAGGTCTGTATGACAAAACCAGCCCAATGGCCAATCAAAACTAGCTCAAAACCAGCCCAATGGCCAATCAAAACTAGCTCAAAACCAGCCCAAAGGCCTTAACCCTAACTCAAAATATGCCCCTGCCAAACCATATACACTGCTTTTAAAGTCCAACAGCATTGCTATAATTGCCAAATGTATTGTAATATCTACAAAGTAACATCATAAATGTTTACTGTGCCAGCATTAAAAGCAGTTTTCCTGTTTGTTTTTTTTGTTTACCTTATTTCAACTGATACACCTTCTCCTGTTACATATGTGTTAAAAGATTGTGTGTGTTGTGTTGTTCTGTGTTTACCATATTACAATCATTTCAGCTTACCTGTTTGACTTGCAGAAGGTTGACAGCCGGTAAAATAAGAAAAAAGTTTTCGTTTCAATGTATTTTGTTTAGATGCTTTGAGATCCCTCGCCCTCTTGATCCTTGTCATACGTCATATGTCTGTATTGAACAAGGCAAGCATCTCTCTGGTTGGCTCATAATTCTACTAGGTGTGGCAAGATGGGGTGTGGTGGGCTCTAAACCGACAAGGCCACTCTGGGAATTTCACCCAGAGAATAGAATTAGACTAACTTACTGACTATACCAAGACAGTAGAAAAGCACACAGGTTCGATTTATACATGAAGCAGCTTCATTTTTTTTTTGGATGGTTTCATGGTCTCATGTGCAAGCATTTCATTATACATCACACACTGGGGTTTATGTCTCTTTTTATCCTCAATGTACGAAAATCGACATTTTAAATACTACGGGTCATATTTGCGCTTCGCCATCTTGCCTCTGAAGATTAACACACACATAAAGTGAACGTTAATCAAATGATAGTTACCATGGCTACGGCGCTAAACTGCTGCTGCTGACGCATGTCCGTCAAAATATATTTTTTTCCCCGAAATAAAAGACAAGTACAAAATCAGATGCGCATTAAATATTATTTATTTATTTATTTATTGACCAGCTGTCCATGACCCATCCACAACGGGTCCGCGACCAGTTGAGAATCACTGGCCTAGAGAGTCTATGAGGCTGTAGAGGGAAAAGGGGATAAAGTGTGTGATTGCAGTGATGAAGAAGAGCAAAGGGGGTAACAGTGTTATGATACAGATGTTATTTAGATAACAACCATAATGAACATAAAAAAACACAATTTAAGCTACGAACAAATGTAGCCATAACACCGTTGACAAATTTCCAGCCAGCCTTCCACCTGCACCTTTGGGTCAGTAAAAAACCATGATCTTCATACCAGGCTGCTGGAGAAGGTCCTACTTCAGCAAAGGGGTCAACATGACGCTGCTCACCTCCACACACAGATGCTGATGAGGAAACCTGGAGCTGCTCGTTTTGCAGGGAGTGGGAAAAGAAAGGAAGAAGATGAGAGAATGATCCACACTGTGACTATTGGGGGGAAATAAATACTTCAGGTAATGAAGAATATGAAATTAACTATAAAGGATGGCTCAGTTTTATATGTTGGCAATACTATTATGTCACATCTGCAGGATAAAATGGTGCAAGGGAGCCTAACTATCTCATATTAGTTTTTGTCCTTTGAAGACAGCTGTCTTAAGGCTAGTAGCCATTTTACAGGTGGCTATGACCTCAACAAGGACCGAAGTACCGAAATAAATGAACATCTTGTAACAAATATAAAAAATGGCCATTTTTATTGAAGGTCATATTAGGATCATTTCTCACATTGCTGACGATAGCAGTAATGTCGCACACAGCTTTAGTCCCCTGTGTTGTTAAAACCATAAATATGGACACTGTTTTCAATAGCGTGGGGAATTCTAATCTTTTTTTTCCCCCATGGTTTATTTAGACTTTTGCAGTTACAAAATCCATGCAAGAAATTAATCTGTAATTATAATACGTATGCAGTAGTATACATATATATTAGATTTACAATACAGTCTGATAAAAAAAAGACATATCAATAAAGAAAGACACACCCACATCCTCCCCTCCCACCCACCCACCCAGCTTAGGCTGTGCTAATCAATAAAGGAAGTTAAGCTAAACTATAACTATACAGGGGACAAAAAAACAAAACAGATCAAACAGCAATAACAACAACAACAAAAAATATGGTTATGGTCTTAGGTCAAAAACAAGTGTGTAAAGGATAAGGTCAAGGATCAATATCACCAGACTATAGGCTACATCATGGCGGCTAATAAAATAAGAACTTGGGTAAAGCCATCACTCCATCTTTTTTAGACTTTTACAGGACTGTCTTACGTAGCCTTGGGACCTTTTTGTTCCAAATG
Organism: Perca fluviatilis; assembly: GCF_010015445.1. Lineage (NCBI taxonomy): Eukaryota > Metazoa > Chordata > Actinopteri > Perciformes > Percidae > Perca > Perca fluviatilis. Next base: position 8,919,056 of record NC_053118.1, on the reverse strand, counting down.
AACTGTGATATTGCCATGTCTAAGCGGTGGAAGAAAGATTTAGGAAGAAACACTGGAATACGCTGAAAGAGATAGAGAAATATAGGGAGGACATTCATTTTCACTGAATTTATTCTACCAGCTAACGATAAGGGCAGTAATGACCAGCGATTTAGGTCTTAGTGTTTCAAGTAGTGTTTCAAAGTTAATCTTGAGGAGGTTGTTGAACTTTGGAGAGATTGCTACGCCCAGGTATATATAGCCATCTTTCGCCACTTTAAAGGGGAGCTGTGACAGTGAGCTCAAGGAGGTAGTTCAGTTGACAGGAAAGACTTCACATTTTTCGCGCACACTATGCTTGTTACACACACACAGGGAAGCGCAACAGCACACAAACATGCAAAAGATTACAAATAAAAATTCGCCATCATAATAGCAATGCGCCAAGATACAAATGCGCCTGGCTTTTAAAGGGAATGGGAGATGACACTCTGATTGGTTTACTGCATGTTACGCCCAAAATACACCAATTAATTAATGAAGACAATAAGTACAACCCTTTTGAACCAAGCGCCCGGCGCACGGACCCTTTTTACCCATATTAGTTTTTTCAAACTAGCAAAAGTGGATTTGGACACGCCCTAAACGCACCTGCGCCAGGCACTTCACGCCGTGCGCTTAGATTGTTAAAATAGGGCCCATAGTCTCTATAGTGCATTGAATTTGAGATATTGAATGACATGTGTTGTGTTTACGACATTGCGAAGTGTATGGGGGACTAATGTCATATATCATATCTATGAATGACATGCTTATGAATGCAGATATTACCTAGATATTAACCTTTAAACTAGTGTTTATAAACAGAAATAACACATCAGACTGAAGAAGTGAAATGATGGAATACAGACAATAATACAATAATCATGTTGGTTCATTACATCAGATTCACAGCTTTCTATTGCAATACATAAAAACATATGTTGAGAGGGGATCCAAACAGTGACTTTCTAACCCCTCCAGGTCAAGGTTAACTTAGGCTACATTTACACAAATACATTGCTGTAAGACTGAACCAAAACAGAAAAGTTGTGGGATAGACAATCCAAGAGCTGATACTGACTAAAAAGCTCTATGTAAAGACGAGGCAAGCTACAGATTCAGCTGATAATTCTCTGTAGGTTTATCACTACCACAGAACCCTTTTTATATTGCCACAGTGTTTCACATTGTCATTTTATACAGAGCTGATAACAAATATTTATTATAAATTTATTATAACTGCTGTAATATTTGTGTGTGTTGTATACTCCTGTTTAGACAGAAAATTTAAAGAATACATCTGAGATTAAAACTGTGAAAACGGGGTGCCCAGGTAGCTCACCTGGTTGTGCATGCACCCCATGTACTATGTCTCAGTCCTTACTGCAGCCAGTCGGGTTTGATTCCCACCTGCGGCCCTTTGCTACATGCAGTGTACCTGCAGGGTCTTAAAAATCTTAAAAAGGCCTACATTTAATATTTTTAAAATAAGGCCTTAAAAGTCTTAAATTTAGTTCAGAAAGTATTACATTTTGTTTACAAAGGTCTTAAAGTATTTATTTTCCCTTCAAAGGATTTATTAAATACAGTACCGGAACATCATAAATAAATGTTATGTGTGACTTGACAATTTACGTTTGGTGTGACTTGTGCTACATTTACACGTGGCCGGCTATTTTCATAAACGGACATTTCAACCTCTCCGTTTTCAGAAAAGTGTTGGTTTATATGTACCCGTGTATATATGCCGTCAATGCAGTCAAGAGCATGCCAGACCTGTAGGTGGCGGTGTAACGAGAAGCTCAAGCCCACGTTAGCAAATCAGAATCCCGACAATAGCAACAACAGCAACCAATCACGTCCTCTTTCTCTCTCTCGGCTGCCTAAACCTCCGTTTGTCTCAGTTTACATGCAAACGTGCAAACGCAGTTTTCCAAAATCTCCACTTTGGCCAGAGTTTTTAGAAATAATCGTTTTCTGTGATAAAAACGGGGTTTTCGTGTAAATGAGAGGCCAAACCGCAGGAAAATATCCTTCGTGTAAACGGGGCCTTGGATGTAATACGACAGTACATTGACAGTGTGCGCGACACATGGGTTTAGAATAATTACGGCGCAATGTGGTGTTTTATTATAAATCCATGCACATGGTGAGCAAGCTCTGGCCTAAACATCCAAGCTCGGGCGCAAATCAATCAGTTGTCAGGAAAGAAAACAAATCTGCTCGCGCCGTGCAACTAACAAGCTAACGTTAGCTCGTCGGTTAGAATGGGCAAGTGTCTGAAGGTCTGGCCACAGATGTTAGCATAACAAGCGGATCAGCGTGCGAGTCAGTCTAGCGCTAATGAAATGGCGGAGCTGGAAGACCCACCTGCAGGTACCTGATCAGTTAGCAACAGAGATATATAAGATGACGACAGTTTCTGCGTTGCTCCACCTTCGTAGGGGTATGATTGAAACGCAGCCAACGTGCTAACGCACGGAGCCCAACTTTTTATTCCCGCTGCTTTCAAGCAGCCTTTAGATGCAAAAGCAAAACGGGATGAAAAAATCGCTGAAGCAATTGGAATTTACATTGGCATATTATATTATATTACATTATATATTATCTTATCTAGCCAAGGTGGAACTAATTGTAACACCTCATAATGCACAAGTTTTATATTTTATTATCCTATTTATTTTGTATTTTTTGTTTCATAGCAAAAGAGCTTTTCATGCAACAAATCTTATTTATTAAAGTACAAACACACCTCACAAAGCTATTGTGAATTAAAAATGTTTTATTAAATTCAAGTAACATTACCTGGTAAATAATTATTTTCTCAGGCCTAAAATCCACACTGATTTTTCATTAAATGTCATCCTAGGTGGTATTAAAAAGGTCTTATAAAGTCTTAAATTTAACTTTAAGAATCCTGGGGGTACCCTGTGCATGTCACCCCCCCCCCCCTTTCCTGACTTTAGATGTCCTATGGAAAAAAGCCCATCTCCTTAAAAAAGAACTGTGAATACTATGATGGAGCAGGGCATCCCATGTCAGCCAATCAAGATGGCGACATGTTTTAGGAAAGGATCCCAGAAACACATGGAAACCTGAAATGTGAAAACCTGGGTGTATTAAGTTTAGGTGTTAACACTGATGAAACAGGAAGAAAGCTCATTAAGTTTTGTGTCTCATGGAAAACCCACTGGGCTTTGGTGGCATCAGCAGAAACTACAGGGAGGATGGCGGCAGACACACTCGCTTGTTATTCTTCAATTAAAGCCTAAAGCTCTGAAAACTAAAAGACCGTGTTGGTGTCCTCCTCATCCTTCCAGATTAAGTTACATCACATCAGAGAGGGATTTTCTCACATCTTTCACCCCTCATGCTCTTTCCTCGCTGTCCTCCCTCGCTTCCCTCCCATCCTACTGCATGAATATGGTGCAATGGGTCTTCCGACCTCTTCTTGTGCACATATTATCACTGTGACTCCCCTGCAAGTTAGATCCAGACTAAATATTTTGGTAGACAGCATGTGAGAGGTCCTATGTGCCTCAGCCTGAGCCTTTAGAATTACATTAGAAGAAGGGTGTTGGGGGGGGGGAAGGATCTCCCGAAGGTGCTAACAGTGCAGACCTGATTCTCATGCCTGTAGAGTTTGGGTAAGGCGGCATTTGGGTTAAAGCAGCTGGTCTAGATGTTGTCATGGAGATGAGTGATATAAGCTTAAAGCATAACTTGTTATACAATAACTTATTACAAGTTCATGAACACAGTTTGTATAGTATGTATCCTAGACCGTCTGGGGATACAGAGGACTGCCTCTTGTACAAGTTGGCACAGTATCAGACATTTCAGAGACGCAACAAAGTAAAGAGCAGACTATTTGTGATAAAAGTCTGGAGAAGGATCTTGATAACTGCCTGAAACCCACAATGAGGGAAGAATGGCATGTTCCCTCATACAGGTCAAGGAGTTGTAGCCCGCCTAGCAACACATACAGTATAAGATCTACAGCCTACACATGACTCACACGGTTTGTTCATTCATTAACTCCAAGTGACATTAAACAGAGTTGCATGCAAAGAGTCACATGCTGGTTAATCTTCATTACTTTCAGACGCAAGAAAATTAAGTGGTGTGTGCACAAGGACAAAGTTTATGTTTGATTTCTTCAGAGGCCATATGTTGTGGGCTATACAAGGCCTGATTAAACCCTGGTTGGAAAATCACGTATTTAAATGCATGTATGTCAATCCATGTATGTCAATGCATGCATATTATTCTAAGTAAATTAATTTTAATTTGCCCTCTTAAAATGCTAACTTTGACTCATACATTTAAATAAGAAAAAGGAAAATGCCTGCATTGGAAAAAATTTCTGATACAAAGTCAAAGGTCAAAGTCTGTGAACAGAAGTAGAGAAGTAAACTATGACTGCCAGGGTGCAGCTATGAGGGGCCATCTAGGACATTATTCACAATTACCTCACAGTGAAATGCTTTCATACACACTAGTGAAAAAGTATACTCTCACATACTATACTGAAACTTCACACACACACACCTGAATTGCTTATAAGCACTACTGAAACACTCGTATAAACGCTATGCAAACACTCTCATAAAAGCTACTGAAACGCTCTCATGTGTAACACTGAAAAGCTCTCATAAACGCTACTGAAACCCTCTCATGCGCAACACTAAAACAGTCTTATAAATGCGACTGAAACTCTCACGTGTAACACTGAAACGCTCTCATGCACAACAGTGAAACCCTCTCATAAATGCTACTGAAACCCTCTCACATGCAATACTGAATTGCTCTCATATACACAACTGAAATGGGAAGTCACTTTCAATAGTGTATCTGAGAATGTTTCAGAATAGCATGTGAGTGTTTTTCAGTAGTGTTTATGAAAGCGTTTCAGTGGTGTTTATGAGAACATTTCAAAGAGCAAAACAGTTTCTTAAATGGCTATATTACCTCAAAAACTTGAAATCATTAGAAAACATTGTGGAATACTTGGTTGCACTTTTGCAGTCGTTTGTTAGAAACAGTAAATCAAGAACTGGTCACAGCAAATTGAACAGTTCACTTACTGTGTAATACTGGGGACTGCAGTCAGTGTGAAGAGGAGAAAGTAATAGCTGACGGGTAATTCCAGCAGTTTGCATTAATGCAACATAACTGTCGTAAAACCCTAAAGAAGAAGAATAACTGGAGTGGATGCTAAAGTAGCACTTGCTTGTGTTAGGTAGCCATCCTCCCGACTGAAGACATTAGTCACAACTGTCTGGATGTATTAAACACGAGCGGTGCACATTCCTTTTCACAGCCATGCTAAACTGTTCAATTTGCTGTGACTATGTCTTGATTTACTGTTTCTAACAAATGACTGCAAAAGTGCAACCAAGTATTCCACAATGTTTTCTAACGATTTCAAGTTTTTGAGCTAATATAGCCACTTAAGAAACAGTTTTGCTTGTTTCTGAATTCATCCTTAATTCAGAAAAACAGAGCTCCCTATTTTCGTAAATAATAAGCCAATGACTCATCAATTAAGAAAGACAGGGCCTGTTTAGATACATAAATTGCAAGATCACCTGCAACCTACAACATTTCAATAGCTTAATGCGTAATATCATTGACTTTCATGCAGGAGACCCAGATTTGAATCCTGGACCCAGTTTTTTTTCCAGCCAACTTACAGTTTCACCTAATCGCCTTCCTGTTCAACTGAAATCCTATCACATGCAATACTGAAAAGTGCTCATAAACACAACTGAAATGCTCTCATAAACACCACTGAAACGCTTTCATAAACACTACTAGAACACACTCACGTGCTAGCCTCGTGAGACCATCCTGATCTCGCGAGCTCCAGTTTTCCACTCGCAGATCAGTCTGGCATCTTGAGATAGAGAAAATTTGGAGCCGTTCACCAAACGACCGACCAATCAGTGTTGTGACACAATGAGAAGTGACTGTTCAGTCTAAACAACATGGCAGCTTCCACGGATGAGATGAGCGTAGCTATCGCGCAAGTTTTATCCGGATTAGAAAGTATTCCTTCATTGAAAGAAGAACAAAAAACGGCACAGGAGGCTTTTCTCAGAGTAAAAGATGTTTTTGCTCTTCTCCCAACTGGTTTCGGCAAGAGTTTGATCTGATTGTTTGATCGATATGCCGAGCAAATGTGAAGCAATCCATCTGGTGGAGTCAGGTTACTCTATTACTATACTGAAACGTTGTCATATACACTATTGAAAGTGAATTCCCGTTTCAGTTGTGTATATGAGAGGGATTCAGTATTGCGCGTGAGAGGGTTTCAATAGCGTATATGAGAGCGTTTTAGTGTTGTGCATGAGAGCGCCTCAGTGTTGCACATGAAAGCATTTCAGTAGTGTTTATAAGAGTGTTTCAGTATTGCGTGTGAGAGGGTTTCAGTAGCGTTCATGAGAGCTTTTCAGTGTTGCGCGTGAGAGCTTTCAGTAGTGTTTATGAGAGCGTTTCAGTAGCATTTATGAGAACGTTTCAGTAGTGTTTATGAGCAATTCAGTAGTGTTTATGAGCAATACAGTTGTGTGTGCGTGAGGTTTCAGTATAGTATGTGAGAGTATAATTTTTCACTAGTGTGTGAGAGCATTTGCATTTGTGATGTAATTGTGAATAATGTCCCAGATGGCCCCTCATACAATTTGGTTGGAAATATCTTATCACCAAGCTTAAAATGGTGTTACATGTGCCCATGTATGGCCTTAGCCCACTCAAAATGAGCCGTTGAACTCAGTTTCCCAGGACCCTTCACATTTTCACACCTGTTTGAAGCCTCACCCATGGACCCAGTTTTCAACTACCATTGGTCGAGTGTGGCCTGTGACCTATGATGTCATCTTATTAATAAAATTGGCACACAGATCCAAACTGATCTCTCTGTACAATGCCCGGAGTTCCTGTTAAGAGACCTATACAGTGATGGACTTTTCCCTACTTTTTGGACAAAGATAAGGTAAGTTTGACATAGCATTGTTAAGGTATTTGAGTAAACACTAGGAACAACTGGTTGATTTTTTACTAGACAACAGTGGACTTTCTTTTGAAATCATCCATTGCAACAGAAAATAACTGTTACAGAGGTAAGAGTGAAATCAGGCAAGAGCAGTGTCCTTAATACCAACTCTGGGGCTTCTTCAGTTTTTATTCTGCTTGATTTGAGTTCTGCCTTTGATACAGTCAACCACAACATCTTCATAAATCGCCTTGAAAACTGTGTTGGTATTAAAGACAATACTCTTGCCTGGCTTTTTCTATTTTATTCTTTCTCTCTAACATATCTTTCTCTGTTGCAATGGGTGAATTCTCCTCATCCTTAGCCCCACTCTCATGTGGTGTTCCCCAATGGTCAATTCTTGGTCCTTTATTATAGATCTATACATGCTTCCGTCAGGTCAGATCATTTGTAAATATAATATTAATTTCCACTGTAACGCAGACGACACACAACTTTATGATCGCCTTGAAAACTGTGTTGGTATTAAAGACAATGCTCTTGCCTGGCTTTTTCTATTTTATTCTTTCTCTCTAACATATCTTTCTCTATTGCAATGGGTGAATTCTCCTCATCCTTAGCCCCACTCTCATGTGGTGTTCCCCAATGGTCAATTCTTGGTCCTTTATTATAGATCTATACATGCTTCCGTCAGGTCAGATCATTTGTAAATATAATATTAATTTCCACTGTAATGCAGACGACACACAACTTTATGTTCTGCTGACTGGTAGCAAAACAAGACAACTTTTCTCATGTGATCAAATGTTGGATGTCACAAAACTCCCTCCAGCTCAATGATTCAAAAATCTGAAGTGCTTTCATTCAGCCCCCCAAAATCTTGGGAACCTGTCCTCTAATGTCAAGCACTCTTTTTGAATCTGAGCTTTGTTTTGACTTATAAATCAAAAAGGTTATACAATCAGGCTTTCTCCAACTTAGCATTATTGCAAAAGTCAAACATTTCTTATCTCAAGCAAAAACAAAGGAATCAATGGTTTCATCTTGTAATTCCTTGTATTTCAGGGCTCAGCCAAAAGGCCATTTCCTATCACCAGCTTGTCCGAAACTCGACTGTCAGACTTTTAACAAATTCAAAGAGACAAGATCATCACATACAGTATCACTCCCATCTTGGCAACAGCTTGCCCCTGTCCTAAAGAACCCCCTATCTGAGGAACTTAAGTTAGCAAACTCGGTGCATTCTTTTATATCACTTCTCAAAACTTACTTTTACAGAATTTTATAGTAAATCCCTTGTTTGTCTAGTTTCAGTCTCTTTTATCACTTGTATTTTTTATTACACACTGTTTAATCAGGTCTTATGTTCTATGTTTTTGTTGTTTTTATCTTGAGTGTGTATATTATTAGTTATTAGTGCTATACAAATAAAGTTTATTTTATCAGTACTGTGAATCACACATGGTTTTACTTAAGGCTTGATATCTGCAGATTTTGAAATAAACCGTGTTTTTTAAACTAAATCTTGTCTTATTTGTTCTGAAATGCTGATGTTTTAATGCTATATTTTATGTTTGCCTCTCACTGGCTCACATGTATTATAGATGACCATAATTCTTCTTAGACGGTATGGGGTATTAAATAATAGAGCCATATGATGTGACTCAGGAAACTACATAATTCAGTAATATCCTGTCTTACTGCACCACTGCTCTCGGGTAAATGAATATGGAGCGAGTGGTGCGCATTCCAAGTGGAATATTTGTCTGCCTTACCTTTATTCATCAAACATTAGCCAAGAAAAGTTGTTCTTTGAGGTACAATAGTCATATGAGCTGCTCTAGGAGTTGGTGTATTTTCCCAGATTCGGTTTAGGTACTACAGAGGTGGGACCAAGTCACTGTTTTGCAAGTCAAAAGTAAGTCTCAAGTCTTTGCACTGTAATCCCAAATCAAGATAGACAAGTCCCAAGTCAAGTCCCAAGTCAAGACTAACAAGTCCCAAGTCAAGTCCCAAGTCATAAACTTTGTATTTTGAGTCCTTAATAAGACACAATGCAATATTCAAATGTAGACAACCGACTGCTAATAAATTTGAATGAATAAATAAAACAATTATTTCGATTGATATTAAAAAAAATGTATATATGGAAAATGAATAAAAAAATAAAGTAAAAAATGAATAACAAAAAACATTCAGCATAACATCCATTGCCATCCATTTTTTGTTGACCATATAGTCTTTATACACAAACAAAATTATCTTTGGTGTCATGTCCAACTCAGCAACATAACTTCACATCTTCATGCTTCTGGGCTGACGCATGAAACCACGGCGGAACCAGCAAGCCAGCCACTGGCTAGCTTGTTAACTCTGCCATGCCATGCCCACACCACACCGGTCCAGAAAACAAGCCAAACAAAGTTGGCAATAGTAATGCACTTTCCTATGGTGTGACAAGAGTGTGTGGATGAAGCATTAGGTTGTTAAATTTGACTTGCTCTCTATCCCTGTTAATGTTACTACTTCACTGCTGGTTTGGCCGTAATGCAGAACCTCACTTCCGCGACTTGCCGCAAGTCGGTTTATATAGGCGTTTATAAGGAAGTTAGTCCAATGCAATAGCAATGGTACATATAAAAATGGTTGCAGCTCTGACCATTGTATTTCATTGATTTGAATGGGAGTGTCCTTTCTATCCATTTTATTTCTATGGTCTCACCACACATGATTAAAAATTATGGACGTATTATCAGTTACACATCGGTTTGTGGACTACCGTTTTGAACATGGATGCATAATAAGTTTTGGATACAGCATTGGAGGTGGAGCCCCGTTCATTCCTATGAGAGCTGCTCAGTGGTGCATGAAGCCAAAAAAAGTTCAACTTCCGCGCACTACAGACCTCGGCTAGCCGACTACTTTCTGGGTCCTGGTTTTGAAGCCTCGAGTTTGGCATTTGGTTGTCGCCATCTTGTTATTTGGGATTCAGAAGTGATCATATTTGGAAAATACTGTCAGATTGGCAGACGATTACGAGGTAACACTAGTGCTAGCTAGCTAGCTTTGGTTGGCAAGGTGCTACCCAATGCTTAACAATAAAAGATTAACAAAATGAAGACATTTTAGACAAAATGTGAGGCGGCTCCCAAGTCTAATTTTATTTTTTAAGTATTTACCCAATCCATTTTGGTAAGGTTGATTACCACAGTGAGTTGAAGTCATTTTTAATAAACCAGTCAATCTGCTACCTTGGCGACTAGCAAAGCTAACTGAGCGCCAAACATGGAGCTAACCGAGCAGCTTGAGAAAATCAGTCTATCTACACCTTTATGAAGACGGAACTTGAGACTGCTTTATCGCCTATCAACTCGACGCTAAATCAAGTGAAATCTTTATACGAGACACACGAGGAACGGATCTGTGGAATCGAAGCTACTCTTGAACAAAACGAACCAAGACTTGCCCTGGTTGAAGCTAAGCTAGCTAACCATACAGGCTGAAAATGCCTCGTTGAAAGAGAAAGGTGATGCTCTAGAAAATCGTTCTCGCAGGTTTAGTTTAAGGATCGTGGGGATTCCTGAGAGGGTGGGGGGGATCTTTTTTGATTTTTTGACAAACTTTTTCGAAGAGCTTTTTGGGAACGATTCCCCCCCCCCTCGTTTTCGCCTGAGCCCACCGACTTGGAAAATCAGAAGCGAGCGGTAATCAACACCCAAGAGTTTTTATAGTTGCATTCCACAGCTACTAACCAACTACCAAGACAAGCAGCGGATCATCATCACATACAGACGTCAACGGGAGATGACCTTTCGGGGCCACAGGGTGTTTTTTCACGAAAATGTCAGTGCAGAATTGGGACGCAAGCAAGCAGCATTCAGGGAGGTCAAGGCATTGCTTTATACAAAGAAGATCAAGTTCAGGATGGTATATCCTGCTCGTCTCCCAGTGTCATTTGAGAACGCGGAGCTGCTTTTTGACACACCCGGGAAGGCGATGGACTTCTATCGTGAGCATTGGGGCTTCGAAGCCTCTGATGCTTCAGAATCTACTCATGTCTGAGGTAATTCAAGCCCATCCTAAATTGTGAGTGATGAGAAAGAGACATTTAAAATTACACTGGACATTGCTAGCATATCACGTAACCTAGGGATTTTGTCACTTCTCTTACTTTACATTACTTTTTGGATGATGGGCTATAGGCTATATAGGCTGTCTGAACCTGAATAGGCTGCTCTTTCACAGCCCATCATCTCATTTATATATATTTTCTTTCTAAATCATATATGCTAGGATCCTTTAAAGAATACTTTGTTCATGCATAGGCTAAATGACATATCCAACATTTGAGGAGATATTGCTATTATATTGTATTGTTTAAGATAGCCTATACTCAATGTAATGTTTTTTTCTGGTCCTTAATTTTTCTTATTGAATCGTTTGCCATTTGTCATTGTTGACTGTTCTAGATTGAAGTTGTAGCCTACAAGCATAGATTGTTTTGCTACACGATAGATTTGAAACTTTTACTGTTTTTTTCCCCCTTTCTTTTATTTAGTCATCATTACTTTTTATACTTTGTTTTGAGTAATGCCCCCTCTCCTTTTTTTACAATGGTATATCTGGTCATGATGGGCCTTTATTTTGAAGGGATGAAAGAGGGAGAGAGAAAGGGGAAGAGGCCTACTCTTAAATAGTGGTATCAAACTTAAATTTCACATATGGGGTTCTGTTTTATACATGACACTGGGGGCCACTCCAGTGGCATTTCGGTGAGTGTTTTTTTTATTATTATTTCTTAAATGTCAGATCGGATAGTCTGTAGATTGGTTAAGCCTGCGATCCCCTTCAGGTTCTTTAATAGAGGAAGATCTAGGACGGCGTTATTGTTCATGTTATGGTTGTTGTTTTTCTTTTCTGTTTTTTTTCTCTTTTCTTCCCCCTTCCTTTCAGCTTTTATGGGGTTAATGGGAAGCCTAGGACACAAGCCTTTATCACAGTCTTATCTACCTCAGCCTTATGGAATGCTTCATAGAGCACATGTGAACCTTCTTGCTTTTACTGTACTAATGCTTCACTGCCTTTCTCATGTCTCTTTAACACACTATTCAAACACTTCTGTTACAGCTTTAAAACGTTACCATATACCATTATACTCCTATGGCTACTTCTGATAATTTGAACTATAATTCACAAGTACGTTTTGTTTCGTGGAATGTTAAGGGATTGAATGGCCCAGTCAAACGATCCAGAGTTTTCTCCCACCTTAAATCTATCAATGCTGATAATTTGGATCATACCCGTTTGTGGAAAGCTTGGATCAGCCAAGTTTATCACACTAGACATAATGGTAGTTCGAAAGGGGTTGCCATTCTCATTAATAAAAAGGTGCAGTTTACATCAATAGAGGTCATAACCGACCCTTATGGTCGCTTTGTCATAATTTGAGGTTTTCAAACTAAAGTTCATCTGGTAAATGTGTATGCCCCAAAAACTGGGATGATACTGATTTTGTTAATCATCACTACCAAACCTGAATCCTCATAAACACATTTTTGGAGTTGACTTGAATTGTGCTATCAACCCTGCATTAGACAGATCTTGTCCCAAAAAATCATCTTTGTCAGACATGGCAAGGGCATGGTCGGCATTCATGGCACGGCTTCGTAACCCGAATTTGAAACAGTTCTCTTCTTTCTCCCAGGTTTACCGCTCCTTCTCTCGCATACATTATTTCTTCATTGACAGCGCATTCATTCCTTCAATTAAATCTGTTGACTACTTAGCTATTGTTATTTCTGAACGCGCCCCTGTTGTTCTAGATATTTCCTTTGCTCTGAATATAAAGCAACGTCCAATGTGCTGGCAGATGAAGACTTTGGCAAATTTTTGGCAACCAATATAGATGTTTACATCAGCACGAATAAAACTGATGGGATCTCATATTCCCTACTTTGGGAATCACTTAAAGCTTACCTTAAGGGGGCAAATTATTTCACATGTGGCATTTAGCAATAAGGAATGTTCAAGGGAGATATCGGACTTCACTAACTCTATACGTAGGCTTGACCATCTCTATTCAGAGTCACCTAATGCTGAATTATATAAGAAACAGGTGGATTTGCAAGCTAAACTGAACATCGTAACTACAAAACATGTGGAGCAACTTTTATTGAAAACCCGCGGAAACTGTTATGAATATGGGTAAGTCTAGTCGTCTACTGGCTCACCAACTAAAACGCCAGGCCGCATCCAGTCTTATCCCACAAGTAACAGATGAATAAGGTAACTTAATGTCAGACCCTAAACACATTAACAATATTTTTGTCTCCCATTTCATTTCACTTTATACCTCTGACTTCCCTACAGACACCTCTTCAATGAGGGCCTTTTTGAACAACATGGAAGCCCCTTCTCTTGACCAAACTGTTGCATCCACACTTGAGCAACATTTTGAAATAGGAGAGGTCCTTAAAGCCATTATGGCCATGCAAAATAGCAAAACCCCAGGATTAGATGGATACCCTATAGAGTTCTATAAAATGTTTAGAGACCGGATTGCACCTCTCCTCTTGAAAGTTTTTCCTGAATTACTAGATAGTGGCATCCATCTCACATCTTCTCAAGAGAGATAAATACATAGTGTTTTTAGTAATTTTTTTTTTTTAACAATTTCTGGTTAAACTGATCTAGGGACTTCTTTCAAAGCTCAGGGTAGCTTGTAACACAATAAAGTGCAGAGTTGTCCCTCTGCTCATGGTGTGAATCTCATCTCACACAAGACATGGTGGGGAAAAGACAACAGTGGAGAAAAAGAAGGGGGCTAGAGAGGGCAGGAACCATGGAAACTATTTGGAGTGGCTTCACTGAACCTGTAAGCCATCTCTGTGATGAGACTGCAGGGCCGAGCTGAATGGAAACAAGCTAGACTCTGCTGGAGCTGGGGGTTATAGATGTTGAGGCTGGGACAATGCTTTGAACGCAGTGGGACACCACCTGTTCTGCTCTGATATGTGCCAGCATACATCAGAATGTCGAGACCAACAATCAATGTATCAGGATGTGGAGACTAACAATCAAAACCTTAAAATGAGAGAAGAGAACCGTTTTTTTTTTTAAGTTTGACAAGATGATTGGCTCCCAGAGGTCGTGGCAAGATCTGATTGGTTTAACTGAAAGAGGGAACGCCCTCCGTCAACTAAGTTGGAAGCGAAAAAGGAAAAGAGAGACACAGAGAGAATGTAAATAAATAGACTAAGCTGATCCTGTGAAGCTTCATTACTCCATATTATAATATTATTTCCTCACTTTTCACTCACCTTTTTGAAAGTCTTTCTTAATGTTTTTTAAAAGTAATTTATTTTTTCACCTATTGAGATTGTTTCAACTTTTCATTGGAAAAATTAATAAAAAGGCAGGAAATGTTACCTGCTGTAAGAAAACAATAATAAAAAAACAATAAACAAAATAGCTGACAGGTGCACTACGTGCAACAAGAAAGCGTACTCCTATACATAAGTAATCAATTCCAGTGAGAGTAATGGTGTAGACACATATGGCCCGACGGGCCACGGTTGACAGAAAACCCCGTCGATATGATCAGTTGCTTCCCCAAGGTCCAAAAAACTGCCACAGAACAGACCAAAAAGACGAGAGGAGACGAGACGTAATACATCTCTATAACAGCAGGCGGCGCTAATCATTTCCAACAAATGAAAACCGTCAGCTGATTGGACGAACGCGTCACATGGGTTTGTTTTCTCCGGAAATTCAGAGCCAGACTGTCATGGCGGCCGTTCAGAATACGATCTCATATTGTACTAAAATACTTCACTGAAACATGTTTCTGAGAACATTTTAAGTGAGAAATAGGCCATGCAGTTGCTGAATCTGTCTTCATTTCAGCTCAACAAAGGTCAGTTTAAAGATTTTCATCAGATTTGAGAGACTCTAGTCACCTCATTCCGCTCGTCATTTCCGGGTGAGTCCCGACTTCCCTGCCGCCGACTGAACATGTCAGGTCGGCCAAAATGAACGCCGACAGCCCCCCAGACGGACGATGGCACGGGACACACCGAACAGATTTGAGTCAGACTGTCCCACGGCCGATAATCGGCCTGATGTGTCCCGGCCTTAACAGTGAGTTCAGAAACAGTCAGGGGTTGCGAACATGCTTCTGTAACTGTCCTTTTTCTTGAATTAGTCAATATGGTAACCTTTGGGTTTCCTACCATGCTGTATGGTTCTGCCAACACATTCTATGATCCCAATTATTTTTATTTTTAAGAATTGGTTTGTAATGGTTCAGTTTTAGTAACTTAGATATAGCTTAGTGGAAAAGCTTAGTTGGAATAATACATACTGCAGCCTGAAGGCAAGCACATTCTGGGGAAACAAGGTCCTCCACACTGACTATGTTTACATGCACAAAATATTCAAAAAGACAATTTTTCCACCTAAGCTGTTCAAATGGTTAATGAAAATAAATATTCCACTTATATCCTATTTACATGCAACCGTGCAAAATAGAATTTTTCCAGTGTTCCAGCGGTGGCTGCCCTGCTGGACTGTGCAAACACAGCCTCCCTCTTTCATTCCTTCAACCACCTTCTTGAAAAGGTCACAGTCGCGATGTTTGTGCATATCCAAAAACTTAATTGTTAATGTCCAACTCTTTCATAATGTTTAAAAGTAGATGTGTTTCTCCTTCTTTCCTTTTGGGCATGCAAAACTTGCAAACTGTAAGTGGTTTGTGTAAAACAACCATAGGAACACACAGAGCTGACCATAAGCTAAACGGGCAAGAGAGTCACAAACTGCGGTAAAAATCCTGATTAAGACGCATATTTCAAATGTTCAGTATACATGTCCAAAGAATGCTTCTAAAATACCGGCATATCCCACGTCTTAATCGGAAAATGCTGTATTCGGGGAAATGGCCTTATTTGGAATATGCTGTTTACATGACCTGTATCAACCTCGGAATATTGTCATATTTGGAATAATAGTGGAATATAAGTGGGCATGTAAACGTAGGGAATTTTGAAGGGCTGGTGGACTGATTTTAATTTGACTTTGGTTTGCAAACCCTGGTTCAGATTTGTATTCTTATTTTCATTCAGAAAACTACAGTGATTGACCAAAATTCTTGTTTTTCATGAGTAGTTGAATTGAGTGTAAAAAAAGTGTGCACGAATTGTGGTCGTACGATTGAACGGACTGATTCATTTATTTTGATAAAAATGTGCCGCAGACTTTGATTATGTTAGCATGAATATTGCATAATTGTTTAATTGTATCCAAAATGATGTATGCAATGAGCACACACTATGTGTAGAAACAATTCTTGAATGTTCTGCTGCTTGCACTTATAATTCATGTTATAAATAACCATTTGGTCTCAAGGTAAATCTAATTTTAGACCAAGCCACTATGTGTAGTACTTCAAACAGATGAGGACCAAAACTTCAATCCCAGCATCATGACAGCTCCCAATAAGTTTCAAACATTTCCAGGTGAGAGCTGTCAGCTTCATCAGTGGTGTGTACATGCAGCATAAACTGAGCTGTGCTAAAGTTCGCAGCTCTGGGGAGCAAACACCGCATGCCAAAGAATCTTCAGATTCATTTGATGGCAAATACACAGTGTGCAGAAATATAGTTAATACTGTTTTTATCATTTTGGATATTTTGACATCAGAACATTGTTAAAGATAAAGAGTTTGATTGAATCAAATCAATGAATTCAGGTTGTAATACAGTCCCCTGGTTGCAACAGACCCAATGGAAGCATTTAAGGGTTAATAAAGTCATTAAAGATGGAGTGTTTCCAGGAAGGGAATAGTAATAGTGAATCATTTTACATGGGAATTTACAGTCCTAATAAAAAAAAAGCATTTTGAGTTCATCTTAGTTTGCTAATGTGATATAGTATTTCCTTGTTAAAACAGAATACTGAAGCTAAACATGACATGGGTTAGGAATATAATCATTGAAAACTGTAAAAAAAAAAAAAAAAGGAAAGGCATAGGGGCAGGGTGACAGGACTGGATGAGCTGGAATTCAATGTCCTTCTTACTGGAGCAGCATGAGGAGAACCGTTAGAGGTTTTCAACTTTATAAGTGCTTACAGTATCATAGAGGAGCCCCCTACACAATGTCAGCAGTGTTACACACTCAAGGTCTATGATCCTGGATCAGGGCACTGTTTTACATGCTGCTGGGATTCCTAGATATTTAGATATTTATTTTGTCCCATGTGGGATATTTGTGTTCACGGTCTGATTACATGCACATGGGCAGTATACACGGGACAAACACATCAACAGGTAAGCTACACAAAGAACAGGTGCATTTACAAGGACGACGACGGAATTTATTTGTACAAGGTCAGCGAGATTGTTTGATTAGCAGTAATATGGCAGAAGGAACTAAACGTCTGCCAAAGCGAGTCCTTCTTCACCTCAAAGTCCTGTACCTGCGGCCAGACGGCACCAGTAAGAAGTGTGGTTTTAGAGGATGGTTGATGTAAGGACAATGGTGAGGGCACGGCGTATGGTGGCTCCTTATTTTTTTTATTTATTTTTTTTAGTATTTATTGCTGAGTAGCAGCACGTAGTAACACACTTTCTATTGTAAAAAGCTATTTAAAACGGCATTTTTAAACTGCAACTCTGTGCCTTTTAAATCAAGGTTGAAGACTTATTTTTAATGCTGCCTCTTTTAAGTGATTGTTCTTCATACACTGCACTGTAACTTTTGTTCCTGAATAATGTTTTTTTTTCACTTGTCTTATTCTGTTTCAGCTGTTTCAGCTTGTTGAATTGCCTTGTTTCTGAAATGTGCTATATAAAAAGAACGCCTTGCATGAACTGATATTTTGACCACTTGAGGGCAGCGCAACAAGCTGAAAACACATCAATGACATTAACACTTTATAAAGTAGTTATGGTGAACGTGTTAGCAGACAGGTGCTAATTTTACACACCCAGCAGCAATGTAATCATTGATTCAGAGTGGTGTTTGTGTGTCTACCTGATGACTCCTAGTCCAATATATTTACTCTCTTTCAGCTCTGGTTGGGACTTTACCAACTCCTGAGGGAATGACTGTCTCTTATTAAGCTGCTAAATTTTCCAGTACTGCATATTCACCAGCTAGTCTCCTAACTGTGTCAGCATTCAGTTTGCTGCTAAGTGTGCCATAAAACCAGAATAAAAAAGAAAAGAAATATCACAGATATGTTTTTAATTACACAGTATGTGATAAAAATGTAAATATATATATATTAATATATTTTTGAAATATATATTCATAAAGTAACAGAAACATGAAGAGTAACTTCAGAGTACAGTCAAGGTATAAAAACAGCAACATATAGACCCAATAAAAGAAAGAAAAGAGAAAAAAATGGTAATTGAAACCTGTTAATAGAAATTCTGTGCACGTGTTGCCTATAATTTGTAGGTACTTTACTATGCATTATTCTAATGTATACCTACCTACGAACCTGAAGTGAACACGTGAGAATATAGTACAGGGCTGCTGTACAGTCACTGTGTGTGTGTGTGTGTGTGTGTGTGTGTGTGTGTGTGTGTGTGTGTGTGTGTGTGTGTGTGTGTGTGTGTGTGTGTGTGTGACTCACACACACACACACACACACCGTCGCCAGGAATTTTGGGCCCCATGACAAAAAATCTAATTGGGCCCCCTCTGCGCAGCTGTTGTCACCACATCTCTAGGACCTAACTGTCCCATCAAAAGCTTTACATAACTCTAATTAAAGGCTTGCAACTGTCTTGCTGCTTGTAGTTCAATACTAGTACTAGCACAATATATTGCTGCTGGTGATTTGTACATGCATGCAAGCAGGGGTTAAATTTGAATTTGTTATGTGGGGGGGCTCTCCCTAGGGGGTCCGGGGGAAAAAAATTGAAAAATAAACCGTTAAATGGCACTTTCTGGAGAGTTTTGTGCAAAGAAATGGAGAAATAGAGTCTTACATGATATGTGCAAAACTGCAAGGTTAAGAGTCTATATTTTGCATTGTTGTATCAACAGGTATTAGGGCATTAGGGACAAAATAGACATGCCATTTCAAACATCATTCATTTATTGTCAGAAATATCATGTTTTCAAAAGCATCCCTTTCATCATATTTTTTGTGACATATTTAGACTGCAAGCAGGCACATCCAGACACGAGTAGGCTTATGTGCCGGGGCTGAGCCCCGGAGAGCCCCGGCCCAATTTAACCCCTGCATGCAAGTCTAGTATGTAGTTCACTATTTGATGCAAGATTGCCATATACTAATAAATAACACTAACACTACAGAACATTGACCCAAATTACCTAGTTCTGTATCACCACCACTTGATTACATACATTAGATACGATAGATTTTTTTGTGTTTGTGTGTTTGTGTGTGTGTGTGTGTGTATGTGTGTGTGTGCAAGCTTCTCAAATAACTTGTCCTTCATGATGGGAATAATAAAGTCTGTATCTATAGATGTCATTCCATAATTCAATCTAAATGAACATATCAAACTGGATTATTTTAATATTGTCTGTATCTTACATGCAGGCTCAGGTAAGCTACTCACTGTTTACAACTGTCCAGCATCCAGTACAGACAGTAGGTTGTTTTTTTTTTAATTTTATTTCATAATGATCATTATGTGATAAAATAATTGTTATTAATGTGTTTGAATTTTTGTCATTAACAAATATTTCATTTTATTTTTTTGTAATGGTAAAAAGAGCAAGAGAGACAGAGAAATCCCCACAGACTCCCTGCAATGATGCTAACTGGCATGTCATTGAACACAATGTTGCTCACCTTCTTCACTGGGACAGGGAGGGGCACAGTTAGGGGGAGACTGGGGTGCTGCTGACTCATCTGTTGTTAAGTCTGCTAAAAGGGGCAGGGACAATGATTTAATATGAATATGTTGCTAAACGTTTCCCTGCACTTATTAAATGGTGATTAAATGTAGGCTAACACTAGTCTGTAGCTAGCTAGCTTATTTCACTATGGACATTAAGCCAACAGGTTAATACCACTCACAGACTAGAGGATATCCACCTTTCTTGGTGAAAAACTGGGTTACAGTTTGACACCCTTTCCTTTGTTTTTCCTCTCTTTTCTCTCTTTCCTTTTTTGAAAACCAGATTTTGATATAACGTTATTTGGCAACATTGTGGTCACTGTAGTTCTGGCGCATCTACTGACTGCAACTAAACACCGTCGCTGAGTGCCCTAAGGCAGGACCAAACCATTTCTTGCAGATACATGAAATGGTGGTCGGTCAATATGGAATATGGTTTACTTTTTGGTCAATGGGGATATTTAACTTTTACTGCCAAAAACAAGTAAAACAAAGAGATCATTAATTTTATTATTATATTTGAAATATATATACTTGAATGATGATGGTTTAATAATTTTATATTAGTTTTTACCTATTTTTTGGGGCCCCTGTCAGTCATGGGCCCTTGGAATTGTCCTAACTTTTCGCCCCTATACGGCGCCCCTGTGTGAGTTAACAGCAGGTTCAGATCCAGTGCCCCCCCCCCCCGGCATTCTGCCATTGGTTCTTCCCAGCCGCCCCGCCTCCGACAAAAGAAGCTTGCTGTCGGCCGGCTTCCTTAATAACGCATGAACTACGGCAGCAGCCGCCAAGAGGAGACAGAACGCGAAAGAGACTCAGACTGGTACCGCTGCTGAGCCGGGGACAAGCTGCTGTCGATGCTCCCCATAAGATCTTTAGAAAGAGAAGAGAAGCCGAGGCACAGCACGGGGGCGGACCCTAGAAGGGAGGTTTGCGGAAGAAAGCAAAAAGGATCACTTCATACCGGCAAACAGTGCCTGCTGTACACACACACTGTACACACACCCCTTCACGTTGTGGGATTAATGAGAGTAAAGAGAGACACCGGTGCGTAAAGTTGATGAACTGATCGGCCCGTTTCCACTGTGAACATTATTACTGTATTTTTTTTATTTTTTTTTGGAGGATCGCTCTGTTCCCGAGGTCCCGGATCCAGCGTGGATTTTCAGAACCCATCATAGTGTCTTTGTCTGTGGATGAGCGACGCTTGTCGGATGGTTAAGGTTTCCAGAGGAGCGCTGCTGTGAGACACTGGAAGGGTCCCTGTGAACGTGCCACATGCGTGTGGAAGATATGGATACGCGTTTTTTTATTTATTTAATATTTCTGACATTTTTTTGACTGCGTGGGTGTTTGTTTTGTTAATAAAATATTAAGATTTTTATTTTATTTTTATTTTTTACTATTAAACGACCGCAGAGATTTTAAGACTCATCGTGCGGAATTACAACCATGAACTTTGTTGTCAGTTTGGTACACATCCTTTTGGCAGCGGTTCTTCACCTATCCACTATAAAGGTGAGTGTTTGACTTCATTCATTCGTAATATCAATAATTAGGCCTAGACAGCGACGTTTGTTCTAATTCACATGTATAGGCTATGTATGCGTCTTTAAAGCATACCGGTTCTCTATCAATCATTTTAGATTCCTGCTGTACGTGGCGCAAAGAAAACACTAATCCCATCCCTAGTGAAAAACGTTACACACGTAGGGAAATTGTTGGCTAATTGCTGAAAGTGTATTCTATATATAAATGTATTATTAAATGAAAATGTTACCACCGGTATTTCTATTTTCTGTTTGTAGTCTACATAAAAGCCCTTAGTCTTACTTTGTCCATTTTGTTGAAACACCCATACATGTCCCTTTTTTGCAAAGCCAGACTCCATTTAAAAACCAGTGAGGTTAAGATTTGCTTTAAACGCTACGTGCAAAGAGACGCGCTTGATGAAATACGTAGCTATACCTAGGCCTATTCAGTTAGTGTCTTTCGATTCTGTAAAACAATCATTACATTTCGGCATATGTTTTGTTCACGGAAAAGTACTTAGTTGAATAGAAATACAGCTTAAATTGGGTTTGCTTATGGTAGGCTGCGACTCACCAAACTGGGTGTAATAGTCATAAAAGTTGTGATTTATGATTAAACGAGTGTTGCTTCCTGGATTACCTCTATGCCGAATGAAATAGTAAACGATACGATTCCGAAAATGTTTCTCAGTTAGTAATATGGTCAATATTTCCGGAGAGTGTGCATTAAACTGAGATTTCTGAATAGAGTTCTGCCCAGTGCGCCTCCATGAGAACTGACTGTTAAGTGCGGAGTGTAGTTTGGACTCTGTAGTCAGTCAGCTATTCAGCTGCAGGGTTTATTCCCAGTCAATCTTTTTTTCTCTCACGGTGATCCGGAGTGTGTGTGGAAGCTGAGACCCGGTTTCTCCTGTCCTACCGCCCTGCAGGATGCCCACTTCTTTCCCACACAGGCCGTTCCCGCTTTGGCTTTCTCACGCAATATCTCCGCCTGTTACAGCAGCCACATAAGGTGAACGTAGGTCTGCCCGGGATGCCGATTCGTCACGTTATCTTTTTACAATCAAAACAAAGGCCGGTTCCTGTTACTCCTTTCAGAATAAAACTAAGCCATGGTCAAGCAATTTCATGAATTGGAGTGAAAATTTGAAATGATTTTTACTTTTTGAGTTGTACTTTACTTTTTACAAAGAAAGTCAGTCAGTTGTTGGAATATTGCTAGGACTCTTAGCTTTCAACATCAAATGATTAAACTTATAAAAGCATGGCAGTTTTTTCAAATATAGAATGCCCATTTAAATTTAAATTAATTATCTTTTGGGCAGCATACCTTAGATTTACAGAAGAGGATTAGGGCCACTGGTGAAAAATGTATTTGAGTTCTGACTTAATTCTCAGAATTCTGAGTTTAAAGTCAGAATTCTGACTTTAATCTCAGAATTCTGACTTTATTTTCAGAATTCTGACTTTAAACTCAGAATTCTGACTTTAATCTCAGAATTCTGACTTTAATCTCTGAATTCTGACTTTATTCTCACAATTCTGACTTTAAACTCAGAATTATGACTTTAATCTCAGAATTCAGAAAGTCAGAATTCTGCCTATATTCTGAGTTTAAAGTCAGAATTCTGAGAATAAAGTCAGAAACTCAGAATTCTGAGAATAAACTCAGCATTCTGAACTCAAATAAATTTTTCACCAGTGGCCCTTATCCTCTTCCGTATAGACTAAACTGTTTGAGCAACAGGCTGCAGCGCTTTTATTTTGAAGGTACATCAGCCTTGCTCCTCAACTTCGTGTTTGCAGCTTGAATGACGGGCCTGATGCATCTGAATGCATTTGGTAACAAGCAGAGACATAATGGAGAGTCTATAACAACATTTTTTTGCGTGACATGTTATTCTGATATCAGTCTTTATGATTAGGAAGCTATTGTCATACTGCTGTGGATTTGGCTTCCCCATAAATCATATTGTGATGTAATGAGCTAAAAATAAAAAACCTTTAGGCCTAACATACTGTCATTTAATACGATTTGTACAGTAAAAGTTGACGAGATACATTTTGATTTGTTTTATGGTGATGACATTCTGTACAGAGGCAGTGCTGCATGCAAAGGAGACATATTTAACACCTGGTCTAATGTGCATCTCTTACAGACTGCCAGCATTAACAAGGGAGTGGAGAAGAGTAAAAATGAGGGTAAGTTTTCTTTCTCCATTAGAGCTGTTCTAATTTAAAGACTTCTTCCTTTCTTCAATGTGCAGGCCAGATAACTACAGGGCCACCTAGTGGACATGTGATGAACATTTGTATCTACTCTGCGTCAGACTTGCTTTGTTTCTTTAAATGTTTGACGTGTGTAGGTGGGGGGTATTTGTTCATTAGTGTGAGCTGAGGATTGCTTTCTGTACTGAGCAGACGGGAATCAAAGTTCCCAGCGGTGAAAGGTCGGAATCAGGACTTTGGAGTCGCCATAAAAAGAGGGGCAGATTTCAAAACACGAGTTAATGTAAGATTAAAGGTGTAAATAAGTCAACGCCTCCACAATAATGTGCTTCATTTTCAATCTGTGGTGAAAGAACACAGTCAATACATGAGCAGACAGTCAGCCTTGGTTCAATGCCATACTCATG
This sequence comes from Perca fluviatilis, assembly GCF_010015445.1. Lineage (NCBI taxonomy): Eukaryota > Metazoa > Chordata > Actinopteri > Perciformes > Percidae > Perca > Perca fluviatilis. The sequence continues at coordinate 8,894,981 of NC_053118.1, read as the reverse complement.
TTTGTTTGACAGTGACAATGCTGAGGCCAAGGTTAGCCCCTGTTGGTTGGTTGGTTGGTCACGGATGGAGACACAGATTAGTCAACTGCAAACGGCGTCGCTGGACAGGTTGTGTGGTTGGTCCTAGTGTTTGCAGAGGAGCAAAAAGTCTGCCGTCTGCATGCTGCTAACCTTCACACACCTACACTGTCAGAGATCACACCACCTGTCAAAAGCTGTCATATCAACTGTTTCAAGACTGTGACCTGATAACTCCTGGTGGAGAGCTCTGAAGCGTTATTAATATGACTTGTTAAGTCCACCTCGGCCAGAATGGAGATTAATATATTTTTCAACAACAGCAGATCCCACAAAGAGATTGTGTCTTGCAATGCTTTCTGACTTCTCCACCCTGCCTGGGGCTCTCAGCCCCAAGCCCATTCATTCCTACTAAACACAAAACAGCGCACACAACAGGGTGTTCAACGCACCCCTGTTTCAGTTCAAATAAACATGTTGCAATTTTGCTAAACAGTTGAAAGCCCCTTACAAGTTAAATAAATACTAATTTATTAATCCCGCAAGGGGAATTACAATGTTTTCACTCTGTTGTTAGAATACACATTACACACAGGCCTGAAATACACACATGCTCAGTACTGTATGCACTAATGGAAAGATGTCAGAGTGAGGGGGGATGCCATTGCTGGACAGGCACCCCGCTTAAGTTGCTCCAGCCAAGCTGCTCTTGGCAGTGTCCAGGAGGTCCATATGGGGACTTGAACCAGCGACCCTCCGGTTCCCAGCCCAACTCCCTACTGCCACCTTGAAAGTTGATAAGTGGGCCCTAAGTTAAGACTTTTTTTGTTTGTCAAAACACAGTGTCCGTGCCGCTTGTGATTATGTAACATGTCACGCAGTGCAACAGTGTGGCTCGCTGATGTGTATTTAATATAGTTTAGGACAACAATGGAGCTCTATGGCGCAGATGAATGAGATGGATCAGACCGATACACAAACAGAACTCGTTACGATACATTCGTTAGTGTGGGTCTTGTCATTAGACTTGTTGACGATAACAATCCTGTAGAGTATCACCAGAGTAACTATTAAAGGATGATGTTAGACAGAGCAAATGTCTGCAACCTTGCTTCGGCGATAGAACCAGTTGAGTGTAGGGCTGCACGATAGTTTGTTTAATCGTCTACGTCGCGATGTGTGACGTAAACTTCAATACAATGCTGTCATGTGAGTCAACCGGTGTATTTAGCGACCTAATTTCCCTCTCCAAAATCACTTCAGAAGAGTAGTCACAGCGCTTCCTTCCTATGGTGTTTGTAAAGCATTAAAGTTCAACAAAGAATGGTTCACATAAGAAAAGTTCCTTTTTCATTTTTATTTTCTACGTAGATGCACTCCCCTACAAAATCACCCCAGTAGTCAAGAATGATTTATTATTTCCAAATAGAGCTATTCATATGGAGTTTTTTCTCATATCGTAATACATATCGCAGGAAAAATATATATTGCAATGTCAGTTTTTTCCAATATCGTGCAGCCCTAGTTGAGTGTGTTGGCATGAGGCCGCAGTCTGCTGACAGTCTCATGAACCAAATCCACCCAGCAGGTGCTAGTGTTTTAGCTGTTCGTGTCTGCTGGCCCCGGTCACTGCAGCCAAAACTGCAGAGTCATTCATCATAGATCTGGAGTGATACATGGTGCTGCAAAGATGAATCGATATCAACTATTAAATCAATCTGCAACTATTTTGATAATCGATTTGCACAGCGTTTGAGGGAAAAAGTTAAAAGTCTCTGATTTTATTTTTGTTGCATTTTAGGCCTTTATTTGATTGGACAGCTTAGACATGAAAGGGAAGAGAGAGAGAGAGGGGGAATGACATGCAGCAAAGGGCCGCGGGTCAGAATTCAACCTGCAGCTGCTGTGGCGAGGACTGAGCCTCTGTACATGGGGCGCACGCTCTACCAGCTGAGATACCCAGGCACCCCAGTCAATATGCTTTTAATATTTATATTCATTTTTCTATATCTGATGTCTCACCAGAGCGCTTCCACTGTAACATGAGAGTATTTTATTCTACAGTCTGTAAAGGCAATTTGCCTTATCATGCCTCAGTTAAAGTTATGTAACCATGTCCAGTGGATGGTATGGTTGAAATACTGCGTAAAACACTTTTCAAATGAAATTATCAGGGATCCATCTGTGTATTATTTGTAGCATTTAAAAAACAAAAAGTAATCATAAAGCTAACAGAGTCAGTCTGCAGCATTAATCCAGAAGCAGAGCTTGCACAGGGGTGGGCTTCCTGGGGTCACATGTCAGAGGTGAACTGGCGCCACAGTGCCTGAGGTCGTGACTGCTCTGGCAAACCAGGGGTCGGGAGTTAGCTCGGGGTCGCTGGGAACGTAGTCCTATGGACTGTGGGACGGATTATTCTGGGCTGCACAGGGAATGGAAATACAGAGAGGGCTGGCAGGTCACTCAGTTAGTTTTATCAAGTCTTGAGTTTGGTATCAAAACCGTTATCAACTCTCTGCTCTTGATCTCCAAATATTACTTGCTGCTATACGTAGAATACAGTATATTTGATCTCAGTCAAGGTTGCATCTTTCTGTGTAGCTGCTTTAATGTAATTATTATATACATTATATACACTAAAATAAATTTAAAAAAAGTCAGTTTTTGCTCGTATTAAGTTTTTTTTTTAAATCTTTTGTCACATGGTCATTACGTCCTTGTTATCTACTAATAAATGTGTGTGATTATTGTATTTTCTAACCCTATCCCTACCAGTTTGACATATTGTCAGTACAAGGTTGTCACTGGCACAAAAATGTTATTGTTGCTGCTCAGGCCACAGATCTGTGGCACTGTTTGCTTGTTGAGTTTGTCTTGTGTATTGGGCATCACTTAGGAAATAAATGGCTGAGGTATTTTTACTGGCAACAGATAAACAAGTGCTCTATTCTTCAGGACAGGAAATGGGGTTGGATAAGTATCCATTATTACGTAAAGCTTTTCTATTCACTTTTCACACTGGCTATATAAGGAAGATGACGATAATGATGATGATGATGAAAAGATGATCAATCCTCTTGTCTTTTTTTTCAGTTATCCCTCTCACAGAAGTCATCACCAAGAGTATGTGTCAGCCCAGGGAGGTGCTGGTGGACATCTTCCATGAGTATCCGGAGGACACAGAACATACCTACGTTCCTTCCTGCGTGGTCCTCAACCGCTGTGGAGGCTGCTGCAGTGACGAAGCAATGGAGTGTGTACCCACGGAAACCAGCAACGTCACGTTGCAGGTGAGTTAACGATTATTTTGTATTGTTGATTATTTTCTCGATTAATCGAATAGTTGTTTGGTCTATAAAATGTCAGAAAATGGTGCCTGGTTGACACCAGACCCTTCTCAGTTGTAACTGAGAGTGGGTCTGGGGAAGGTTCATTCAAAGCCCATTTCCAAAGGGGCGTCACCAACGGACGACGCTCAAATGCCTTTGGGGCGCAATTGGATAGTCCTTCAACCAATCAGACCAACCGATCCGGGTGACGTAGCAGCGACAGCGGCACCAACGGGTTGCTGTGCTTCGGTGGCCGTCATTTTGAACGTAAACAAAAAGCTGCTTGCTGTCGCTGCGCTATCGTCATCATGTAAAGCCCGCCTCAATGGTTACGATTGGTGCCTCTATTTGGAAAAATTGGAAATGGGCTTGAATGGGCTCTTGGCCAGACTGACTTGCAGAGCAAATCTCAAATTTGCCGGGAGTTCGTCACGGTTTTCCCAGGCTAGTGAAAATCCTCAAATGTCTTTTGTTCCACAACTCAAAAGATATTCAGTCTACTGTCACAGAGTATCGAAACTATACAAATATTCACATTAAAGAAGCTGGAATCAGAAATTGTACTTTTTTTTTTCACAAGAAATGACTCAAAGCGATTCAATTATCAAACTAGTTGGCGATTATTTTATTAGTGGACAACTAATCGATTCATCCTTGCAGCTCTAGTCTTCATCAGCAGATGGACTTTGCTTAGTTGTAATGGAGATAGCTCCGATGTCATCACATGATCAAAGTATGTAGTTGTATGTATCACGTGACTGAATTTCCATATCTGGGTCACATTGTGACAACTGAGCGGTCTATGAAAACTGAGTAAACTCCACCCACCGATGAAGACTAAAATTGAGTGTTCCAGAAAAAAAAAAAAAAAAGGTAGTAAGAAGAGCTTGTGTTAAGATTATTTAGTTAAACCCTTAAATCGGAAATTTCTGAGCACAATCACAGGGTTAGGGTTAGTGGTGCTTTGTAATTCTTGAAACATTATGAAAAAGGCTTGTTAGGCAAAGGTTAGAGACACGGAACATTTACATCCATCAGCATCTCAGGTATGTCGTTTACCCCAACCAGTGTGTTTACAGCCATTAGTGTGTGGTCACAGCCTCTACTGTGCTCAAACCATGCCGGCTGTTTGACGTGGATGTTGGCTGGAGAAGAATAGAGACGTAGAGTAATAAAGACCGCTCACGTCTTCGAGCCGTTGGGTTACAGAACAGTAATGGCTGTGGTGCTTAGACTGCATGTTACGGAAAGTCACGTTTTAATCTAAACCTTGCCTTATGTCCTCTGTTTCTCTTCAAGGTAATGCGGTTTCGACCAATGGTTACGCAACATATGATTCACTTAAGTTTCACAGAGCATCAAAAGTGTGATTGCAGGTAAGAAACTGCAGACCTCACACAGTGACAGTGATGCGATAAAAGCCACAAAAAAAACACTAAATCATCTTGCTTTTTTTAATTTCAGACTAAAGCCAGATGTTCAAGCAAAGAAAGAATAGTAAGTACGTGTTCTGTTTTTTTTTTTTCCTGTTTTCTCATCTGTTCAGAAGGTTTCAGATTTCTCTCATGTTCTCTGTATTCATTTGTTGAGATGCACACACCTTCCCCTTTCTCTGACTTTCTTGCGCTATGTGTTAATGAAGAGTGGTAAGATGTAATAGTATGGATCCTTCCAGTAGTGATAGCATTATTGTCAATATGGGGTGCGTAATTGATTAGTATTTTGACCTTAATATGCTTTGTCTAAACACAACATTGGATACAACTTTGCCCTTAATGGTCTAAAGTGGCAACATTTTAAATTTAAATAAACTACTTTATCAAAGAATAAAAAATAAAAAAACATTACAAAATGGCAGTGGTTCGCACAGTCGCCTCACAGCAAGAGACATGTTCTCCCCAGTCTCTGGCCTCCACCCAGTCTAAAAAGATTAGGTTAATTGTTGACTCTAAATTGCCAATAGGTGTGAATGGCAGCATGGTTGTCTCTCGGTGTCAGCCCAGTGATTGACTGACAATCTGCCGGGGGTGTACCCTGGTTCTCCCCCAAATGTCAGCTGGTATCTGCTCCAGCCGCCGCGACCCTGTAGACGATAAGCAGTTACAGATAATGGCTGAATTGATGGATGGATTGCAAATTTGAACAGACATTCAATTCCAGATTTTTAGCTATGGAACCAGAAAAAAAATATATTAAGTTGCAATACCCACTACTAGCTTTTTGAACTTTGGTTTAAATACACAGATTTCTATATTTAAGTATGTGGTCCTTTCAATTTAGTTAAACAGAAAATGAGCAAGCTCAGGGATGTCACAATTTAGGAAGTCATAGCATATGATCAAACTCAAGTTTACAAGTGTACCATCATGTTTCCTGTAGAAGTTAAAAGTTTAGAGTAGGGCCTTCAGACCCGGTCTTCCACCTATCATACGGACTCTCACACTTTGAGCGTGCTCTTTTTATGGCCGCGAGTTTAGTACTTTAGGGTGCAGCTATAATACCGTGAGTGATTGAGGCGTAGCCAGCCAGCTTCAGACCACCCGCTGCTGTCTGCACTCTGACTCCAGTTGCACAAACCTGACCCTCTGCCCTGGGCTACTTCTCCAGTCTAATCATAGCAGCAGGTGTCATGCTGTTAACCTATTTTTAGGGGTTGTTACGGCCTCCCATTTAAAGAAACAAATCAAGGCTCAAAAGGGATTGGAGGATGCAACACATAAAAAAGGATGCCAGACACAAGGTTAACAATTAACCGACAAGCTTTATTAAATAATGCAAAAATATTGTTCCCAAAACAAGCAATTCACATAGCTATTAAACATAGCTATTCCCAAAAGTAGCAAACAAAAAAGGGACCGGAGACCCCAGCCAAAGAGAATACAAGATGGGAAGATGCTGGACCAACCTAGACATGGGCAGTCGCTCCCCACGTCTCCCCCTAAATTACCTAAAAAGAGTAAACTAATCCTAGAACAAACAAAACAGACGAATAACGGAACTACCGGTAATCTCCAGCCCAAACTAACACAATAAACTAAAATAACAAAATTCCAGCACCTAATTGTGCACGGAGGTTGGGAAACAGAAACCTGCTTGTGGAGAAAATAGGTGAGGCAGAAACTCAAATAAACTTAATAGTGTGCTGCTGCTGTGCTCTCCATGTGCCTCTGTCCCTTCACTCTCTGCCTTCTTATCACCTCCCCCACTCTACCTGAGCACTGATTACGCTCAGGTGTGCAAAAGGCAGAGGGAGGAGGGCGGAACGAGGGACAGAGAGAGAGAGAGAAGAGAGAGAGAGACAGAGAGAGAGACAGAGGGAGAAAACAAGACACAAACACACACACACACCAGAGGCACATGTAACAGGGGTGTAAATAAAGGGGGAGTTCGGAGACGAACGGAAGTGTCGTCATTGATCGAGGGACCTCACTCCCTGTCACAGTTGTCATAGAGCTGTGTGTGTTGAGGCATGCATGTGGTTTGTGCGTCTTAAGGCTTTTCAGTGGTAGGTCAGGTTGTTTAATTGGATAAGAGGAGTGCGTGTGTGCCAAACTGCGCTTCGGCAGCTTGAAACCTGATGGATTGGTGGAGGATAGATGGGATCGTGTTAGCTAAGTCAAACCCATTTGTCATGGGACTGAGCTGAGCTCCGTCCAGCCTTGTAGAATGTCTGCCTGTCACTGTGCACGTAGGCAGCTATTTTACCCTGTGGCAGGGTGAGGTGAAGGTGCTATAAAGAGGATGTGCTCATTCATACAGTCGGTTACAGGAACAGAAACCCTGACACACCTAGCCCAGTCCTATCCCATGGATCAATATCCTCCCCTGCTCATGAGGAGACCAGCTTAGAGCAGCTGTTCTGTTGGTTCATTACCTCCTGTTTGGCTTTTGAATGAACCCTCCATGACAGTCCCTGCATCTGCTTAAGTGTCTCTTCATTTTCTCCTGCCTCCTTCTCTATTTGTTCAGAGCCTGAAGTTGGCCACCAGCTACCACTGTGTGGCAGGTGGATTTTCTAACTAACTTAAGAATACACATTTAAGTACTGTCAAGTTATGAACAAAATCAATATAATGAATGGATTTTGTGCACAGGTTCCATTTTTGTTTTTACCTGTGTACTTTTTTATTCATCTGCAACAAAATTCCACTTCCATGGCATTTGTCATGTTATCTCTATGGGAAATGGTTATCTTTAAGGCTGTCTGCTGGCCTGTAGTGTGCTGCACTGATAAGCACTCACTACTTCTACTTGCTGTTGGGGGCTTTTATCTGTTGCCGTGTTTCCTTTTGTTTCAGATGATAAATAGCCAGCTAGAGTACAGTATTACAGTAAGGAAGTACAGATACGTGTGTGTGTGTGTGTGTGTGTGTGTGTGTGTGTGTGTGTGTGTGTGTGTGTGTGTGTGTGTGTGTGTGTGTGTGTGTGTGTGTGGCATAAGATCATTGTAGCCTTGAGAGGTTCACAGATAAGTTCTGCTTTGGGTTGCTTTCCTCCTGTTTTCATACAGGAGGTCTAGAAGGTGATACAGAATTGATCCTTCTGCTTGGGTGTGTGTTTTGCATAGTGAAATCAGTTCTTTGAGACAAAGCATAGTTCCGTTTTACTTCAGTTAGTAACTACCCTCGTATATCTAGTTCTGTCCTTGTTGTGTCTCTGGTGTGGCCTTCCATCTCGTCAGCAGAGCACTGTAACAGATACTGCAACAAATATAGTGTCTACCTTAACATCAAACTTAGACATTCATTTTCCATCTCCTTGCGCCTCCTGTGGGTGAACACACTGCCTCAGTTAAATTGCTCTACCTGCCCTTTAGGGATTTATTATAAAGTGTTAGGAGGAGTTGGTTCAGTTGGCTTTGGCTCCAATTGCTTGACTTAAGGTTCTGCGCTGATGATGGATATTTGACGAATTCTGGAATCATCTTCTGACTTTATCAAGAATGTTCTTTGCTCCTGCCAAACAAAAACTTCAATACAAATTTCAATATTGTATCCAGAGCATCGATTTGCAAGCATGACAATGCAAACTGAGATTGGCCCCAAGTCATTAATTTCTTCGAACATAAAATCCCTTAAATTGTTACAGCACATTAAATTACATTTTTACTTCCTTATTGTGATGTCATTTATGTTCTTGTTGAAATAGAATGTTGGGGAAGAACATTTCATATCAATGGTGGAAGGGCAGGATTAAAAATAAAAAGATTTTATTAAATAAAAATGAAGTTCCAGTGCCAGCTTTATTGGCCTGATTTGTTTTTACACCTGGACAATGTCACCATGGAAGAGTCATTGATTTCCAAAAGAAAGTGTTTCCTTGTTCTTCGAATATAAAGTAAATGGGCATGGTGGCATTATACTTATATATACATATACATAATAGTGCAAAGCTTCTCTAACTGGGTAGATTCACTTTGTGATTTACTTAAAACATATGCTTCAATTATGCAGGGCACGAGGATGCCAGAGTTGGTGGATTAGTTTAATACCCAAAACATTAAATCTGAGCCACAAATCCTCTCTTGTGTGTAAACAAATGCCTTTACAAAGCGATCTTAGTGAGGGGTGGTTTGGGGTGTGAGGAGGAAGGGGGAGGATAGGGATGTTGCATGAGTGTCTGTGTCTGTCCTTTCTGCCGAATTTGCTCTATAGCTTAGATCTCTCTCTCTCTCTGTCTCTCCCTTTTTGCTTCCCTTGCAGCCACTGTGCGCCTTGCTCAGAGAGAAGAAAGCGCTTGTTTGTGCAGGACCCTCTCACCTGTAAATGTTCCTGCAAATTCACACAATTAGACTGCAAGTCCAGGCAACTTGAGTTAAACGAAAGAACTTGCAGGTTTGTTTACCATACATACACGATAAACAACGTGCCTTGAATTCCTTTTTTTCCCCTCCCGTCTACCCATCTCCACGCCCACCGCTGTGCTTCAAGCAAGGATTGAATGCATGCTTCTCCCTGCTTTTCCATGTTGTGTTGGTGTTTGTTCATGGGAATGTGGCAGCTTCTCTGTGCTTGCATTGTCTCTTGTAAGATGCAACAGTCACATCCGTTTGAGTGTTGATGATGTTTTAATTTTACCACTGACATGTTTTAATCCGGTCTGATTTAGGGATGCAAATTTAGATTTTTTTCTTATCGAAAGCCGGCCCTCGTTAACCGATCATTAACCCGTTAACCGGGAGGCTCGAGCGAGCAGCTGCAGACTTGAACCGGTCGTGCAGCAACGATGTCGCGTGCACTGTCCCACACGCAGCCCCTTTCCTGGAACGGCCTGCGTCTCCGTGCGACCGGCAAAGATCTGCAGCTGTTCGCAGAGCGCATGTCCAAGTCTGTCTCCACCTGCGTTGTTGTCAGCTGTGTGTCTGATCGGGATACTCCGTATAGAGGACGGCCGATTTAACCCAATGTAGTGCCATGTGTCACGTAGTTCTCCGCTGTAAGCGCCGTCCAGCAGAGAGCCACAAATTTAGGGCTTAAAATGGAACTTGCTAGCTGGTTAGCACCATCAAGTTAACTAGCAGTTAAGAAATAGATTGTATGGACTGTTATTTTTTTTTACCATGCAACACATTGCTTTTTTTGTTTTGATAAACAAAACTGATAGTATTAATCGGTAAAAAATCGTAATCTTGGTTAACGGTTAAATGGTTGATCGTTAACATCCATTACAAGGCAAGGCAAGGCAAGGCAAGGCAAGGCAAGGCAAGGCAGCTTTATTTGTATAGCACATTTCAGCAACAGGGCAATTCAAAGTGCTTTACATAAAACATTAAAGAGCAGTAAGAAAACAATTTAAAACAATTTAAAAACATTAATAAACAAATTAAAAACATTAAAAGACAAGAATACAATTGAAAGTGCAGTATAAGAAATTAAAGTTAATAAAATAGATTATTTAAAGAAAAGCAACATCAAAAAGATAGGTCTTTAGCTTAGATTTACAAAGCCATTATATAAAGGAAACGGTTTTATTAGCCCAGGAGGATTGCCCCAGCCCATGTAAAGCTTTAAAGGGTTGGTTCACCCATGTTGTTTTACTTACCTCTGGTGCTATCTGGCTTTGCAGACAGTTTTTACATATCCAGGTTTTACAATATCCACTTACTGCCCCCCAATACAATGAAGGTGAATGCAATTTAATTTGGGATGTTAAAGAAAGCACTGATAGAAAATAGTTCCAATGAAAGCTGAATATAAATGTCATTTTCCTGGCCAAATGGTTAAGGTTCATATCACATTACCTTAACGCCACCTGCTTCAGCCTAGCCTGGGGCCTTTGTTGCATGTCACACTACTACCTTTTTAGTCCCAGAGTTTTCACGGTCTTCATTTGCGGATAGAGTTAGCTCAGTACTGTTTATTTATACTGAGCCAACTCCATTTGCTGATGAAGACCGTGAGAGAATGCCGAAAGCTCCTGGGGGAAACAATTCAATTAAATTTTATTTATAGTATCAAATCATAACAAGAGTTATCTCAAGACACTTTACAGATAGAGTAGGTCTAGACCACACTCTATAATTTAACCCAACAATTTCCCATGAGCAAGCATTTACAAACACTTAGTCAATGGACCTTGAACTAAGGTCGTTTTTTTTCTGAAACATTTAGCGTAGCCAGATACCACTAGAAGGATCTGAAAATATATTTTTTATATATATATATTTTTTTTTTTTTAAAGCACTAAAATCACCAATTTGGAGATACAAGGTTTTCACATGCCAGTGATTATATATTTATCTTCCTGTGAGGGAGGTGAATGTCAATCTTGCTTTGTTACCAGTTACGTAGAGTAGACAAGGAGTCGGATAAAAACGTCATGCAGGTCTAGCAATGGCAGAGGCTCCACAGCCGTTCTTTTTAACAAAGGTTTACCGGTTATCGTGTTCATGCTGCTTGCACGTCACGTTCACTGGTTTTTACTCATTACTTTTAAACACTCAAATACTAATAAATATGTGTGGAGTTAAACTCATCACCCCAACTGTGTGCAGCAAACAGCTAAATAGAGGACTGCTGCCTCTTGTTAACAAGGTTTCACGACCTCTCCTGACCCAGCCACTTCCATGACCTCTGACCCCTGTGGACCCCCCACATTGCTTTGGCTTTAGAGAGCCACACACTTCTTGGTGAAGTGATGACTGACATGATTCCAATTGGCTGCTCAGTGGTCAAGAGAGAGAGAGTGGAGGGGACCTAAGGGTGGGGGGTCTCTGGAACTGGGGTTAGATGCCTGTTCAACCCCCACCACTCCACCCCACCCCCCAGTTCCAGCTATTACCCCACCACCTGAACCCAAAGCTACCAGAAAACATAAAGACCAAACCTTTAACTGAAAAAGCACATTTTATATACAGCGGAAAAAGTACGAGAAGGTGGAAACTGACCCAGGTCATCTATCCCCCAACCTCCTTCACTATCCACTTCTACTTACTGTTTTGCCCCTGTCTCTAAATAATCCCTTTTTTTTTGCATGGAGCAGTTATGTATAGGACATCATGCACATCATATTCTGTGAGAGAAGGCTGTATAAAACCAATTTGCTGCTTGTCACTTAACCAGACTTTCATCTCGTTTTCCACAGATGTGATAAACCGAGGAGATGAGACCAGCAACACTGTTATGAAGGAATTATTTTCTTGGCACAGCACTTTGAAACCCGAGGATGCATTCCCTGCAAGGACACGAAACGACAACGCAAGACAGGACATTCTTGGCGCAGATCTTGCCACTGTCTGTTTTCTGCCTAAAGATATTAATATATGTACATATACTATAAGTACATCGACAATGTGTATTGCTGCTACATAAAAAAAAACACTATTTAAAGCAAAACGAATGCGCCACTTGCGTGTGAATGGGAAAAGCTTCAGTGGCGTTCTGCTCTTGGGTAGAACTGGTAAAAGAAATCTGTTATTTTTATCTAACACTTCACTGGATGCCGGTCTGCTGTGGATATGAATATCTTAAACATTTCTTTAGTAACAAAAAAAACTGGTGACTATAACTTCAACGAGCGGTGCAGCAGAAGCCAAACTCACCTCCGAACTCTGACAGAAGAGACAAGGAGGAGACGGAAGGGAGGACGAGGAGGCGGAGGTGGAGGAACGCCGGTTGTACTTGAACAGAACGGCAGGTCCAAGAACTGTTTCCCTCTGTGACATGATGTGAAGTTTTTGTCTCCACTGTATGGAGTGACTCCAGCTGGTGTGAGAGCACACCGGAAAAATCTCTCAGAGTTTCCTGAAGTGACTGTGGATGCAGGTTTTGTGGCGTGATGATGGATAATGTGAAGATGACCTTTCCTCATAGAAGGGTTACGTGATGATGGCAAGAACTGAACTAAAGCTTAGCTAATTAAGTTAAGCAAGTACAACAATTTTAGTCAATGTTAAAATTGTGTGGGGTCTAAGGGCAGGACAAGAGTTAGGAGTTTCCATCAGATGTCTTTCTTTTTGTGCACAGAGTTTATTATTTACATTTTAAGGTATTGTGCTCCTTTTATAAAATGGCTGTCTGAAGGGATATTACTATAGGTATATATGGAGACAAGAAGTGACAAGCTGATCACAGATAGGCACCTCACTGTAGAAATCCTCAACCTTCCAGTTTTCTTATTTAATGGCTTTCTGTGTTCCAAAGAAATAGTCAGGCATCCACAACAGAGCAGTTTATCATAAACGATCTGTATATACTTACTAGCTATCCCTTTGTCTAGTACACTACATCTTATTTATAGAATATGTTCAGTATACTGATATTTATATGCCGTGTTAAGGTTATTTGTACTCCTCAACTGTTTGCAGTCTCCTAAGAGATTGAATGGAGAACACGTATGACTGTAGACTCTTTTATTGTGGGGAAAAAGGACTGAAAGACAATGCTTTGACATTCCTGATTTAAACTAAAGCTGTGTTTCTCACCAGCCGGAGGGGGATCATGGTGGGCCTGTTGACCGATAGTAACCCCAGCCACCGACATGTGTGTGAATGAAATGCCAACACAGGTGTTTTTCATTTTGGACTGGGGTGATGGACACGTGGTTTTGCACTTGTGGGCCCAAAGGCACATCATATGGAGGACCGAAGGAGTTTCGTTTCTGCTGCTCAGCTCTGACGTAATTTAGTGAAGACTGTCCGATCAGACTGAGGCCTCTAGTCTGACGGTGGTAAACTGGCACAGTGTTTTCTCTGACTTTAACCAAGGCACTAACATAACCTTCTCATTCCCAAGTATTACACTGTTGTGTGGCTTAGTAGGATACTGCCACTTACCATAAATCAAACATTTCCTTTAATGCTAAACTGTTACCATATGAGAAAAAGACCTTCCTCATTAATGAGCCATAATGGAGAAAAAATAGAAAGTTGCAAGGTATATATTTAATAGTGAATAACAAAGCAACAAGTTTAAGTAAGACAATGAATAAATACTATACTGATGATATACATATATATATAAGATAACATAAGTTGAAGTAAGTAAGGTCACTGGAATACAGTATATTATTTTGAATATACTACAGATTGATGTCCGGGAGCTGTGCTTTGACAGACATTAGTCAGTCAATTATCTGATACAGTTTGTCTGGAGGCGGCTGGATCTCAACAGTACAGAAAAATTGTTTTGTTCTGACATTAATCTCAATTCTATGAATCATGGCAGTGTGATGTAGAATTTGTCTTTTTGTGCTCCTGAGTTAATAACTAGTTCCTAACAGTTAATATGTATGTCACCAACCATAACCAAAACAAACCAGAAAAATGTCATAAAGTAACACTGTATTATGTTATTATTAGCTAAAACCTTTAAATACAGTATATACATGTAACTCAGTCAGAAATCAAATTCTTACATTGACCACTGTTTATTTCAGCATGTGCGCACCCAACAGCCAAAGCTGGCCAACAAAGAACAAACAAGGAGTGCTGACACCGCCCAATGTAAACTGTTTGTCACAGTGAATGTTGACCGTATGAAGACGCATGAAATAATTTATTTTAAGGACAGTTGACTAATTTGTGGGCACAAAATATTCATTCAAAATGTGTGAATTCCTGATTGTACTACCTGCTAGGCTCGGTACAATATGGCCAGGTATGGTCAAAAGACGGGTGAAGACTAAAAGTCAGTAATGCTGACTGTAGACTCAGATTTTAATCCATTTTCAAAAGTATAGGGACACTTTTTTCATGAATCCTAACTATGTATTAGTGCCAGCTGCATCACTGCTGTTCATGTGAACCGACCTTCTGTGCTGCCACCCTCAAACTTTAGGCCTGAGAGTATGTTCACTGAGAACCGGCTGCTAGTTCAGTACCTAGCCTCTCCAGTCCTCTGATGATGACAACATTCTATTTGTATTTAAGACTTTTTCTTGAGTTTGTACAGCCACACATTTTTAGTATATTTTCACATTAATATATTTATTGGTGCTGTAAAATGTTTTACAATATTAATACTCTGTTGTTTTTAGTGTATTAAAACATATTTATTTTGAAAATACATTGTTTTTGTATTATTAAATGTCTAGTCATATGTCAAAAACTAGTTTGAAAACTTATCTTTTTAGTGTGAATTATGGTGTCAGATACAGCGGACTGAGACGTAACAGGAAAGATATGATGTGTCATTGACACTGCTAGATCATTGACATGGCCTCCATGTAGACCAACAGAGTTAGGTTTAAAAGATTTTTGTAAGAATTATTTATTGATATTTGTTTGTTGTATTTAAAAACCTAACTGGTTGGGACTACATCCCATTTCTCATATACATCTCACGTTCTTATCACCAGCATGGATAAAAACTGGAGGAACTGCAAAAGTGGTTTAGGCTGTAATACTGCTAGTTGCCACTGTATGCTTACTGAGATGAAATTGGCAACTGTTTTGAGATCTAGTTCGAAAAGTACCATATATTACTTTTATAAATCAGTATTTCTTTCTAACACAAGTTAGGATATCATTAGTTAACTTTGTCATCTTTAAAGAAATTTCATAAACCATATATAGTTTTACTGACAGTTGTCTCACTGTCTCCATGGTGGTTGCTGCAGATTCGGCAAGACTGTCAGTATTGACTTCTTTTAACAATGAGAACAACCTTTTTATAATCTCAACCATGAACACAATCTTTTCTGTAGTGTTCAGCCATGCTAGCAGCCCTGTGAGGCTGTACTCAGGTACAGCGAATTTAGTGTAAACACAAAGTGCAGCTGAGGCTGATCGGATATCATAGTTTTGCAGGTATTTGGTCATAAACCAAAGTATTGGACGAAAAGAAATGTTGACCTGATGATGGCACTACAGATATAGTCAGAGGATCACCAAATGTGCACTTTGTCTTGGGGGAGCATGACTGTCTGAACCAAATTTCATGACCATCCATCTACTAGTTGCTGGTGGTGCTATAGTTGGGATCACTGAGGATACATCATCTGGGAAACATGATTTTTTTCAATGTATTAAGGTTTGTGCAAATCCATCTTGTTGATGTCAGGATATTTTGCAATATTTTGACCTTATAATGATAATTATTAGGGGGATTACCAAAAATAGAAGAACATGAATATATTTACCAAGCTTCATGGTAACCCATTCCATAGTTGTTAAGACATTTCACTGTGAATCAAAAGTGTCAACCCGCTGGCGGACCAAAGTGGTAGACCTACCAACCAACAGTTCCAGCCACAACATGGACAAAACACTTTGGGTCATTTTGTAATGCAGTGATAAACAACTTGTTTGGAAGGATTTGTTGTTGACCAGCTTGTATGGTGCATACGATTGATCCCCAATGGGTTAATTCTGTTGTTGCAGTAGTACAACAGAAACAGAAATAAATACACATAAGTGTGGAAAGTAACAGAAATAAATAAAAAATGATACATAAACTACAATAATAGAATATAATAAAAATAATAAAAATAGAAACTTTACAAGAATATTTGGAGACAAATGATATGGTTGTCAGGGTCCCACCGTCACCTGCATTCACTCCTCCCTCTCATTCTCCAGCACTCACTCCTCCCACTGATTCATACTCCTCGTCACTCACGCCGATCAGACGCTCCCAGTCCCCTCAGTACTAATTACACACACCTGCACCTCATCAAGCCACATCCTCAGTTCACCACCTGCAGCTAATCAACCACCACCTACATAAGCAGCACAGACACACATGCACTTTGTCTAGTCTCGTTTCTACACGACGCTCTGACTCCCTCATGTTAAAGCCTAGTCTATCAAAGTTTGCCTTACCAGTACTTCGTATCCTGTTGTCTGCTGCTGCTCTAAACCTGCCTACTCAGCTACCAGATTCCTGCCTGTTGCTTCCTGCTCGTTGTTGGATCATTGTTAATAAAGATCTGCTTCACTACTCCAGTATGTCTCCTGGTTGTCCGTGACAATGGTAAAGTGAGTGGTACTGATAAAGTGACAGTGGTGAGATTAAGCAGCAAAGTAAATGGCCTATGTAAACAGTGTATGCCAGTCAATATTTACTATGATTAGGTAACGGTATTCAGTGTTTGTCTGTATTGAAGGAGACATACTTTATTGAACCCCAAGGGGGAAATAAAAAATGTTCCCACTGTTATTTTTTACACATTACACACAGGCCCAAAATACACAAAGAGGCACAAACAGGACATTTAGCGATGTCAACGCTGCCAATGGACAGTCGCCCTGAGTAATCGGGGAGTTCGGTGCCATGCTTAAAGGCACCTCAGCAGTGCCCAGGAGGTGTACTGGCACCTATCCAGCTACCATTCCACACTCTGTACTTGGTCTGTACTACCACCCACTATTACAGTAAGAGTCAATGTAACATATTAGTGTAGTAATATAGTATAACATAATATAATATATAGTACAACAATATAACATACAGTATATATTATAACTGTATACATATAACATAATATGACGTATAATACACAAATATAACATAGAATTGAAAATCAACATGGTATTTTATGGTATCATATGGTATATTATTAAAGTGCCCATATTATGAAAAAAACACTTTTTCTGGTATTTGGAGTGTTCTTTTGTGTCTCTGGTGCTTCCACACACATACAAACTTTGAAAAAAATCCATCCATGCTGTTTTGAGTGAGATACGGTTTCTGAATGTGTCCTGCTTTCAGTCTCCTAGTGAGCTGTTCAAAATCGGCTCGGACTGTGACGTCACAATCCGAAATGAGCTGGCTAACCGCAACCGTTAGCTTGTAGCGTTAGCATTAGCATGCTAACGCTAATGCTAACACTAGCATGGTACCTCGTTCTCAATAGCAAAGCACTGCTACAACACACACAAGTTCACCATAATCTACAAAAGAACTACTTACATGTGCGCCCTCATTTAGAAGTCTCCCAGCTAATCCTGCCTTGTAACTGACTGAAGTTGGAGAAACAGCCTGTCTTTTACTTCTATGGAGCTAGCTAGCTGACATGATCTACATCTGAGCTACTGAGCATGTGCGAGTGCAATCAAAGATAGTACAGAAGAAGAAGATGAAAAGAGGTCTCACTCTGTAGCTAAAACAGAAACCAGGTGAAAAGAGGATCTACAGCAGGTAGAGAGAGCTGTGCAGTACAACAAAAATATGCAGTTTTTTGAAAATTAAACCATGTAAACCTATTCTGGTACAACCTTAAAATACAATTATGAACCTGAAAATGAGTATAATATGGGCGCTTTAATAATCTTCCCAATAATGCATTATTAAACTCTTTATTCAAAGCCAGATTAATTACGTGTTTAGGCTTAGTCGGGTAGGGGGACTCATTGTACATCAAAATGTATTAAATTAATGAATAAGAGAGGTTTCTCAGAATACAAACAGCAGCTGTTATAGAAATAAATATGGAATAAAACGGATAGACTTACTAGGAAAGTAGAAAATTATGGTGACACTTCTCACTTCCAGTTAACTGTGCAATCTATTCTGTGGTATTTCCTGACCTGTTCAGACTCATACAGCAGAGGCATTTTTACTTTTTGTTTTGATGTTGTGGTTCATGCTGGGAAGTTAACTTTTAACATTTCTGTGTTTACCCCCATTACTATTTATTATTTGATGTTCTCTTTCATTCTATAAATAGACAAAATATCTTTTATATGACAGCTTTTCTAGCTTCATTTATTGAAATTCTTCCAGATAAACTCTGGTATTGGTTTAAGGTTTAATAACATGTGAACTTTGTTCCTGCTGTTGAATGATAGCTGACTGGAAAACCTGAGAGTGCTTGTAACATGAACTCCTTAGTCAGAAGCCGTAAAGACAATGTGTGAGTACTTTGTCACCTCTGAGGTAGCATGTTCACAAAAGATTAGGCATTAATATCATACACAAGTGTTGAAGCACTTCAGAATAGCAGATTTGAGGCAAAAATGAGGCCCAGTAAAAGTGCTGGGTCGTTTTGCTGCTAAATACTCAAAAGAATGCTGCAAATCATTTGATCTGCGATTTAAGGGGAATTAAAAAAGAAAATCCAGGCCAACTTTGCCATATTAACAAGTGGGGCTGGACTTTCAACTGCTCCCTCGCTAATGCCACAGACAAATGGGAACCAAGGAGCAATACATCCGTCATATCCTTTATTTTATGAGAGAAATTTCTGCTGACATTCAATACATTCTACGGTGAAAATAAATGATATGCACTCTTGTTCTTACCCATCTGATTATGTTGATTATTTGTGTTTCATCTTAAATTGGATGTGCGTTTCAGGCAATTTTCAATTAGCATAGCAAAACGCTTTAATAAACCCATGTTAGGAGCAGCAGATAGGGGCCTGTGCAAACCACAAACCAACAAGGCACTTACGTTAAATTTGGACTATTGAAAAAAAAGAAAAAGAAAGGAAATGCCTCCTAAGGGCAGCAAAAAGAAAAACACTTTTCATCTGCAGAGATAGATAGAAACTTTACCTAATGGTAATACATGTTGGAGGTATCGCTTACTGTTTGTAATGACACAGCATTCAAAGTTGGCCCCTCTTCCCTGGCTCAACGGGCCCGAGAGAAACAGAGACAGAGTGCAGTGGGGGGCGAGCGAGGTAGAAAGTGAATGAAGAGAGGGAGTGGCGTTAGTGAGGACAAAGCTGTTAATCAGAGGATTAAAGCGTTATTTTCTGATTGTTTAACGGCGGTTACGTTCTAAAGCACAAATAAACAGACACACATCCGCGGGAAGGTGCCGCATTGCTGCATGAGTGAATGCAGTGCTTTATTCTGTATGTTGGTAAAACAAACACAGCGGCGAAAAACAGCACAAAGCAGCACTCTGCACATAAAAACACAGCAACGTAATAACCCGTTTCGTCGCCAAATACTGTAGCTTTGTATCATACAGATGCTAAAGGATGCCTTGTGGGTCGGTATGGACACTGAGGGGTATGGCTGAATGTCAGCCAAAAAACTTTAAAATGTACATATTATAAATCCTTGTCCATAACATCTTCTGCACTCATATTTTGGAATGCCATTTTCGCTGTTGGAAATGTAGCTAGTTTGCAATACAAGCAAAGAGAACAAGGAAGTTCTATCTCAAACAGGCTCCGCCCTCTGCTGGACAGTACGGGTAATACTCTCCTCTTATCCCGAGCACTCTCCCACTGAAGTTTGCATAAACGTAGCCGGCCACTCAGGAGGTACATGACAGTATAAACACTGCTGTCTGAGTCGCTGCTTCAAGAACATCCGCAGTGTCCCCAGTAACGACAGGATCTCTTCTGAAGCTTCAACTTGATGCTTCGCTGCGATGTGAGCGAGCCTGAATCTGGGCCATCAGGGCATCTGAGACTCTGCTATTCTCTCCAATTCTGCAGCGTTCATCCTCTGTTTGTGGGCGTCAAGGAGGTGAGGATGCAGCGCGGCTACTCTTGGACCAAATGTCTCAATTGCTCCCAAGAACTTGAAGAGTTCGTTCAGGTCGAGAGTTATGCAGTTAGATGCATTTTGTCGTCCACCCCATGATTTTTGGGAGGCAAAAATTGCATCTGCGTTGCCCAGCTCATGAGTTGGCATGGTATGTGGGACGCACAGTCCCAATCAGACGCAGTGAACAGCTGTTTGTGTGCTTCAGGGATGGTGTGGTTGGTAGATACTTGTCCAAAAAACAAGTGCCTCTCCATAGCCTACAGGCAGGCTGGAAGAGACCCTATCTCTGTGGTTTGTGCACTCTCCACAAGGGGCAATTAGTTAAGAGCAGCTATAGACAACACACACACACACACACACACATACATAACAGTACACAAGCCTACATAAAGGCCTACACCCTAGAGAGCAGACAAACAATAACCAATCAATTGTTCGATCTGGTGAGCATCAAGGTCTTATGTACGGCAGCGTTGTGGTCTACGCCCTGTGCGTTCATATGGTTCTATCTCTTGGACTTGTCAGGCTCCTTTTTTAGGTTCTGTGCTCGCTTGAATGACACAGGACTGGTAAAAAGGAATGAGTGTGTCCTTTGTGTTGCATCTAGTCTCGCTTTGCCAGACCCTCCTTCAGAGCGCGCTATAGGAGGGTCTGGCTACCCCACATAGCATTCGGGGATGGGAGGAAAACATGCTCTGGTTTAATGGCATTTCTTTAAACAAAACAGAATCATCTTGGGCGGTGCTAAACTCGGGGTGGTCTCTAGCTGACCCAGTAGAGCGTGCGCCCCTTGTAGGCTGAGTCCTTTGCAGTGTCACAGAGTTCAAATCCAACCTGCAGCCCCCGCAAAATAATCTTGAAAAAAACAAACTGTATAACACTGTTTTAATTGCACTAAATTATATGCGACTAAAGAGATTGTTGGGCTTGCACTTTTAAAAATGGACTGGTATCACTATGCAATCTCACTTTCTCAGTTATCTAAGATGAATGATTCCCTCGACCAGGTGCTATCCTGGGTAGGAATTGGACAAAAATTTGTAGCCCCAACTTCTTTGGAAGCTTTCCTGACTCGAAGGGGAAGACCAGTGCCTTTTAAGAATCCAGTACTGTGTTTTGCCAGAGAAACCTGGACAAAGACCCAGCTTTTTAAGGCTAGTCCATATCTCACCCTTAAAGCCTCTGTCTAGTTTAATAAAAAAACTATTCATATGAAAAAAAAATAGTTTTGTCGGAGAAATGGGCCAAATCCGGAATTCATCTTAGTGACTTGGTTAGGAAAAATAAAATTAGATCATTTGATGACCACAAGTGAGTGAATATGGTCTTAGTCAACAGGATTTTTGGAATTTGTTAATTATCAGGCATTGTGTTAACCAATAGGAAAAACAATCTTGACCAGCCAACTAAGATCCAGGATTTGTTTCATGTAGCTTGTCAGAAAAAAGGTGAAGTTTCCAAGTTCTATGGTCTTATCTGAGATGTACATGTACCCAGATTGGAAGGTTTGAGAATGTGTTATTACAGATGACAGATGGGAAAAGCTGGTTGCCTCTTGGCATACCTGAGGCCTGTACTACGAATCAAGATCAACATGCCCTGGATTTATTTCAGTTCCCCGGCTTCACCTAACCTAACAACCGCGGCCCCACTTAAGCTGTGTCATGACGGTGGTTAACAACTAGTTCAATCAACCCAGGGTTTCCCAATCCAGCGACGCACATGTTCACATAAAAGAGGAGGTGTTTGAGCAGCATGACCAATCGCAAACATCTACCAGAGCCACACATTTTACATAAGAAGAGCAAACTATAATTCTACATAAATATGAAGAACACAGACACTGTTTTACAGGCAAAATGCAGTCGCTGCTTCATAAAACAGGAAGGAAAGCTGGCAAAAAAAAAAATGACGCTGTAGATGCGTAAATCACAACGCTTACTAATATCACTTCCCCATCAGTCAGGCACAAAATCTGACCATCATTACACTTGTGCTTTCCATAAACTGGCGTTGCTTTAGCCTACTATTCCAGTTGCAACCCTGGCAGTGGTAAGTGATCATGAGAGCAAATAAAAAATATAAAAACATAATTCCAACCGAGGTGCGTATTGGGAACACACGGCTCAAGAACCCGACAAATAACCTATATGTAATTCCCTCCATTGAAAATCTATATCTTTCAGAAAAATACCCATCAGGGAATGTTGACGGGGTTGTCGGTCTCTAAGTGTTTTAACTTTTATGAGTGCACCTCTCTCTCTCTCCACGCACCGAGCTCCACTTGATCTTCTAAGAACGGTGAAGCCGTTATCAACCGAGTATTAATTTGTCAGTAAGCGGTGCATTTACACCGGTTGATCTCTAATCTCCAACATAGCCTGCTCCCGAGCAGGTTAGGTGTTCGGCATTAACAAGCGACCCACCATCATGATACACAAAACCCTGGGTTGAACATGAAGTTACCTTGTTAACACCAAATCTTGCTTCGTAGTACAGGCCTCTGTTCATGTGAAGCTCAAACTCAATTTACTCAGTATAAACTGTTAAACAGAAGTTACTGGATCCCAAGTAAATTAGCCAGACAAAATTTGTAACTTTGGAAAGGTGGTGTTGCTCTCCTGACTAAGGTATTTCAACTGCAGTTGACTAAATCTCCAGCTTCATGTGTTCTGGGTCTTCTACCAGACAACATAGTTTTGAATGAGCTGATGATATTATGGGTTCGTCTGGCCACAATAACAGGGTGTAGAATAATATTAAGACACTGGAAATCGACTAGCCCATGTTGTTTTAAGGAATGGACTGAGTTGATGACAAAAAGGGCTGCATTTGAACGTGACACATACAGAGTAATGGGGAGAAAAGATATTTTTCCTTTTTGGATGTAATAGAAGAAATGTCTGTCTGATTTTTTTCTATTGACACCTGGTATAATGGATTAGTAAGCTTGGTAACTGGTTCTATCAAGGCATGTGTAATTCTATTATTGTAATGTCCGTTCTGTGTTGTCCACAGCTGTGTCTCATTTAGAAATTGTATTGAATGGCTGAGAGGTTCAGCCTGAGTTAATTTAATCGAAGAGAGAAAGTATTTGTGTAGTAGTCGGATTTCTATTATTAATCCCTCTGTCGTGGTCTAAGGGATGCTGCTGATTTGTGTTGTATAAAAAGAAAATTGGGGACAAGGAAAACAATTGTGAAATGGAATGACAAAGTTCTGTAACATCTGTCAAAATAAAACAATATGAAATAAAAAATTGTAAATCACAAAAAAGTGGCAGTCTATTATATTGTCTATAATCTATTATAATGGTACTTGGAGTGTCTAGTTTAAAACATTGTAGTGTAACTTATAAATAATAAAATAATTAATTCAGAAAATGTGAACAGGAAAAATTGCGATCTGGTGTTAGCATTTCGAGAATTCACAGCAGGTAACATTGCACAGGGAGAGCACAACACTCTAGATTTCTTGAAGGAAACTAATTTTGCTTCTCTGTAAACTGTCAGTTGTAATACTTCCTCATAAACTAGATATTTTGGTCAGCTTAAAACATTCAGCCCCACTATTGTCCCAGGCACGTAACAGGAACAACAAATTTCCTTTACGCAAAAGCTTCCAGAGTTCATTAATGGACTAAATGATGGAATGAGGAACAGGGAAAGAGGAATGACTGGAAACTGTTGTGACTGTGGCTTTAAGTTGAACTGCAGATGACTTGATTCATAAAGTCATGATGAATGTGTGTGTGTGTGTGTGTGTGTGTGTGTGTGTGTGTGTGTGTGTGTGTGTGTGTGTGTGTGTGTGTGTGTGTGTGTGTGTGCGTGGGTACGTGCCTGCGTGCATGTGTTTTGTATTTGTGTTTTACCTACTGTTTGTACACTAATCAGAAAAAGAAAAAAATATCCACAAGAATAGAATGAGCCAACAATTTTTACTTGGCCTTTAAAAAAATTGGATAGCTATCAGCCCAAAACACATTAAGTGTCTACGATGTAATTGATGTCATAGTGAGGATGGTCTTAAAGTGCTGCAAATCCTAATTACATTCTTAAGAATTCAACCTTATCTGAAGCTTTAATACACACTCATACACATTCACTTGTAATAGTGTTTGTGTATGTACAGAAAGCTTCATTGAATGTGTAATACATGGACATCATGCAACTGAAGTACACTGAATTGAAAAATGAAATTCAGTGACAGAGTGGGAGAAAGACTTGAGAAAGAAAGATTGAAGGTAGTCATGCCGGTCTGCCTCTTCTCAGTCCTATCATAGTACAGCCATTATGACCCTGCACAAATTGCAAAATAAATTCTTTCAACTGTTCTTCTCTCTTCTCTCATAAATATGTCATTTATTACATATCAAAAGTCCTAAGAAATCCAAGTAGTGGAAAGTCTTGAAACATACAGAAAGTTCGGACAGATATTTAGAAATGATGTTCGGGTTCGGGTCGGGCTCGGTCACATCAGCACAGTAAGGCATTTGTTGTAAAATGGTGCTGCGGCTCCTTTAAGAGAGCTCAGTGCGTGTAGGTGTGTGTGTGTGTGTGTGTGTAAATTTGGCAGAAGAGAGAAAGGGAAAGAGGAAGCAGACGTGTAGATATGCCCGGAGCAGAGTTGGAGGAATAAGTTTAATTGTTGGACACAGTGTGCGCGGTGTCCGAAATAAACCCCAGACTGAAAACCAAGTTCATTAATTTGCTCACCAGAAACGGGATTTTAAAATCACGTTTCTGGAGCTAACAAGTCTCCCCTGGTTTTCTGACCACGCTCGGAAAAGAACGAAGCAGGAAAGGTTAACACATTGAACATTTTAAATTAAACAGCTTATTAACGTGCGCTTGTTGCCCCGTGTGCGCTGATGCGCTCATCTGTTGATATTTCCGAATGCCTTCCTACAGTTGCTTAATAATAGCGGGCTTTCCACACAAACAAACGTACATGTGTACAGACTTTAACTGTGTCGGGCTCGGGTCAGGCTCGGACATCTCCACTCTAGACCAAACGGGTTTGTTTTGTTGCACTATCTTTGGGCTGGCCTGTCTGTACATCTCTTCATTGAGCAGGTGCTGATGAGCATATAAAAAACAAATAGTGGCCTCAATAGAGGGCGTGGGATGACGAAGCTTGCAAAGTTTGACATGGCTGCTCTCCATGCCATCTTGCGCTGAAGTCAACAATTCCATGTAAGAGCTGACAATGAAAACTTCCGGCTTCACAATGTCCTCAAACCAATGGGTGATGTCACCATCTACATCCATTATTTTTACAGTCTATCAGTACAAGACTGGCAAGCAGAACAAGGACATGACGGATGCCAGACCTGATGTGACATGAAGGACACACTCACAGTTCTGAACCATCTACAAAAAAAAGACGCCCCTTCTGCTCGGATCTCTGCTCAGTGTCTCGACTGGGGTGCATGTGCACCCTTCTGTGAATGTTCGAAAGGCAAAGGCCATTGGTGACACTATGTTGGACAGCAAGGATGGACAGACTTATGCTTAGTACTACATACACAAAGAGGGATCAGATAATCTAACCTGACGCACTATATGTTTGTTAACACACAACCATCTCAAAAGCCATCACTGGAAACTGTTAAAAAATAAAATACCTGGCAGGTGATTGGATGTCTATAAGTCTAGCACGTCCGCCATTGTTTATGTGATCTTAACAGTCGCGGCCGTCACACAACTAAACTAGCCAGTAACTAGTAACCAGATGCTGATTAGTGAGTTAAGCTGGTAGTTCCGATGCAAACGCATTTCAATCAGGAGAGACTTAGTTTGCAGATATGCAAAAATATTTATTGTACAACAGCATGATAAAATGTACAAAGTCTTTTGGAGATTAGACTATTAAAATTAATATTTTAAAGGGGTAGAGAACAGGAACATAACCCCCCCCGATGGAGTCTAGACACTGGTGGCGGCGGAGAAGGAGACCAGACCGAAGAGGTAACGGAGCAGTCAGCCGGGAGAAACACGATGACTGGAGGCGGCAGGGAAGGTGGAGGGTTGAACGCTTTGCCTGAAACGACAGCTGACAGCCCAGGGAGAGAACAGATTTAAAGCAGAGTTGTAATGCTGTGATTGGCCCTTGAATTTCGTGGCCAAGTCTGATTGGTTTAACTGAAAGTATCACTTCCAAACAGCTGATTTGATTTAAGAAGAAAGAGTAGTGATTGGGTTAATGACGTCTTCCTGAAAGAATTTACGCTGAGCTTCATTATGCTGGAGCCTGACAAGATGGCTTTCCGTGTGATACGTGATCCCGCGATTCTTGCACGATCTCGTGATATCGCCAGAATCCAGCTGCCGTGCAAGGTAACAGGCAATCACCACGAGTACAAAATCCTCCGTGATGATTGATGGCGAAGCATCGCAGGTGGATCCTCAACTTTCCAGTGACTTAGAATTGCTGCAAAAGCTGCAAAAGACCTGTGTTCAAGTATGAGCTGTGTAGTCATCCTCCAGCACTGTTTGACACCGCCCTGCTGCTTCAATAGCCACAGAAGCTGGTGCTTGCAGATGCCATCTGGGCGCTCAACACACATGACCTTCCAGTAGTCACAGGCCATGTTCAGTATGTGCTGGATGGTGGAGCACTTGTTCAGCGCATCGCATCCACACATGTATCCACATACAAGGTAAGCTGTAAAATGTACAGCGAGTATGTCACAAGTTAGTATGGATAGGCAGTTGTCATGTTGTACAGTTATCAGGGCGCATCTACTGAAAACATCACACACCACAGGCGAGCAGGTGGGCGAACTGGAGCAACTGTAACTATAGATGAGGACATGCCTGTTGCCAATGAATAAAAATGAGTTCCTTGCAAACACCACAGACATGCAGTTTGCCACCACAACAAACACTAAGCTCATTGGTGATGATACAGATCTGCTTGTCCTCCTCATCTACCACACCAACCTCTGCTTCGAACCTGAACCAAATGAGCGAGAAGAAGCCGCATGTCTGAAACATCAAGGCCGTCAAGCAGCAGCTGGGTCCCAGTGGGACTTAGTGCCAATTTATGTTGCTTTGTTTACAAGTGTAATAATATAGTTGATTTAAAATATTATATTAGGAAGCCAATAAAGTGTTGCCAGGGTATGGTTAAGAAACACCTTTAAAAAATTCTTTTTACAGCTTGGATCTCTTAGGACTTTATATATGTTAGGCTATGGTAGACTTTTATAAGTAATTAACATTTGTCAGATTTTCTGTTGCAATTTGTGCGAGGTTCACCAGTTTTTCTCCCAAAGTGCCTGTACTGTCAGTCTGACTACGTCTCACTGGGAGTTAATGTCTACCAGCCTGGGTGAAAACTCTTGCAACAGGAGGTGTGTGTGTGTGTGTGTGTGTGGGGTTGGGGGGGGGGTGAAGGGAGGGGGAGTGTGCGTGTGTTAATTCATGTGAGTGTTTGCACTTATGGGAAAGAGATTACAGACAGCTTTTTCCACTCCCTCCCGCCTGTGTGATGTAACCTGCCTCTGATTTTCCTAAGTAATTATTAAAGTGGAAAGTCAACGGTTGGGAAACTGTCCTGCTGCTGCTCGGGACTGCAGAATAGTTGTTTTTTTTTTACTCTTAAAAAAGCTGCCCATTCTCCTTGAAATAAAAAAATAACTATATGAACTATACTGGATGGGGCAGTTGAAGGCACGTTTCAAGGATTTTTCAATTCATAACAGAAGCTTCCAAATTTCTTTATATTATGTCCTGAAATCTGTATATTTGTAGATGAGCTATATACACAGACATCACTGACTAAATATAATTTTTGTTGCATTTCATGTCATTGCTGTAGAAAAGCAATGATTTAGCCCATACTTACCCATAAATGCTTTTACTTTTAATACATACTGTACACAGTTCTTATCAGATTGCCAGGCTGGTGACTTTGACACTAGATTTAGCAACTGTGCTTACACCCTGGCTACATGCAAAAAATCGAGCAACTATTTTCAGACGAGCAATGTTGACTGCCAAGTCATTTAGCAACACATGGGTCAAACTCATCCCAGTGTGTGCACATTAGGCTGCTGGTTTTCCTGCTGATTACTGCAATTCATGTACAGTGAAGCACCATTCTAGTAGTATTCCCACCAAAAGCCTTTAACAAGTACAGTATGGTCAAAAGCGTGGATGATAACCTCACACTGCAGGTGAGAACATTATTATTAGAGCCGGTGAGCCACGTGAGTGTTATATAGTGAACGGACACTATATAACCGTGCGTAAAACATACTGAGATAACACGCGCACTGGGCAGACTCGGTGAGACGCTTATTCTGCTTCTCTGTTATGAGGTGGAAGGAAGAAACCCTCAAGGTAAGAAATTCTCGGCCGAAAATAGTTCGTTTTGACTTTCGGTATTTCAACATTCACTTCTCTAACATTTAACTTAACATAACTACCAAAATAACATGACGTGTATTTGTATGTGATGTACTGTACTTCCCCATCGATAATGTGTGAATTGCCATGAACACAATCCTCTAAGATGCACAAGAAACAAGGCTTGGTTAATAACTCAAACTTGCCGAGAACCAAGACACTGCTTGATTACATTAGACTCGAGTGGGCCGGCCGGTTGCGGTACGGTTGCGGTCGTTTCGTTCAGTAGCCTGGTGCGCGGTCTAGGTAGCTCATTTCCTGATTGATTCTACCACCACCACTCTAGTGGAGGCGCTAATGAGCTAGATTACTACACACACAGTAGCAGAATATTACCAGCTACACACAACGGCACGAATGAAGTAAATGAAAAAAAAAACAGGAGTTCGTCGGTTCATTGACGTATGGCACTCGAGTCTCCCGGTTCAGTGACACGAGTCGGGTTAATTAACCGGCTCTTTGGTCAGTTCGTCAACACTACTCTCCAAGCGCTCCCGTGCAGCGGCCAGGGCAACAGCCGTTGGCTTATTACTGCGGGGTGGGAGATCGCACAGTCCAGCTGCGACAGTGCATCCCTGTGCCATATGGCAGCTGTCCCAAGGGCAACGTCCCCCGAGACGGGAACCATGGTGCGCTTGTGTGTTCTATTGCCACTAGAATGGCCGTCCGGCTCTCTTCCTGAATGAGAGCCAGGAGAGGAGGAGTCAGGGGGACAGTGGAAAAGCAAGACCAGTCTCGCGCCTTCATAGAGAACCACAGTGCGTACTTTCGCCCTCCCAACCTGTTCCATAGCATCTGAACGAGAGTGGGATTTAATTTCCGCTCGTTGTGAGAGGGACCCCCGCGATATCAGGTCTGCCACGCGGTTTAGTAACCCCAGAGTGTACGCCGCTCTTATTAAGAGCAGGTGTCTGTGTCACCACAGCAACAGACTCCTGCCTATTTCTAATAGCCTGGCTGAGTGTACCCGCCACTGTCACGTTGTCTGTTCTTATCGACACGTCTACCTGACCCCCTGTAAGGCGCAATATGTGACAGCGGAGAGTTTAATGCATCCAGCCTGGTAATCATTAGGGGTGGGGGAAAAAATCGATACAGCATAGTATCGTGATATTTTTCATGGCAATACTGTATCGATACACAGACGCCAAGTATCGATCTTTTATGATATATGTGTTGGTCAGTTTGTCTGCTTGACAATCAGATTTTGCACCATGACAATTGAAGTGAGATGAACAAACAGAGAAATGTATCTTTTTAGATAAAACAGATGTTGATAAAATTGTCCTTTCGGGACATCATTTGAAATTGGGAAAAATCTGAAGTTGGAAAAAAGGTAAATACATTGCAATATATCGCAGAATATTGCAATATGTTTAAAATCGCAATAATATCGTATCGTGACATAAGTATCGGGATGATATCGTATCGTGAGGCCTCTGGTGATTCCCACCCCTAGTAATCATGGTGGCGGAGTTTATGTCCACACCAGCTCCCCCCCTAGCACCTGTGAGCGGAAAAACCACCCTCGCAACTTTGGGCTGGCTATCAGGTCTTGCGATGTAACGAATTGCTTTACAGCACTGCACACATACACGCTCCCAGAGTTTTTCACCCTATCGTCATAGCTGAGCCGGCAAGAAAGAAGCAGAAAGCTAGGAAAGCATTGTCGGAGGAACAGAGAAAGAGGAAACGGCAGACTGACCGAGCAAGTTTTTACACAGTGTTGCCAAATATCTATTCGGAAGCTGTAGGGGGAGCTCTATAGAGAAATCTGCGAGCAAAAAGCTCCTAACCCATTTTATTAAAAATGGAATTTAGTTTGTTAAGTTTTTACAGAATAAAAAATGGCTTCTTTTTTTTAAACAACATACAAATCTACACACGTCAACAATTTTTTGTTATTATTATTGATTTTGTTATTTAGGTGAACTAACCCTTTACTGTTCAAAAAACTACAGTTACTCAGGCTATTTCCCAAAAACTTAACTCAACTGAAATTTGAATGTGATGCAGCATGAAATAAAATGTCTCCCCGGAGCACTACTAGCAAAAAGAAAGAAAAACGTGTCAGTGTGCATGTGAAGCCTGGCTGGCTGACGGTTTGAAAGTGCGATGTGCTCTTTGGAGATAAGTGAAGGGATGCTGAAGGAACTGAGATAATACTAAGCTCATACAAACCTCTGGCAAGCTGAGGGCTTCAACTCACACTGCATCTTATATTCAAATGCCGATATGGTATATCTCGGTGCACAACTACATTCCGTATCCATATGGCCTGAATGTTATTGTTAGTGCTTGTGTGTGTTTGTTAGATTTGGCAGACTGCAGAGGCTGGGGGTTAAACTAATGAGATCTGGGGGCAAATGTGCCTGCATTGTTGTAGATAAGCTACATTGGTCTCAGTTGGATGGTGCATACATACATATGCTGTATGCAACAACTTAAGTATACATGGTTACATGCACACACACATTACAATACATGAACAGAGTATGACGAAACCCATAAATACTCTTTCAAACCTTTCCCTCCTACTTTTTTTTTGGAAAAACTGGATTTGTACGAGTCGACCTCTTGTAGAGCTGAGAAGACAGAGTAATGAGGAGATTAGCAACTTAATTTGTCGACCCAGTATGCCCCTGGGCCTCTTAGAGAAACTTCCCGTAGGAGGACCAATAAAAGGCAGGGTGCACAAAGATTAAAGTGGCCTTACCTCAGTAAAGTATGGAGGCTTGTGCAAGTAAGAGGGAGACTCTGCATATTAAGTGAAGCCTGATAAACCTATTTTATAGACCAAATTGCAAATGCCAGTTAGTCTGGACATCAAAAAAGAAAATTGGGGGCTTTTCCCTTTATGCTATGGTGACAGTGGATAGACAGAAGACATGCAGCAAAGGGCCGCATGTTGGATTTGAAGCCCTGCCACTGCAAAGGACTAGGCCTACATGGGGTGCACACTCTGCTGGGTGAGCTAGAGGTCACCTCGCCTCCTCAGGAGTGATTTAATCCAAAGAACAACCTTTTTCCTAAACTTAACTGTCAGTCTCAGACTTTACCTGGTCTAAATTTAAAGTAAGTTAGATTGTTTTGCAGTCGGCACCAAAATGAATATAATTACAGGTGTCCAACATAGACAATATGAAAATATTGAGCACAGTGATTAGACTGAGAACACTAATATAATTAAATAATTCAGCAGAGGCAGGGATATATAGACCAGAAAGGGGGAAATCTAACGCATCCCCTAAGTTTTTAGCTGCAGAGGCTGAAGAACTGAGCCTATACGAAGGCAAACACAGATACAGGCAATTGGACAAGAGGCATGAGTGGGAAAAATTGCAGGATCCTGAAAATCAGTATGCCTATGGTAAGTCAAATATCCAAATGTCAGTTTTCTGTAACGTTTTTTGAGCATTTTGACAGTATGTGACTTGCTAACATTAGTTTTCCAACAGCTAACCAACTTGCCCGATCATTTTAGTTATCAACTGCGCTCTAACTTCCCATAAATTGTAACGTTTTCTTCCCATGTAGGTTACGGACCCTGCACAATCTTGCAAAAAGATGGATAGGATTCCAATCAAATTTCCCTTTCTCACTCTGTTTGTGAGAGAGCGGCAGAAATGAGTGATGAATCATGTTTATTTACCACAGTAGAATTAAATCTTTTTTTTAATAGTTTTTATTTTGTCAACTATTGATTTGTTGACTAAAAACTATTAGTTTCATATGGTTTCCAACCATACTGCCTCACAAGATTGTAAACAAAGCCACTTCACTACAGCTTTTGCAAAATAAGAAACACCATCATCTCCATGTCTCCACCACTACAGCCCTGCCCACAATTAATGACCCTCTGAATCCCAATACAAACTTACCTGAAGAACACCCAACAACAGGGATCGGGCATCTTATGTCCATAGGCAGTCTGTTATTTTGTTTAGTACTTCTGACTACCACAAACCAGGAGACCAGGTATGTACCTGTTTGTACAGATGTAGCTGGGGACATTCCTTGAATTAAAAAATATCCATGACCATTTCAATCAATAATTAATAGTAATTATCTATTATTGATACTTGCCGACAGGGTTTTAACTCTTGCCGAAGATGTTACTGTAGTGGGCGCCCATTTGGTCATTCCACCTTTCAGTCGGGGCCGGAAACAGCTGCCTGGTAAAGAAGTTAAGTAGTCGGGGCTCACCCAGTAGAGTGCGCGCCCCATGTAGGCTAAGTCCTTGGCAGCGGCCAGGGTGCAAATCCGGCCTGCAGCCCTTTGCTGCGTGTCATACCCTCTCTCTCTCTCTTCCCCCTTTCCTGTCTATCCACTATCACTATCTAATAAAGTAAAAAAAAAACGGTGACGATTGAGCGCACATAGAACCGCGGGCCTGCAGTGTGGGGCAGGAGATAGACCAAGAATCATGCTGGCGAGAGTTCTGACATCGTAGGACAGGTACCTGTTGTTGCGGGCGGCTAGAATAACCTGGCAGAATAAGTACATAATGCTATTTCCAGACTTCTCCAGAGCTACACAGACAAAGTGGGACAAATTCGAGAAGTGTAAGAAAAAGCTTCATGAGCGAGAGGTTAGATTCAGAATCCTGTATCCTGTAAACAGACTCCAAGGATAGAGTTAGGACACTTGAATGCCCCCGAAAGGTGATGGCATTCAGGGACAATCTATTAAATAAATCTGTTGCATCAGTACATGGAGACAGAGCATGTGTGGAGCGAGAACGGATAATGGACCGAAAAGACACACTTTAAAGGGAGTTGGACTGTGCATTGTTCAGGTGCACATAGACTGTTCTGTGAGTATTTGGGAATTAGTTGTGTTTAGTCAACACCACTATGTATTTGTTATGTGCTCAAAAGATGGCTGTGATATTTTAATAGGTTATGTCGTCTAACATAAGCTCTATACGTTTCTCCACCTGGAATGTTAATGGGCTAGGGAATCCTATCAAGAGGAGGAAGGTTATGTCCAGAATTAAAAAAAACATAAACATTTGATATTTATGTCGACTGTGGAATCTGAAAAACTGTATGGAGGTTGGGTTGGATATGTGTTTAATAGTGTGGGGTCTAGCAGAAGTAGGGGGGTTGTTACACTGATTAGCAAACACTTACAATTTAAATTAATTAAACAAATTAAGGATAATTCTGGAAGAGTTATTATCATACTGGCTGAAATATAAGGGCAAGAACTAATTCTGGCTAATATATATGCACCTAATGTAGATGATCAGGCATACTTTTGTAGATTTAGAAAGGAAATTACAAGCTGTAGGGAACCACAATGTTGTTCTAGTGGAGGATTTTAACTAGATAGTGGATCCAGTTCTGGAGTACAGCGGCGCTGCAGCACGCCTAGAGCCTCAGAGCCTCTCTCACATTACAGAGGATTTGTAAGACTCTGGGCTTGGTTGATATCTGGAGAATTTTGAACCCAGCTGGGAGAGACTAAATAAAAAAAATTACACTGCACAAGACATATGATAGGCGCCTTAACTCCTCCCTTTCACAGGAGCCAGAAAATATAGAATTTATTAGGTCCGTGTTAAAAGATTACTTGGCAATCAATTAGTCCTCAGTGTCGTCTTCAGGGGCCACAGCACCGGCCTATAAGGCTGTGTTCAGGGGACGCACTATACACCCAAGCACTGTTAGAATTGCAAAGTAAAAGTCAATCAACAAGGAAGGGGATTTGAATATTACACGTCGATGATTAGGAGTGGTACAGAACTTTTAGTAATATTAAAACTATGTCACTGGATGTGAGGGTGCGCAACATTCACTTAAGGATTATGCATCGCTTCTATTGGACTCCCTCCTGATTGCTTAGACTTGGATTAAGAGACACACCAAATTGTTGGAAATGTAAGACAGAGGACGGCCAATTACTTCATGTCCTATGGGGTGTGATAAGGTCCAGGAATTTTGGACCTGGATACATGACAACCTATGTCTTATTGCAGGGAGCCAGGTTCCATTCAGCCCAAACTATTTGTTCTACCAGATAGGTCAATCCTAATAGATAGATAGATAAACACATAAGAAGCTGAGTCCAAACTGGTTAAATCATAGCCAGACAGATTCTTCTAAGAGATTGGAGGAAGGAAGGAGGAATGAAGGGATGCCTGCAATCCAGGAGAGGCTCGTGAGATGGCTAGGGTGGAAGCATTTAAAATAATGTCATATTAACGGTTTGCAAGATTGAATGTCTGCATTAGAAAATGCGTAAAGTGATTATGCTTTTTTTAAGGGCTCCTAAGAAGACGTGTTGTGGAGAGGCGTATAGTATGTGATAATTCTTTTTATCACATACACATAGTATATTTATTTGGTTTACAGTTTGTTGTCTATTTTGTTATTATTTTATTGTATTGTTTTGAAAATTATGGTTATTATTATTTTATGTTATATCTCTTAATTTCTATCTAAGGAAGTGTACCTAAGTTGACAACCTAGGCCTACGGTAGACAGTATGTGGTGATGACAAGAAGGGGGTTCCTGGCAGCCACCATTTCAATTCACTGCAGTGATAAAATTGCAGCCATTGAAGTCAATTAGAGTGGACAGATATTTAGAAATGATGTTCGGGTTCGGGTTCCGACTCGGTCACATCAGCGCGATAAGGCATTTTTTGTGAAATGGTGCTGCGGCTCCTTTAACAGAGCTTAGTGCATGTGGGTGCGTGTGTGGAAAATGGGCAGAAGAGACATAGAGAAAGAGGAAGCAGAGGTGTAGATGCGACCGGAGCAGAGTTGGAGGAATAAGTTGAAGTTTTGTACACAGTGTGTGCGGTATCCGAAATAAACCCCAGACTGAAAGCCAAGTTCATTCATTTGCTCACCAGAAACAGGATTTTAACCCCTACGTTATTGATTTTATAACATCGGCCCTGGAGTTAACAAGTCTCCCCTGGTTTTCTGACCACGCTCGGAAACAAAGCAATCAGGAAAGGTTAACACATTGACATTTTAAATTAAACAGCTTATTAAGGTGCGCTTGTTGCCCCGTGTGCGCTGATGCGCTCATCTGTTGACATTTCCCAATGCCTTCCTACAGTTGCTTAATAAAAGTG
Source organism: Perca fluviatilis (assembly GCF_010015445.1). Lineage (NCBI taxonomy): Eukaryota > Metazoa > Chordata > Actinopteri > Perciformes > Percidae > Perca > Perca fluviatilis. The sequence continues at coordinate 8,859,240 of NC_053118.1, read as the reverse complement.
GGCTTTCCACACAAACAAACGTACATGAGTCATTAGCATGAGAAAAAAAACGAGATTTTAACTGTGTCAGGCTGGGGTCGGGCTCAGACATAAATATCTTAATGCCTGTCGGGCTCGGGTCAGGTTCGGTTACTGCTCTGTCGGACGTGGGCCGGGCTCGGACAGAAAAATGCAGCCCGATCACCACTCTAAAGTCAATGCTTGATATTCCACCACTCGTGTAATGGCGCGTCCCATAAGCATGCGTGAAGCGTCTCTCCGCTTCGCAAAAGATACGCGCATGGTCTATATTTATGCGAGCGGCGGGGCGTTCAGACAGCCGGGCATGAAGTGAAACTGCGAGAGCTTGGATAGGGTTTCTGCAGGTTTAACCAAGTCAAATTTAAGACTTTTTAAGACCATTATCATTCAAATTATAGGACTCGTGTCTAGTCACCCTGTAGAGGATCCAGAGTAGGTTTGGACAACGTTTGGGTTTTTTCTGATACCGGTCCTAAAACAATTAAACTTATAAAATGGTGTTGGTGCCTTGACGGTGCCTGAATCAATACTTGGCTTGTGTACTGCTAAGGCCATATGATCAAATAATTTTTTTTTTATTAAGAATGTAAGAACAATTACTTATAACAAAACTTATTTTACTAGTCAATTACAGGTATACAACAAAAAGAAGAACCACTAGTTGACAAAAGGGTATTTTACAATAACAATGAATGCACCACTAACTTACCAACTGTAAGTGAACATATCATTAAGTTATGTGTTGTTTCTCCGACAACTCTGAGTCTTTAACTGCAGGCTGTTGGATATGGAGGATATATTTATTCATAATTCAAATTGAAAGTCCAAAGAGAAAATGAAAAAGAGATCAAATTGCTAATATTATTATTTTACTAGCTACTAGGAATAATCATGCAATAATTGATTTTAAAAAAGAAAACGGAAACTGAAAAAGCAAAGTTGAAATGTAAAATCATAATTTGAAAATGTCAAGTAACAATGTAAAAAGTCAAATTTAAAATGTAAAGCTTAATAAATGCTCAAACTGAAATCTTAAATTTAAAGATGACATTGAAAATCGCAATGGAAATTAGAAAATGGTAAAATCAAATATGAAACTCAAAATGGGAAATGGAAAAGCTTAAATTTAAAATCTCAAAAAAAAACCTAATAATTTGATTTAAGCTTTTGCACTTTTTTTTTTTATCAAATTTTATCTTTTGAATTTTACACTTGGCAATTGCCCTTTGACATTTTAAGCTTCACCTTTTCCATTTCGATTTAGCGTTTGGCATTTCAAAGGTGTATGTAAATGAGGAGGCGTGGCCCAAAGGCTGGTGGGAGCATAGATATAGAACATGTTCTATACCTATGGGTGGGAGGGTCTGAAACAGAATGGGTGCAGAGGCACCTTAGGGACAGCAGGGGGAGCTGACTGCTGGGGAGCACACTGTTTGCAAGTACTACGGCGACAACAGAGTAAGTTGCGGGGGAAAATTAAAAATCATAAAGTGCAAAGGCAAAAAAAAAAATATATATTTTTTTCTATTTGAGATTTTAATTTAAATACTTCAATTTAAGCTTTTCCATTTCATTAGGTTGCACCGGTTGTTATCGGACCGAATGGATTGAATCCTGATAGGAAACAAGTCATTTTATGGGCGTTGTGACGCTTAAAAATGTAGCCACTGATTTACAGACATGTTTTGCAATGTGTCTATGGGAAAAAGTATTTTTGGGAGAGGTAACACGTAACGGACACGTGGATTAGGAGGGATATTTTCACCGCTGGCTTCATAATCATGAAATGCATTTAACAGTTTCCACATGTTTAGAAAATTTTGGGAAGGTCATCTGAAATAGAAATTGTTGGTACTATAAGGAGAACTTTGAATAATATTCCCTTAAGCAATAGAGTTTAATGTTTCAGATTTAAACTTCATTACAATGTTAGCAACGTGGTTTGAATCATAAGCCAATTAAAAGGAAATCTTGGCACAGATACACCACTTGTATCTTAATTACAGTTGGTCTGCTTGAAGATAAAAAGGCAGTTACTTATTGTCTACTGGTATTATTTAACACAGAGATCCTGCCATCTGCTTGCTGTGCCCTTACAGACCTGTCCTTTGCTTCCTATGTTATCTGAGGAATGTAGACAACAATTGCTCCGTGCTGTACACAGTACGTCACATGAAAGTACTGTGACATTTCTCCTGACAGGTCTGCTGGTATGTGGAGCTGCAGTTGAGACACTTGCAGAACTGACTTGACTGTGTCTGCTGACCGAGCATGTACGCCACAGTCTGCATACAGTAATCCTTCCAGTAGGCTTCCATCAGACAGCAGCACAGTCCAAAGTTGGCGCCAGACGTTTAGAAAACTGCTCATTCTCTTTCTGTGCTTCACTTCACTCAAATCACCTCTTTCTCATTTTTTGATCTCATTCTTTCAGTCTGAAAGGGATCACATTAGAGAAGAAGCAGCAAAGCATTCTATATTTAATATTTAGTAACTCACTGTCTAGACTCATTTCAATACAGCTCAGTTAACCCACTTCTGTTCAAAGCAGTTTAAATTCATCGATTTCCTACACCTTTTTATCCCGTTCAGATTTTGGGGTTTGTCTACATTTCCTGTATGATTATGTCATAACTGTATAAAAACTTTGTTTTTCCCAAATTTGTGGGGTGCATCCAGTGATTATTCTGCCATTGCTTTTGTAGCTAACGTTGTAAATTAACTTTTATTTTTATTTATTATTGCATTTTAATTTACATTTTTACTCAAAAAACACAAAATGATGCTAATGTGGAATTACATTTTCACATTTACAATATCATTTTAATTAAGTCCCTTATAGGCTTCCATAAGGTCAAGCCTAGCTTTTTCTGTTATCCTGGATTTCTAAATTCTGCTTTTGTGAAATAGGCCCCAAGTCAATGTACAAGTGAACAAAAGTGCAAGCCAACAATCTAAGCAAACAAAACTATAAAATAAATTCAAGAAAATAATAAATCAATCAAATGAAATAAAAAAATTAAAAATAAAATAAAGACAATTAGTAAAGTATAAGGAAGAAAACTTGCAAAGCAAAAAGCAAAACAAGGGATCGGGGTATTACACAATATATACTGCAATCTGTTTTTGTAATCTTAAGGCATGTTTATGCTTTAGCTTCCTTAAAGTTTTAATAATTAAGTAAATGTTGTAGAATGTTGCAGTAACCCTTACATATATACATTACTGTGGACAGAATTTACACTAAATCATCCTTATTTACAAAACCTCATGACAAGGGTAGATGGGCCCTATCTTGCACCTGGCACAGCTCAAAGGTTTATTGCATGTTACGCCCAAAACACACCTATGAATCAATGAAGACATTAAGTACAACCCTTTAAAACCATGTGCCCAGCGCCTGGACTTTTTTTTCCACCGTCAAACTAGCAAAAGTGGATTTGGACACGCCCTAAACGCACCTGCTCCATGCGCTTCATGCCGTGCGCTTGGATCGTTGAAATAGGGCCCTATACATTCTATGAAACAGAGCCATTTGGGTCTGTAATGTTTGATAAAAAGCATAAGGCACAAAAAAATTCCAAAAGTGTGTTTCCAAAGCTTAATGGTGTTATTGTTAACATGATATATGATAAAAATACTTTTTAATCCTTTTTCACTCGTTCATGGCACATTTCACATGTCCGTATTGACCAACATGACAATAGGTTATAATTTTTTTTAAACATTTTAATTTTCAGGATTATACATGTGTCCCTGTTTACATAAGATATATTTATTCAAAATAAAAACATTACTTTGAGTAAATATTTTTTTATTTGTGTGTTCCTCAGTTTGACTTGCCACTCCATCAGAATAACACACTGGGGGATCTGTATACGGTGGCATATTGAAATCCTTTGAGGATGTGAAACAGCAATTTGGAATCCTAAGGTCTCAATTTTTTTTTATATTTGCAATTTCGCCATCTATTAGTGGGGATTTTTGGATCCAGTTCTTCAGCCCCAAAGGCACCCGAATGTTTAGATAAGGTGTTGTAGAAATATGGAAAAGGTCATAAGACTTCTGGGTATTATTCTGTGCTTATGCAGAACCTGTGGGTTGGAGCCTCTAGATTGTTTAGAATTGGTCTCAAAGACACACCAAATTATTGGAAATGTAAAACAGAGGATGGCCAATTACTTTATGTCCTATGGTCCTGTGATAAGTTCCAGGAACTTTGGACCGTTACATAATAACCTATGTCGGATTGCAGGGACCCAGGTTCCATTCAGCCCAAAATTATTTGTTCCAAGTAGGATGGATAAGCACATAAGAAGCTGGGACCACACTAGTTTAATGATAACCAGACAGATTATTTTAAGGGGATGGAAGAATGAAGGAGTGCCATCAATCCAGGAGTGGTCTTGTGGGATGGCTAGTTCCCTTTTAAGTCCTACTGCTCAATGGATCATTGAAAACTTTGAAATGAAAACAACTGTGTTGAATGCACAAGAGATTTCCGGTTCGCTTACAGGGACTGCTATAGCTACTGCGTTTGACACCATATTTTGTGACAACACACAAAATATTAAATACAGATTTTAAAGTGCTTTTTCCGATCCACTGTACAACTTGGCAACAATCTTGGACCCAAGGTACAAAGACCTAGCCTAGAAATCTAGATGCACCCTAGTGGCAGCAAATGTAATTTGCAGCCAGGGTCAGTCTAGCAACTCTCCGTTTGCTTGCAAGCTGGAAAAACCAAACTCTAGTCAGGCCAATCACGTTGTGTATAGAGTCGGTATTAGTGTCCTATTAGTACGGGCTTAACATAAGGACGGCAGAGTTGCGACGGTTCCGCGTGAATTCCCCGCTACTTGAAAACAAAGAAGATCGCTGCTGGTGAACAGCGGTCTTTTGAATCGGCTTTAGCTGCAACTCTGGAAGACTTGGAGTTAAGCACTGAAGTCATTCTTAAACAAGGAAGATGTGTTCGGAGATTTGCCGAAGGGATACGGCAAAAATTTAACCTATGAACTAGTGTTGCTCTGGTTGGCTATGAGTGCAGAGGGAATTTGAAAGACAACCGTTTATCCCGCCCCTCGGATTGAGCCCTGCCAATGGTGAGTTCCCAGACCCAACATCTTGATGTGGGTCTGGCTCGTCAGGCTAACAAAGACCGCTTTTTTTGACAAAGTGACCAAACAAATGGCAATAAATATGCTACAGAAGCAAATGGACAAGATGATGCACAGCAACAGTGCCACCAAGGCACCTTACAAAGAAGAACAGCAAGAAAAGAAGTGTACAGAAAGTTGATGCAAGTGGCCAGCTGCTGTTGGAAATGTATGATGAAATTCTGGAGGAAATCTCGACCATGGAGCAGGAGGCCGGCCTGACAATTCCAACAGGTATGCGTATAATCAGACCCTATCCTTTATTTAAGAAATCAATTCTGTTAAATTTCCTGGTGTAATGAAATTTTTGAGAATTAACATACTTTACACTCTCTCGATTTATTAAAGGAATAGATTTACTTAGGTAAAAAAGGATAATTGTGCCCCCTTGTGGTTGACCTATAGCTCTGCTCAGCTGCTCAGAGCAGAGTTCCACAAAGCTCTTGAGGGGAGGATATTGTTTTAATGTAGGCCTACTGATTCCTGATCATTTGCCAGGCATGTATATTTCCTATAGGTACATGGATATCTGAGTGAGCCCTGCATACCCAGATGTGAGAGCCCACTGCATTAATGAAAAAAAAAAAACATGTCCCGCTTACCTGCCCTTGACCAAGCTGCATGCAAGTACCTCTCGGCTTCATGCAAAAGTGTCGAGCAGTGAACGTCTTTTCTCAGCTGAGAAATAGGATTTGTGAGACAGCAGAAATGCTTCTAATCTGCCTTTGCTCATAAAGTAGGCCAAAACTTGACTCTAGTTTCAAGTGGAAACATTACAGTGTTTCATTTAGTTTGAGAATTGTAAGTTGGGAAATATGCAAAGACCACAGTGTCTGTCATAGACCTTGCCTGACCTTGGCTATTTTATACATGTGAATTGAAAGTAACTTGAATTGTTTGGCACTTTGCAGTTTGATAGACTGCTATTGTTTCATGTTTGACAGATGTCCCAAATACTGTTTCAGTTTGTGTCAATGTCTGTTTTAAATGTCAAGTTTGGTTAGTGAGAATATAGTCAGGAAATGTTTGAATATTTTTTTATTTCACACATTAATATCGGTATCGGCCAAATTTTTCACATCGGTGCATCCCTAGAAATAAGAACAAGAAAAATGCTAGGAGTGACAATCTCCAGCCAGAATACCAGTATTACAGTAATACAGTCATGACGGTACAGAGAATTTGACAGCTGGAACATACCGCACTCTCTTTCTCTCTGTCTATCTATCTCCGCAAGAAAGAGACAGGATAAGTGGGGAAAACTGTGGTAATTGTAGCCTACGTGTGTGTGTGTGTGTGTGTGTGTATGTGTGTGTCTCTCTCTCTCTCCATGTGCCTGATTGCGTGTCTTGCTATGAGAAGTCAAGACAGCCAAAACCCCACCATAAATCTGGCTGTTTTATTTTGAAATGTGTTTATTTTGGTAAAACATCCAGCTGCACTGTGGTCTTCCTTTATGTGATTACCTGTCTGGCTTGACACATACGCTCGCGTATTGTGCAAGAAATAGAGGAGACGCCAAAACTATCGCTGCAAGCGGTGGGGCTATGCGCATGGTGTGGCCGGACAGAATGAATAACATGGGCGCCGAAATAAAAATAGCTCTGCTATGCCACGCATACACGTGCGGTGTATTCCAGCCAAGGGGGTAAGCTTCGCTTCAGAACTCGAACCTCCTATGGCGCCATTTTGATGCTACAATAATATCACCTCCCATTAGCATTCCATTGACTGCCATTCATTTTGACATCACTTTGACAATGAATAACTTTACATCTGAAGCGTTTAAAGACTCTATTTGTCCATTGTTTATTTCCAAAGAAACACGACAATGTATAAAAGGCTCCATTACCTTGTACCTCACGTTATGGCTCCGTAGCAGACGTTTTTGTAAAAATAGGCTAACGATTGTGTCATAACCACGCGACTTTCTGTCGCATAGTAGAGGAATTACCGTATAGTACAGGAGAAGCTCGCGTGAGCTGTTTAGGTTTAATTACTAATGTTAACTAGCATGTTAGTTAGCAATAATTAGCCTGTGCCTATGTTGTATGTATGTATCTCCTTATATATACCTACGCTCTCCGTCTCTATTAACTCGATAATAAAGCCGTAAAGCAGGATATCTTTCAACTCAGGACAGCGCCACTTCTCACAAATACAGATAGTCTTGGAGATGAGAAGTTTAACTGACACGTAACTGCGATCAGCTTCGTGGGAAATTAAGAATCAATGCCACCGACATAACCAATCACACTATGACAGACGCTCCACTTAGCACCAACTGCAATGTTTAATTTTAAATGAATGTAGCCTACTGGCAGTCTGGCACACGTGGGTGCTCAGTATTTTCCTTGGGTGTTCGAGCTCCGGAATACCCACGGCATCGGCGCCTATGCTGTCTATGATTCCAGCTCAGAGATAGCAGATGCTGAAGACCCTGAAATGCTGACCAATCAGAGCAGACTGGGCTTTTATCGGGAAGGGGGTCTTAAAGCGACAGGCGTTTAAACGAAGCGTCTTGGACAGAATACAGGTATATTCAGACACACAATATTAGAAAAATAGTGAGTTTTTTTAAACATTAAACCATGTAAATATGTTCTAGTAGCAACACAAAATACAAGTATGAACCTGAAAATAAGCATATATATATATATATATATATATATATATATATATACTATATATATTTTTTTTTGTTTAGGACCACTGATATGCCAAATCATGGCAATCCTGAGTAGCCTGAAATTTACAATATATAACTTGTCTTGATATGTGTGTGTGTGTGTGTGTGTGTGGTGTGTGTGTGTGTGTGTGTGTGTGTGTGTGTGTGTGTGTGTGTGTGTGTGTGTGTGTGTGTGTGTGATGTCAAGTGATTAATGGCAAAAGTTTGGATTAGCATATGAACCCAATCCCTTCACTCTGTGATTATGGGAAAACATTTTGGTATTTGGATTAGTTCAGCAGTCAGGGAGTAGATATGTAACTAAAGGTGACCATGTGGAGCATTTTATCATTTACAGGCATATCCTGTATGAATGTGGCAAAGTAGAAAAAAGAAATCACACATAGTTTTTGATGTTAGGGTTTTGTTTGAGCTCTGGAAAGCCAACACAATTTCCACTCCGTGTGATAGTTAATCACACTTGCATTTGGTATTGAGCACCTAACTCTGCAAACAAGTAAGAGTGTACCTACGTAAAAGAGTCACCGTGGTGAAGGCCAGCTGTTACATAATAGGGTTCAAGTCAGGTGAAACTCATGATTCAGACGGAAGAGTTTATGTAAGCCAGAACAGGTGATAAAGGGGCCCAGGATAAGCAAGAAGATGACATACACACAGGTATGTCAACATTGACACAGTAACCATTGCTCTGATGGGTCAAACTTGGGATTGAGGAAGTGACCAGGAATAAGATAAAGTTCTGCACTTTTACTGCAATCTAATTTGACAAACTTGTAAGAAAAACACATTTTTGACACATATTTTTATAGATTTAATACTATCAGCCACTATCAAAGGATAAAAAAGTATCATAATAGATGTTAGAATGTAGACACAGAAGATTTTGACTTGTCAAAGCAGGAAAATCCCTTTTTGCTCTTTTCTATTTAAGTGTCTCAGTAAGCGATGCCAGTAAGCTAAAATACCTAGACCCTGGAACTAGTACACCTAAATGTTATTTATTAGGGGTGTGCATCTCTGATAGGTATCTAGTGACAATCTCTCTCTATCTCAATCTCTATAACACAATTTGCAACAATGAAAACTACTTCCTTCGAGCCGGAATTCAACCAGTGACCTAAGGATGCCGGCAATTATCAACCTACAATCCTCCGCTCTACCAACTTAGCTATCGAAGGGAACACATCATTTTGATGGTACGATAACCGCAGAACCTGATACCCATCATCATGATCATCATTCTCCATCTCTACAACACAATTTGCAACAATGAAAACTACTGCCTTTGAGCCGGAATTCAACCAGCGACCTAAGGATGCCTGCAATTATCAACCTACAGTCCTCCGCTCTACCAACTATCGAAGGGTACACAGCACTTAAATGGTACGATAACCACCGAACCTGATGCCCAAGAGCGTTTGTATCCTCCATATCTGAAGAATAACCACGGAACCTGATGCCCAAGAGCGTTTGTATCCTCCATATCTGAAGAACAAGTAAACAGTGTTCTATTACAAAGTTTTGAACGTGACAAACAACCACCTGTCTTAATCTACATATATGTTCACTAAATAATGGTACAAAGTAACTTTCCAATGATGCATCATCATTCTCCATCTCTATAACACAATTTGCAACGATGAAAACTACTTCCTTCGAGCTGGAATTAAACCAGCCACCTAAGGATGCCTGCAATTGTCAACCTACAGTCCTCCGCTCTACCAACTGAGCTATCGAAGGGAACACAGCGCTTAAATGGTACTATAACCGCCGAACCTGTTACCCAAGAGCGTTTGTATCCTCCATATCTGAAGAATAACCACGGAACCTGATACCCAAGAGCATTTGTATCCTCCATATCTGAAGAACAAGTAAACAGTGTTCTATTACAAAGTATTGAACGTGACAAACAGCCACCTGTCTTAATCTAGGTATATGTTAACTAAATAATGGTACAAAGGAACTTTCCAATGATGCATCGTAATTCTCCATCTCTATAACACCGTGACACAATTTGCAACAATGAAAACAACTTCCTTCGAGCCGGAGTTGAACCAGCGACCTAAGGATGCCTACACTTATCAACCTACAGTCCTCCACTCTACCAACTGAGCTATCGAAGGGAACACATAACTTAAATGGTACGATAACCGCCGAACCTGATACCCATCATCATGATCATCATTCTCCATCTCTATAACACAATTTGCAACAATAAAAACTACTGCCTTTGAGCCGGAATTAAACCAGCAACCTAAGGATGCCTGCAATTATCAACCTACAGTCCTCCCTCTACCAACTGAGCTATCGAAGAGAACACAGCATTTAAATGGTACGATAACCCCCGAACCTGATACCCATCATCATGATCATCATTCTCCATCTCTATAACACAATTTGCAACAATGAAAACTACTGCCTTTGAGGCGGAATTAAACCAGCAACCTAAGGATACCTACTCTTATCAACCTACAGTCCTCCGCTCTACCAACTGAGCTATCGAAGGGAACACAGCGCTTAAATGGTACTATAACCGCCGAACCTGATACCCAAGAGCGTTTGTATCCTCCATATCTGAAGAATAACCACGGAACCTGATACCCAAGAGCGTTTGTATCCTCCATATCTGAAGAACAAGTAAACAGTGTTCTATTACAAAGTATTGAACGTGACAAACAGCCACCTGTCTTAATCTACATATATGTTAACTAAATAATGGTACAATGTAACTTTCCAATGTTGCATAATCATTCTCCATGTCTATAACACCGTGACACAATTTGCAACAATGAAAACTACTTCCTTCAAGCCGGAGTTGAACCAGCGACCTAAGGATGCCTACACTTATCAACCTACAGTCCTCCGCTCTACCAACTGAGCTATCGAAGGGAACACATAACTTAAATGGTACGATAACCGCCGAACCTGATACCCATCATCATGATCATTATTCTCCATCTCTATAACACAATTTGCAACAATGAAAACTACTGCCTTTGAGCCGGAATTAAACCAGCAACATAAGGATGCCTGCAATTATCAACCTACAGTCCTCCCCTCTACCAACTGAGCTATCGAAGAGAACACAGCATTTAAATGGTACGATAACCACGGAACCTGATGCCCAAGAGCGTTTGTATCCTCCATATCTGAAGAATAACCACGGAACCTGATACCCAAGAGCGTTTGTATCCTCCATATCTGAAGAACAAGTAAACAGTGTTCTATTACAAAGTATTGAACGTGACAAACAGCCACCTGTCTTAATCTACATATATGTTAACTAAATAATGGTACAATGTAACTTTCCAATGATGCATAATCATTCTCCATAACACCGTGACACAATTTGCAACAATGAAAACTACTTCCTTTAGCGCCGGAATTAAACCAGCCACCTAAGGATGCCTGCAATTATCAACCTACAGTCCTCCCCTCTACCAACTGAGCTATCTAAGAGAACACAGCATGTAAATGGTACGATAACCACGGAACCTGATGCCCAAGATTTTACGTTTTTCCTCCATATCTGAAATCATGTTTTAAAGTATAACTCAACCCACCTTTTTTCATATATTTTATAATAATTAACTTTAATGTTTCTAATATCCTCCATATCTGAAGAATAATACCGAACCTGATACCAAGAGCGTTTGTATCCTCCATATCTGAAGAATAACCACGAGACCGATATCCAAAGGCGTTTGTATCCTCCATATCTGAAGAACAAGTAAACAGTGTTCTATTACAAAGTATTGAACGTGACAAACAGCCACCTGTCTTAATCTACATATATGTTAACTAAATAATGGTACAATGTAACTTTCCTATGATGCATCATCATTCTCCATCTCTATAACACCGTGACACAATTTGCAACAATGAAAAGTACCTCCGGGCCAGGAGTTGAACCAGCGACCTAAGGATGCCTACACTTATCAACCTACAGTCCTCCGCTCTACCAACTGAGCTATCGAAGGGAACACAGCACTTAAATGGTACGATAACCGCCGAACCTGATACCCAAGAGCGTTTGTATCCTCCATATCTGAAGAACTAGTAAACAGAGTCTTCTATTCAAGTTTTGAAGGTAAGAAACAGCCACCTGTCTTAATCTACATTATACTTTAACTAAATAATGGTACAAAGTAACTTTCCAATGATGTATCATCATTCTACCATCTCTATAACACAATTTGCAACGATGAAAACTACTTCCTTCGAGCCGGAATTAAACCAGCCACCTAAGGATGCCTGCAATTATCAACCTACAGTCCTCCCCTCTACCAACTGAGCTATCGAAGGGAAAGCAGCGCTTGAATGGTACGATAACCGCCGAACCTGATACCCAAGAGCGTTTGTATCCTCCATATCTGAAGAATAACCGCCGAACCTGATACCCAAGAGCGTTTGTATCCTCCATATCTGAAGAACAAGTAAACAGTGTTCTATTACAAAGTATTGAACGTGACAAACAGCCACCTGTCTTAATCTACATATATGTTAACTAAATAATGGTACAATGTAACTTTCCTATGATGCATCATCATTCTCCATCTCTATAACACCGTGACACAATTTGCAACAATGAAAAGTACTTCCTTCGGGCGAGGTTGAACCAGCGACCTAAGGATGCCACACTTATCAACCTACAGTCCTCCGCTCTACCAACTGAGCTATCGAGAGGAACAGCACTTAAGTGGTACGATAACGCCCGAACCTGATACCAAAACGTTTGTATCCTCCATATCTGAAGAATAACCACGGAACCTGATACCCAAGAGCGTTTGTATCCTCCATATCTGAAGAACTAGTAAACAGAGTCTTCTATTGCAAAGTTTTGAAGGTAAGAAACAGCCACCTGTCTTAATCTATGTATACTTTAACTAAATAATGGTACAAAGTAACTTTCCAATGATGTATCATCATTCTACCATCTCTATAACACAATTTGCAACGATGAAAACTACTTCCGCCGGAGGCGAATTAAACCAGCCACCTAAGGATGCCTGCAATTATCAACCTACAGTCCTCCCCTCTACCAACTGAGCTATCGAAGGGAAAGCGAGATGGTACGATAACCGCCGAACCTTATACCCAAAGGCGTTTAGTCTCCTCCATATCTGAAGAATAACCGCGAACCTGATACCCAAGAGCGTTTGTATCCTCCATATCTGAAGAATAACCGAGACCTGATACCCAAGAGCGTTTGTATCCTCCATATCTGAAGAACAAGTAAACAGTGTTCTATTACAAAGTATTGAACGTGACAAACAGCCACCTGTCTTAATCTACGTATATGTTTACTAAATAATGGTACAAAGTAACTTTCCAATGACGCTTCTCTCCATCTCCATAACACAATTTGCAACAATGAAAACTATTTCCTTCGAGCCAGAAATGAACCAGCGACCTAATGATGCCTGAAATTATCAACCTACAGTCCTCCCCTCTACCAACTGAGCTATCGAAGAGAACACAGCATTTAAATGGTACGATAACCACGGAACCTGATGCCCAAGAGCGTTTGTATCCTCCATATCTGAAGAACAAGTAAACAGTGTTTTATTACAAAGTATTGAACGTGACAAACAGCCACCTGTCTTAATCTACATATATGTTAACTAAATAATGGTACAATGTAACTTTCCTATGATGCATCATCATTCTCCATCTCTATAACACCGTGACACAATTTGCAACAATGAAAAGTACTACCTACAGTCAACCTACAGTCCTCCGCTCTACCAACTGAGCTATCGAAGGGAACACAGCACTTAAATGGTACGATAACCGCCGAACATGATACCCAAGAGCGTTTGTATCCTCCATATCTGAAGAACTAGTAAACAGAGTCTTCTATTGCAAAGTTTTGAAGGTAAGAAACAGCCACCTGTCTTAATCTACGTATACTTTAACTAAATAATGGTACAAAGTAACTTTCCAATGATGTATCATCATTCTACCATCTCTATAACACAATTTGCAACGATGAAAACTACTTTGCCGAGGCGAAGATTAAACCAGCCACCTAAGGATGCCTGCAATTATCAACCTACAGTCCTCCCTCTACCAACTGAGCTATCGAAGGGAAAGCAGCGCTTGAATGGTACGATAACCGCCGAACCTTATACCCAAGAGCGTTTGTATCCTCCATATCTGAAGAATAACCGCCGAACCTGATACCCAAGAGCGTTTGTATCCTCCATATCTGAAGAATAACCACGGAACCTGATACCCAAGAGCGTTTGTATCCTCCATATCTGAAGAACAAGTAAACAGTGTTCTATTACAAAGTATTGAACGTGACAAACAGCCTCCTGTCTTAATCTACATATATGTTAACTAAATAATGGTACAATGTAACTTTCCTATGATGCATCATCATTCTCCATCTGTATAACACCGTGACACAATTTGCAACAATGAAAAGTACTTCCTTCGAGTCGGAGTTGAACCAGCGACCTAAGGATGCCTACAATTATCAACCTACAGTCCTCCGCTCTACCAACTGAGCTATCGAAGGGAACACAGCACTTAAATGGTACGATAACCGCCGAACCTGATACCCAAGAGCGTTTGTATCCTCCATATCTGAAGAACTAGTAAACAGAGTCTTCTATTGCAAAGTTTTGAAGGTAAGAAACAGCCACCCGTCTTAATCTACGTATACTTTAACTAAATAATGGTACAAAGTAACTTTCCAATGATGTATCATCATTCTACCATCTCTATAACACAATTTGCAACGATGAAAACTACTTCCTTCGAGCCGGAATTGAACCAGCCACCTAAGGATGCCTGCAATTATCAACCTACAGTCCTCCCCTCTACCAACTGAGCTATCGAAGGGAAAGCAGTAGCGTGAATGTACGATAACCGCCGAACCTTGATACCCAAGAGCGTTTGTATCCTCCATATCTGAAGAATAACCGCCGAACCTGATACCCAAGAGCGTTTGTATCCTCCATATCTGAAGAACAAGTAAACAGTGTTCTATTACAAAGTATTGAACGTGACAAACAGCCACCTGTCTTAATCTACATATATGTTAACTAAATAATGGTACAATGTAACTTTCCTATGATGCATCATCATTCTCCATCTCTATAACACCGTGACACAATTTGCAACAATGAAAAGTACTTCCTGAGCGAGGAGTTGAACCAGCGACCTAAGGATGCCTACACTTATCAACCTACAGTCCTCCGCTCTACCAACTGAGCTATCGAGAGAGATGCAGCACTTAAATGAATACGATAACCGCGAACCTGATACCCAAGGGCGTTTGTATCCTCCATATCTGAAGAATACAACCTGATACAAATTTGTATCCTCCATATCTGAAGAACTAGTAAACAGAGTCTTCTATTGCAAAGTTTTGAAGGTAAGAAAACAGCCACCTGTCTTAATCTACGTATACTTTAACTAAATAATGGTACAAAGTAACTTTCCAATGATGTATCATCATTCTACCATCTCTATAACACAATTTGCAACGATGAAAACTACTTCCTTCGAGCCGGAATTAAACCAGCCACCTAAGGATGCCTGCAATTATCAACCTACAGTCCTCCCCTCTACCAACTGAGCTATCGAAGGGAAAGCAGCGCTTGAATGGTACGATAACCGCCGAACCTTATACCCAAGAGCGTTTGTATCCTCCATATCTGAAGAATAACCGCCGAACCTGATACCCAAGAGCGTTTGTATCCTCCATATCTGAAGAATAACCACGGAATCTGATACCCAAGAGCGTTTGTATCCTCCATATCTGAAGAACAAGTAAACAGTGTTCTATTACAAAGTATTGAACGTGACAAACAGCCACCTGTCTTAATCTACGTATATGTTTACTAAATAATGGTACAAAGTAACTTTCCAATGAACATTCATACTCTCCATCTCAACATCATTACACAATTTGCAACAATGAAAACTACTTCCTTGGCCAGAATTGAACCAGCGACCCTAATGATGCCTGAAATTATCAACCTACAGTCCTCCCTCTACCAACTGAGCTATCGAAGAGAACACAGCATTTAAATGAGTACGATAACCACGCGAACCTCAATTAGCCCAAGAGCGTTTGTATCCTCCATATCTGAAGAACAAGTAAACAGTGTTTTATTACAAAGTATTGAACGTGACAAACAGCCACCTGTCTTAATCTACATATATGTTAACTAAATAATGGTACAATGTAACTTTCCTATGATGCATCATCATTCTCCATCTCTATAACACCGTGACACAATTTGCAACAATGAAAAGTACTACCTACAGTCAACCTACAGTCCTCCGCTCTACCAACTGAGCTATCGAAGGGAACACAGCACTTAAATGGTACGATAACCGCCGAACATGATACCCAAGAGCGTTTGTATCCTCCATATCTGAAGAACTAGTAAACAGAGTCTTCTATTGCAAAGTTTTGAAGGTAAGAAACAGCCACCTGTCTTAATCTACGTATACTTTAACTAAATAATGGTACAAAGTAACTTTCCAATGATGTATCATCATTCTACCATCTCTATAACACAATTTGCAACGATGAAAACTACTTCCTTCGAGCGAAATTAAACCAGCCACCTAAGGATGCCTGCAATTATCAACCTACAGTCCTCCCCTCTACCAACTGAGCTATCGAAGGGAAAGCAGCGCTTGAATGGTACGATAACCGCCGAACCTTATACCCAAGAGCGTTTGTATCCTCCATATCTGAAGAATAACCGCCGAACCTGATACCCAAGAGCGTTTGTATCCTCCATATCTGAAGAATAACCACGGAACCTGATACCCAAGAGCGTTTGTATCCTCCATATCTGAAGAACAAGTAAACAGTGTTCTATTACAAAGTATTGAACGTGACAAACAGCCACCTGTCTTAATCTACATATATGTTAACTAAATAATGGTACAATGTAACTTTCCTATGATGCATCATCATTCTCCATCTCTATAACACCGTGACACAATTTGCAACAATGAAAAGTACTTCCTTCGAGCCGGAGTTGAACCAGCGACCTAAGGATGCCTACAATTATCAACCTACAGTCCTCCGCTCTACCAACTGAGCTATCGAAGGGAACACAGCACTTAAATGGTACGATAACCGCCGAACCTGATACCCAAGAGCGTTTGTATCCTCCATATCTGAAGAACTAGTAAACAGAGTCTTCTATTGCAAAGTTTTGAAGGTAAGAAACAGCCACCCGTCTTAATCTACGTATACTTTAACTAAATAATGGTACAAAGTAACTTTCCAATGATGTATCATCATTCTACCATCTCTATAACACAATTTGCAACGATGAAAACTACTTCCTTCGAGCCGGAATTAAACCAGCCACCTAAGGATGCCTGCAATTATCAACCTACAGTCCTCCCCTCTACCAACTGAGCTATCGAAGGGAAAGCAGCGCTTGAATGGTACGATAACCGCCGAACCTGATACCCAAGAGCGTTTGTATCCTCCATATCTGAAGAATAACCGCCGAACCTGATACCCAAGAGCGTTTGTATCCTCCATATCTGAAGAACAAGTAAACAGTGTTCTATTACAAAGTATTGAACGTGACAAACAGCCACCTGTCTTAATCTACATATATGTTAACTAAATAATGGTACAATGTAACTTTCCAATGATGCATCATCATTCTCCATCTCTATAACCGTACACAATTTGCAACAATGAAAACTACTTCCTTCGGCGGAAGTTGAACCAGCGACCCTAAGGATGCCTACAACTATCAACCTACAGTCCTCCCTCTACCAACTGAGCTATCGAAGGAAAACATAATTATGATAACCCAACCTGATACATCATCTTGATATTTCATTTTTTTTACAGCATTTAAATGATGCATAACCACGACCTGATGCCCAAAAGCGTTTGTATCCTCCATATCTGAAGAACAAGTAAACAGTGTTCTATTACAAAGTATTGAACGTGACAAACAGCCACCTGTCTTAATCTACATATATGTTAACTAAATAATGGTACAATGTAACTTTCCTAATGATGCATCATCATTCTCCATCTCTATAACACCGTGACACAATTTGCAACAATGAATACTTCTTCGCGCCAGGCAGGAGTTGAACCAGCGACCCTAAGGATGCCTACCACTTATCAACCTACAGTCCTCCGCTCTACCAACTGAGCTATCGAGAGGAACGCAGCATTTAAGTAGTACGATAACCACGGAACCTGATACCCAAAGGCGTTTGTATCCTCCATATCTGAAGAACAAGTAAACAGTGTTCTATTACAAAGTATTGAACGTGACAACAGCCACCTGTCTTAATCTACATATATGTTAACTAAATAATGGTACAATGTAACTTTCCTATGATGCATCATCATTCTCCATCTCTAACGAACAATTTGCAACAATGAAAAGTACTTCCTACAGTTCAACCTACAGTCCTCCCTCTCCACTGGCTATGAGGAACACATATGAGATAACCACGAAACCTGATACTTAAGGCGTTTGTATCCTCCATATCTGAAGAACTAGTAAACAGAGTCTTCTATTGCAAAGTTTTGAAGGTAAGAAACAGCCACCTGTCTTAATCATACGTATACTTTAACTAAATAATGGTACAAAGTAACTTTCCAATGATGTATCATCATTCTACCATCTCTATAACACAATTTGCAACGATGAAAACTACTTCGCCGGGCAGATTAAACCAGCCACCTAAGGATGCCTGCAATTATCAACCTACAGTCCTCCCTCTACCAACTGAGCTATCGAAGGGAAAGCAGCGCTTGAATGGTACGATAACCGCCGAACCTTATACCCAAGAGCGTTTGTATCCTCCATATCTGAAGAATAACCGCCGAACCTGATACCCAAGAGCGTTTGTATCCTCCATATCTGAAGAATAACCGCCGAACCTGATACCCAAGAGCGTTTGTATCCTCCATATCTGAAGAACAAGTAAACAGTGTTCTATTACAAAGTATTGAACGTGACAAACAGCCACCTGTCTTAATCTACGTATATGTTTACTAAATAATGGTACAAAGTAACTTTCCGCTACGATCATCACATTCTCCATCTCTATAACACCGTGACACAATTTGCAACAATAAAAGTACTTTTCTTCGAGCCAGAGTTGAACCAGCGACCTAAGGATGCCTACAATTATCAACCTACAGTCCTCCGCTCTACCAACTGAGCTATCGAAGGGAACACAGCATTTAAATGGGTACGATAACCACGAACCTGATGATCCCAAAGGCGTTTGTATCCTCCATATCTGAAGAACAAGTAAACAGTGTTTTATTACAAAGTATTAGGCGTGACAAACAGCCACCTGTCTTAATCTACATATATGTTAACTAAATAATGGTACAATGTAACTTTCCTATGATGCATCATCATTCTCCATCTCTATAACACCGTGACACAATTTGCAACAATGAAAAGTACTACCTACAGTCAACCTACAGTCCTCCGGCTCTACCAACTGTATCGAGAGGGACACAGACTTAAATGTACGATAACATGGAACATGATACCCAGAGCGTTTGTATCCTCCATATCTGAAGAACTAGTAAACAGAGTCTTCTATTGCAAAGTTTTGAAGGTAAGAAACAGCCCGTCTTAATCTACATTATACTTTAACTAAATAATGGTACAAAGTAACTTTCCAATGATGTATCATCATTCTACCATCTCTATAACACAATTTACAGCGATGAAAACTTCCCGAGCCGAAATTAAACCAGCCACCTAAGGATGCCTGCAATTATCAACCTACAGTCCTCCCCTCTACCAACTGAGCTATCGAAGGGAAAGCAGCAGATGAATGTACGATAACCGCGAACCTTATACAAACGTTTGTATCCTCCATATCTGAAGAATAACCGCCGAACCTGATACCCAAGAGCGTTTGTATCCTCCATATCTGAAGAATAACCGCCGAACCTGATACCCAAGAGCGTTTGTATCCTCCATATCTGAAGAACAAGTAAACAGTGTTCTATTACAAAGTATTGAACGTGACAAACAGCCACCTGTCTTAATCTACATATATGTTAACTAAATAATGGTACAATGTAACTTTCCTATGATGCATCATCATTCTCCATCTCTATAACACCGTGACACAATTTGCAACAATGAAAAGTACTTCCTTCGAGCCGGAGTTGAACCAGCGACCTAAGGATGCCTACAATTATCAACCTACAGTCCTCCGCTCTACCAACTGAGCTATCGAAGGGAACACAGCACTTAAATGGTACGATAACCGCCGAACCTGATACCCAAGAGCGTTTGTATCCTCCATATCTGAAGAACTAGTAAACAGAGTCTTCTATTGCAAAGTTTTGAAGGTAAGAAACAGCCACCTGTCTTAATCTACGTATACTTTAACTAAATAATGGTACAAAGTAACTTTCCAATGATGTATCATCATTCTACCATCTCTATAACACAATTTGCAACGATGAAAACTCACCTTCGAGCCGAGATTAAACCAGCCACCTAAGGATGCCTGCAATTATCAACCTACAGTCCTCCCTCTACCAACTGAGCTATCGAAGGGAAAGCGAATGAATGCGATAACGCGAACCTGATTACCCAAAAGCCTTTGTATCCTCCATATCTGAAGAATAACGCCGAACCTGATACCAAAAAGCGTTTGTATCCTCCATATCTGAAGAATAACCACGAACCTGATACCCAAGAGCGTTTGTATCCTCCATATCTGAAGAACAAGTAAACAGTGTTCTATTACAAAGTATTGAACGTGACAAACAGCCACCTGTCTTAATCTACATATATGTTTACTAAATAATGGTACAAAGTAACTTTCCAATGATGCAATCATTCTCCATCTCTATAACACCGTGACACAATTTGCAACAATGAAAACTACTTCCTTCGGCGAGAGTTGAACCAGCGACCTAAGGATGCCTACAATTATCAACCTACAGTCCTCCGCTCTACCAACTGAGCTATCGAGAGGAACACAGCACTTTTAAATGAATACGATAACAACCGAAACCTGATACCCAAGAGCGTTTGTAGTATCCTCCATATCTGAAGAACTAGTAAACAGAGTCTTCTATTTACAAAGTATTGAAGGTAACAAACAGCCACCTGTCTTAATCGCTATATGCTTTAACTAAATAATGGTACAAAGTAACTTTCCAATGATGTATCATCATTCTACCATCTCTATAACACAATTTGCAACGATGAAAACTACTTCCTTCGAGCCGAGATTAAACCAGCGACCTAAGGATGCCTGCAATTATCAACCTACAGTCCTCCCTCTACCAACTGAGCTATCGAAAGGAAAGCAGCAGCTTAAATGGTACGATAACCGCCGAACCTGATACCCAAAGGCGTTTGTATCCTCCATATCTGAAGAATAACCGCGAACCTGATACCCAAAGGCGTTTGTATCCTCCATATCTGAAGAATAACCACGAACCTGATACCCAAAGCGTTTGTATCCTCCATATCTGAAGAACAAGTAAACAGTGTTCTATTACAAAGTATTGAACGTGACAAACAGCCACCTGTCTTAATCTACGTATATGTTTACTAAATAATGGTACAATAGTAACTTTCCAATGATGCATCATCATTCTCCATCTCTATAACACCGTACACAATTTGCAACAATGAAAACTACTTGCGCAGGGAGTTTAAACCAGCCACCTAAGGATGCCTACAATTATCAACCATTCTACCAACTAGCTATAGGAATATGTATAACAACCTATACATCATCATGATCATCATTTCCATTCTATAACAATTTGCAAATAAAATTTGAGCGGAATTAAACCAGCAACCTAAGGATGCCTCAATTATCAACCTACAGTCCTCCCTTACCAACTGAGCTATCGAAGAGAACACAGCATTTAAATGGTACGATAACCACGGAACCTGATGCCCAAGAGCGTTTGTATCCTCCATATCTGAAGAACAAGTAAACAGTGTTCTATTACAAAGTATTGAACGTGACAAACAGCCACCTGTCTTAATCTACATATATGTTAACTAAATAATGGTACAATGTAACTTTCCTATGATGCATCATCATTCTCCATCTCTATAACACCGTGACACAATTTGCAACAATGAAAAGTACTTCCTTCGAGCCGGAGTTGAACCAGCGACCTAAGGATGCCTACACTTATCAACCTACAGTCCTCCGCTCTACCAACTGAGCTATCGAAGGAACACAGCACTTAAATGGTACGATAACCACGGAACCTGATACCCAAGAGCGTTTGTATCCTCCATATCTGAAGAACAAGTAAACAGTGTTTTATTACAAAGTTTTGAACGTGACAAACAGCCACCTGTCTTAATCTACATATTAACTAAATAATGGTACAAAGTAACTTTCCAATGATGCAATCATTCTCCATCTCTATAACACACAATTTGCAACAATGAAAACTACTTCCTTCGGAACTAGAGTTGAACCAGCGACCTAAGGATGCCTGCAATTATCAACCTACAGTCCTCCCTCTACCAACTGAGCTATCGAAGGGAAAACAGCATTTAAATGGTACGATAACCACGAACCTGATACCCAAGAGCGTTTTGTATCCTCCATATCTGAAGAACAAGTAAACAGTGTTCTATTACAAAGTATTGAACGGAGAAAACCGCCACCTGTCTTAATCCACGATATGTTTACTAAATAATGGTACAAAGTAACTTTCCAATGATGCATCATCATTCTCCATCTCTATAACACCGTACACAATTTGCAACAATGAAAACTACTTCCTTCGAGCCAGAGTTGAACCAGCAACCAAGGATGCCTACAATTATCAACCTACAGTCCTCCTCTACTAATGAGCTATGCATTTAAATGAATACGATAACCCCAACTGATGCCCAAGAGCGTTTGTATCCTCCATATCTGAAGAACAAGTAAACAGTGTTCTATTACAAAGTATTGAACGTGACAAACAGCCACCTGTCTTAATCTACATATATGTTAACTAAATAATGGTACAATGTAACTTTCCTATGATGCATCATCATTCTCCATCTCTATAACACCGTGACACAATTTGCAACAATGAAAAGTACTTCCTTCGAGCCGGAGTTGAACCAGCGACCTAAGGATGCCTACACTTATCAACCTACAGTCCTCCGCTCTACCAACTGAGCTATCGAAGGGAACACAGCACTTAAATGGTACGATAACCGCCGAACCTGATACCCAAGAGCGTTTGTATCCTCCATATCTGAAGAACTAGTAAACAGAGTCTTCTATTGCAAAGTTTTGAAGGTAAGAAACAGCCACCTGTCTTAATCTACGTATACTTTAACTAAATAATGGTACAAAGTAACTTTCCAATGATGTATCATCATTCTACCATCTCTATAACACAATTTGCAACGATGAAAACTACTTCCTTCGAGCCGGAATTAAACCAGCCACCTAAGGATGCCTGCAATTATCAACCTACAGTCCTCCCCTCTACCAACTGAGCTATCGAAGGGAAAGCAGCGCTTGAATGGTACGATAACCGCCGAACCTTATACCCAAGAGCGTTTGTATCCTCCATATCTGAAGAATAACCGCCGAACCTGATACCCAAGAGCGTTTGTATCCTCCATATCTGAAGAATAACCACGGAATCTGATACCCAAGAGCGTTTGTATCCTCCATATCTGAAGAACAAGTAAACAGTGTTCTATTACAAAGTATTGAACGTGACAAACAGCCACCTGTCTTAATCTACGTATATGTTTACTAAATAATGGTACAAAGTAACTTTCCAATGATGCAATCATTCTCCATCTCTATAACACCGTGACACAATTTGCAACAATGAAAACAACTTCCTTCGAGCCAGAGTTGAACCAGCAACCTAAGGATGCCTACAACTATCAACCTACAGTCCTCCCCTCTACCAACTGAGCTATCGAAGAGAACACAGCATTTAAATGGTACGATAACCACGGAACCTGATGCCCAAGAGCGTTTGTATCCTCCATATCTGAAGAACAAGTAAACAGTGTTCTATTACAAAGTATTGAACGTGACAAACAGCCACCTGTCTTAATCTACATATATGTTAACTAAATAATGGTACAATGTAACTTTCCTATGATGCATCATCATTCTCCATCTCTATAACACCGTGACACAATTTGCAACAATGAAAAGTACTTCCTTCGAGCCGGAGTTGAACCAGGGACCTAAGGATGCCTACACTTATCAACCTACAGTCCTCCGCTCTACCAACTGAGCTATCGAAGGGAACGCAGCACTTAAATGGTACGATAACCGCCGAACCTGATACCCAAGAGCGTTTGTATCCTCCATATCTGAAGAATAACACAACCTTACAGCTTGTTCCATATCTAAGAACTAGTAAACAGAGTCTTCTATTGCAAAGTTTTGAAGGTAAGAAACAGCCACCTGTCTTAATCTACGTATACTTTAACTAAATAATGGTACAAAGTAACTTTCCAATGATGTATCATCATTCTACCATCTCTATAACACAATTTGCAACGATGAAAACTACTTCCTTCGAGCCGGAATTAAACCAGCCACCTAAGGATGCCTGCAATTATCAACCTACAGTCCTCCCCTCTACCAACTGAGCTATCGAAGGGAAAGCAGCGCTTGAATGGTACGATAACCGCCGAACCTTATACCCAAGAGCGTTTGTATCCTCCATATCTGAAGAATAACCGCCGAACCTGATACCCAAGAGCGTTTGTATCCTCCATATCTGAAGAATAACCACGGAACCTGATACCCAAGAGCGTTTGTATCCTCCATATCTGAAGAACAAGTAAACAGTGTTCTATTACAAAGTATTGAACGTGACAAACAGCCACCTGTCTTAATTCACGATATGTTTACTAAATAATGGTACAAAGTAACTTTCCAACGATGCATCATCATTCTCCATCTCAAAACCCCACACAATTTGCAACAATGAAAACTACTTCCTTCGAAGCCAGAATTGAACCAGCGAACGCAAGGATGCCTACAAATTATCAACCTACAGTCCTCCCTCTACCAACTGAGCTATCGAAGAGAACACAGCATTTAAATGGTAATGAATAACCACGGAACCTGATGCCCAAGAGCGTTTTTTCCTCCATATCTGAAGAACAAGTAAACAGTGTTCTATTACAAAGTATTGAACGTGACAAACAGCCACCTGTCTTAATCTACATATATGTTAACTAAATAATGGTACAATGTAACTTTCCTATGATGCATCATCATTCTCCATCTCTATAAAAATCGTGATAACAATTTGCAACAATGAAAGTACTACTACAATCAACCTACAGTCCTCCGCTTTACCAACTAGCTATCAAGAAGAGAAAACAGCACTTAAATGGTAATGATAACTTCCAACATGATACCCAAGAGCGTTTTGTATCCTCCATATCTGAAGAACTAGTAAACACAGTACTTCTATTGCAAAGTTTTGAAGGTAAGAAACAGCCACCTGTCTTAATCTACGTATACTTTAACTAAATAATGGTACAAAGTAACTTTCCAATGATGTATCATCATTCTACCATCTCTATAACACAATTTTCAACAATGAAAACTACTTCCTTCGAGCGGAATTAAACCAGCCACCTAAGGATGCCTGCAATTATCAACCTACAGTCCTCCCCCTACCAACTGAGCTATCGAAGGGAAAGCAGCGCTTAAATGGTACGAATAACTAACCTTATAATTAAGAGCTGTTTTCATATAAATTACCAAAGTTTATATCTGAAGAATAACCAGGAACCTGATACCCAAGAGCGTTTGTATCCTCCATATCTGAAGAACAAGTAAACAGTGTTCTATTACAAAGTATTGAACGTGACAAACAGCCACCTGTCTTAATCTACATATATGTTAACTAAATAATGGTACAATGTAACTTTCCTATGATGCATCATCATTCTCCATCTCTATAACACCGTGAACAATTTGCAACAATGAAAAGTACTTCCTTCGCGGCGAGTTGAACCAGCGACCTAAGGATGCCTACAATTATCAACCTACAGTCCTCCGCTTACCAACTGAGCTATCGAAGGGAACACAGCACTTAAATGGTACGATAACCATGAACTTGATACCCAAGATTGTTATCCTCCATATCTGAAGAACTAGTAAACAGAGTCTTCTATTGCAAAGTTTTGTAGGTAAGAAACAGCCACCTGTCTTAATCTACGATAATTTTAACTAAATAATGGTACAAAGTAACTTTCCAATGATGTATCATCATTCTACCATCTCTATAACACAATTTGCAACGATGAAAACTACTTCCTTCGAGCCGGAATTAAAACCAGCCACCTAAGGATGCCTGCAATTATCAACCTACAGTCCTCCCCTACCAACTGAGCTATACGGGGAAAGCAGCGTTGAATGGTACGATAACCGCAACCTGATACCCAAGAGCTCTTTCGTATCCACCATATCTGAAGAATAACACAACCTTAAGCTTTGTATCTCCATATTGAGAATAAACTCTGATACCCAAGAGCGTTTGTATCCTCCATATCTGAGAACAAGTAAACAGTGTTCTATTACAAAGTATTGAACGTGACAAACAGCCACCTGTCTTAATCTACGATATGTTTACTAAATAATGGTACAAAGTAACTTTCCAATGATGCACATCATTCTCCATCTCTATAACACCGTACACAATTTGCAACAATGAAAAACTTCCTTCGAGCCAGAGTTGAACCAGCAACCTAAGGATGCGACAACTATCAACCTACAGTCCTCCCTCTACCAACTGAGCTATCGAAGAGAACACAGCATTTAAATGAGGATAACCACGGAAACCTGATGCCCAAGAGCGCTTTGTATCCTCCATATCTGAAGAACAAGTAAACAGTGTTCTATTACAAAGTATTGAACGTGACAAACAGCCACCTGTCTTAATCTACATATATGTTAACTAAATAATGGTACAATGTAACTTTCCTATGATGCATCATCATTCTCCATCTCTATAACACCGTGACACAATTTGCAACAATGAAAAGTACTTCCTTCGGAGCGGAGTTGAACCAGGGACCTAAGGATGCCTACACTTTATCAACCTACAGTCCCCGCTTCTACCAACTGAGCTATCGAAGGAACGCAAGCACTTAAATGGTAATAACCACAAAACTATAACCAAGAGCTTTTATTCATATTAAGAATAACCACGAACCTGATACCAGACTTTATTCCATATTAACTAGTAAACAGATTCTATTGCAAAGTTTTGAAGGTAAGAAACAGCACCTGTCTTAATCTAATATTTTAAACTAAATAAGGCAAAAAATTTCCAATGATGTATCATCATTCTACCATCTCTATAACACAATTTGCAACGATGAAAACCCTACTTCGAGCCGAATTAAACCAGCCACCTAAGGATGCCTGCAATTATCAACCTACAGTCCTCCCCTACCAACTGAGCTATCGAAGGGAAAGCAGCTTTGAATGGTACGATAAACCAACCTTATACCCAAGAGCGTTTGTATCCTCCATATCTGAAGAATAACCTATATACTAATTTTCTATATCTGAAGAATAACCACGGAACCTGATACCCAAGAGCGTTTGTATCCTCCATATCTGAAGAACAAGTAAACAGTGTTCTATTACAAAGTATTGAACGTGACAAACAGCCACCTGTCTTAATCTAATATATGTTAACTAAATAATGGTACAATGTAACTTTCCTATGATGCATCATCATTCTCCATCTCTATAACACCGTGACACAATTTGCAACAATGAAAAGTACTTCCTTTGAGCCGGAAGTTTAACCACGATGTGCTACACTTATCAACCTACAGTCCTCCGCTTACCAACTGAGCTATCGAAGGAACACAGCACTTAAATGGTACTATAAACGAAACCTGATACCCAAGAGCGTTTGTATCCTCCATATCTGAAGAACTAGTAAACAGAGTCTTCTATTGCAAAGTTTTGAAGGTAAGAAACAGCCACCTGTCTTAATTCACGTATACTTTAACTAAATAATGGTACAAAGTAACTTTCCAATGATGTATCATCATTCTACCATCTCTATAACACAATTTGCAAACGATGAAAACTACTTCCTTCGAGCCGAATTAAACCAGCCACCTAAGGATGCCTGCAATTATCAACCTACCGTCCTCCCCTACCAACTGAGCTATCGAAGGAAACAGCAGCTTGAATGGTACGATAAACCACTTTAATCACCTAAGAGCGTTGTATTCCATATCTGAGAATAACACCTATACTAAGATTTGTATTCATATTAATAAACGAACTATACCCAAGAGCGTTTGTATCCTCCATATCTGAAGAACAAGTAAACAGTGTTCTATTACAAAGTATTGAACGTGACAAACAGCCACCTGTCTTAATCTACGTATATGTTTACTAAATAATGGTACAAAGTAACTTTCCAATGATGCAATCATTCTCCATCTCTATAACACCGTGACACAATTTGCAACAATGAAAACTACTTCCTTCGAGCCAGAGTTGAACCAGCAACCTAAGGATGCCTACAACTATCAACCTACAGTCCTCCCCTCTACCAACTGAGCTATCGAAGAGAACACAGCATTTAAATGGTACGATAACCACGGAACCTGATGCCCAAGAGCGTTTGTATCCTCCATATCTGAAGAACAAGTAAACAGTGTTCTATTACAAAGTATTGAACGTGACAAACAGCCACCTGTCTTAATCTACATATATGTTAACTAAATAATGGTACAATGTAACTTTCCTATGATGCATCATCATTCTCCATCTCTATAACACCGTGACACAATTTGCAACAATGAAAAGTACTTCCTTCGAGCCGGAGTTGAACCAGCGACCTAAGGATGCCTACACTTATCAACCTACAGTCCTCCGCTCTACCAACTGAGCTATCGAAGGGAACGCATCACTTAAATGGTACGATAACCGCCGAACCTGATACCCAAGAGCGTTTGTATCCTCCATATCTGAAGAATAACCACGGAACCTGATACCCAAGAGCGTTTGTATCCTCCATATCTGAAGAACTAGTAAACAGAGTCTTCTATTGCAAAGTTTTGAAGGTAAGAAACAGCCACCTGTCTTAATCTACGTATACTTTAACTAAATAATGGTACAAAGTAACTTTCCAATGATGTATCATCATTCTACCATCTCTATAACACAATTTGCAACGATGAAAACTACTTCCTTCGAGCCGGAATTAAACCAGCCACCTAAGGATGCCTGCAATTATCAACCTACAGTCCTCCCCTCTACCAACTGAGCTATCGAAGGGAAAGCAGCGCTTGAATGGTACGATAACCGCGAACCTGATACCATTAAGAGCGCTTGTATCCTCCATATCTTAAGAATAACCAACCTGATACCTAAGAGCGCTTTTGTATCCTCCATATCTGAAGAATAACCACGGAATCTGATACCCAAGAGCGTTTGTATCCTCCATATCTGAAGAACAAGTAAACAGTGTTCTATTACAAAGTATTGAACGTGACAAACAGCCACCTGTCTTAATCTACGTATATGTTAACTAAATAATGGTACAAAGTAACTTCTATATGATGCATTATCATTCTCCATCTCTATAACACCGTGACACAATTTGCAACAATGAAAACTACTTCCTTCGAGCCAGAGTTGAACCAGCAACCTAAGGATGCCTACAACTATCAACCTACAGTCCTCCGCTCTACCAACTGAGCTATCGAAGAGAACACAGCATTTAAATGGTACGATAACCACGGAACCTGATGCCCAAGAGCGTTTGTATCCTCCATATCTGAAGAACAAGTAAACAGTGTTCTATTACAAAGTATTGAACGTGACAAACAGCCACCTGTCTTAATCTACATATATGTTAACTAAATAATGGTACAAAGTAACTTTCCAACGACGCTTCATCATTCTCCATCTCCATAACACAATTTGCAACAATAAAAACTACTGCCTTTGAGCCGGAATTAAACCAGCAACCTAAGGATGCCTACAACTATCAACCTACAGTCCTCCGCTCTACCAACTGAGCTATCGAAGGGAACACGTAACTTAAATGGTACGATAACCGCCGAACCTGATACCCAAGACGGTTTTTTATTCTCCATATCTGAAGAACTAGTAACAAGTTCTATTGCAAAGTTTTGAAGGTAACAGCCACCTGTCTTAATCTACGTATATTTTAACTAAATAATGGTACAAAGTAACTTTCCAATGATGTATCATCATTTCCATCTTATAACACAATTTACAATGAAAACTACTTCCTTCGAGCCGAATTAAACCAGCCAACTAAGGATGCCTGCAACTATCAACCTACAGTCCTCCCTACCAACTGAGCTATCGAAGAGAACACATAACTTAAATGGTACGATAACCAATGAACCTGATACCCAAGAGCGCTTTGTATCCTCCATATCTGAAGAACAAGTAAACAGTGTTCTATTACAAAGTATTGAACGTGACAAACAGCCACCTGTCTTAATCTACATATATGTTAACTAAATAATGGTACAATGTAACTTTCCTATGATGCATCATCATTCTCCATCTCTATAACACCGTGACACAATTTGCAACAATGAAAACTACTTCCTTCGAGCCGGAGTTGAACCAGCAACCTAAGGATGCCTACAATTATCAACCTACAGTCCTCCGCTCTACCAACTGAGCTATCGAAGGGAACGCAGCACTTAAATGGTACGATAACCGAACCTGATACTAAGAGCTTTGTATCTATATTAAAATAACCAACCTGATAATCAAGAGCGTTTGTATCCTCCATATCTGAAGAATAACCACGGAACCTGATACCCAAGAGCGTTTGTATCCTCCATATCTGAAGAACAAGTAAACAGTGTTCTATTACAAAGTATTGAACGTGACAAACAGCCACCTGTCTTAATCTACATGATATGTTTACTAAATAATGGTACAAAGTAACTTCTGCACGCATCATCACTTCCATCTCTATAACACAATTTGCAAACAATGAAAACTACTTCCTTCGAGCCAGAATTAAACCAGCGAACCTAAGGATGCCTGCAATTATCAACCTACAGTCCTCCTCTACCAACTGAGCTATCGAAGAGAACACAGCATGTAAAATGGTACGATAACCACGGAACCTGATACCCAAGAGCGTTTGTATCCTCCATATCTGAAGAACAAGTAAACAGTGTTTTAATATATTTATAAAAACCATCCTGACTATATATATGTTAACTAAATTGTAATTTTATTATCATCATTTCCATCTCTATAACACCTACACAATTTGCAACAATGAAAAGTACTTCCTTCGAGCCGGAGTTAAACCAGCCACCTAAGGATGCCTACAATTATCAACCTACAGTCCTCCCTCTACCAACTGAGCTATCGAAGGGAACGCAGCACTTAAATGGTACAATAACCAACCTGATACCCAAGAGCTGTATCTATATTAGAATAACACGAACCTGATACCCAAAGAGCGTTTGTATCCTCCATATCTGAAGAATAACCACGGAATCTGATACCCAAGAGCGTTTGTATCCTCCATATCTGAAGAACAAGTAAACAGTGTTCTATTACAAAGTATTGAACGTGACAAACAGCCACCTGTCTTAATCTACGTATATGTTTACTAAATAATGGTACAAAGTAACTTTCCAACGACGCTTCATCACTCTCCATCTCCATAACACAATTTGCAACAATGAAAACTATTTCCTTTGAGCCAGAAATGAACCAGCGACCTAATGATGCCTGCAATTATCAACCTACAGTCCTCCCCTCTACCAACTGAGCTATCGAAGAGAACACAGCATTTAAATGGTACGATAACCACGGAACCTGATGCCCAAGAGCGTTTGTATCCTCCATATCTGAAGAACAAGTAAACAGTGTTTTATTACAAAGTATTGAACGTGACAAACAGCCACCTGTCTTAATCTACATATATGTTAACTAAATAATGGTACAATGTAACTTTCCTATGATGCATCATCATTCTCCATCTCTATAACACCGTGACACAATTTGCAACAATGAAAAGTACTTCCTTCGAGCCGGAGTTGAACCAGCGACCTAAGGATGCCTACACTTATCAACCTACAGTCCTCCGCTCTACCAACTGAGCTATCGAAGGGAACACAGCACTTAAATGGTACGATAACCGCCGAACCTGATACCCAAGAGCGTTTGTATCCTCCATATCTGAAGAACTAGTAAACAGAGTCTTCTATTGCAAAGTTTTGAAGGTAAGAAACAGCCACCTGTCTTAATCTACGTATACTTTAACTAAATAATGGTACAAAGTAACTTTCCAATGATGTATCATCATTCTACCATCTCTATAACACAATTTGCAACGATGAAAACTACTTCCTTCGAGCCGGAATTAAACCAGCCACCTAAGGATGCCTGCAATTATCAACCTACAGTCCTCCCCTCTACCAACTGAGCTATCGAAGGGAAAGCAGCGCTTGAATGGTACGATAACCGCCGAACCTGATACCCATCATCATGATCATCATTCTCCATCTCTATAACACAATTTGCAACAATAAAAACTACTGCCTTTGAGCCGGAATTAAACCAGCAACCTAAGGATGCCTGCAATTATCAACCTACAGTCCTCCCCTCTACCAACTGAGCTATCGAAGAGAACACAGCATTTAAATGGTACGATAACCACGGAACCTGATGCCCAAGAGCGTTTGTATCCTCCATATCTGAAGAACAAGTAAACAGTGTTCTATTACAAAGTATTGAACGTGACAAACAGCCACCTGTCTTAATCTACATATATGTTAACTAAATAATGGTACAATGTAACTTTCCTATGATGCATCATCATTCTCCATCTCTATAACACCGTGACACAATTTGCAACAATGAAAACAACTTGCCCAAGAGCGTTTGTATCCTCCATATCTGAAGAACAAGTAAACAGTGTTCTATTACAAAGTTTTGAACGTGACAAACAGCCACCTGTCTTAATCTACATATATGTTAACTAAATAATGGTACAATGTAACTTTCCAATGATGCATCATCATTCTCCATCTCTATAACACCGTGACACAATTTGCAACAATGAAAACTACTTCCTTCGAGCCAGAGTTGAACCAGCGACCTAAGGATGCCTACAACTATCAACCTACAGTCCTCCGCTCTACCAACTGAGCTATCGAAGGGAACACAGCACTTAAATGGTACGATAACCGCCGAACCTGATACCCAAGACCGTTTTTATTCTCCATATCTGAAGAACTAGTAAACAGAGTCTTCTATTGCAAAGTTTTGAAGGTAAGAAACAGCCACCTGTCTTAATCTACGTATACTTTAACTAAATAATGGTACAAAGTAACTTTCCAATGATGTATCGTCATTCTACCATCTCTATAACACAATTTGCAACGATGAAAACTACTTCCTTCGAGCCGGAATTAAACCAGCCACCTAAGGATGCCTGCAACTATCAACCTACAGTCCTCCCCTCTACCAACTGAGCTATCGAAGAGAACACATAACTTAAATGGTACGATAACCACGGAACCTGATGCCCAAGAGCGTTTGTATCCTCCATATCTGAAGAACAAGTAAACAGTGTTCTATTACAAAGTATTGAACGTGACAAACAGCCACCTGTCTTAATCTACATATATGTTAACTAAATAATGGTACAATGTAACTTTCCTATGATGCATCATCATTCTCCATCTCTATAACACCGTGACACAATTTGCAACAATGAAAAGTACTTCCTTCGAGCGCGAGTTGAACCAGCGACCTAAGGATGCCTACAATTATCAACCTACAGTCCTCCGCTCTACCAACTGAGCTATCGGAAGGAACGCAGCACTTAAATGGTACGATAAATAATCACTTAACCTGATACCCAAGACCGTTTGTATTCTCCATATCTGAAGAACTAGTAAACAGAGTCTTCTATTGCAAAGTTTTGAAGGTAAGAAACAGCCACCTGTCTTAATCTAATATACTTTAACTAAATAATGGTACAAAGTAACTTTCCAATGATGTATCATCATTCTACCATCTCTATAACACAATTTGCAACGATGAAAACTACTTCCTTCGAGCCGAATTAAACCAGCCACCTAAGGATGCCTGCAATTATCAACCTACAGTCCTCCCTCTTACCAACTGAGCTATCGAAGAGAAAGCATATAACTTAAATGGTAATGATAACCACGGAACCTGATACCCAAGAGCGCTTTGTATCCTCCATATCTGAAGAACAAGTAAACAGTGTTCTATTACAAAGTATTGAACGTGACAAACACCACCTGTCTTAATCTACATATATGTTAACTAAATAATGGTACAATGTAACTTTCATGATGCATCATCATTCTCCATCTCTATAACACGTACACAATTTGCAACAATAAAAATACTTCCTTCGAGCCGGAGTTAAACCAGCGAACCTAAGGATGCCTACAATTATCAACCTACAGTCCTCCATTTGAAGAATAACCACGAACCTGATACCCAAGAGCGTTTGTATCCTCCATATCTGAAGAATAACCACGGAACCTGATACCCAAGAGCGTTTGTATCCTCCATATCTGAAGAACAAGTAAACAGTGTTCTATTACAAAGTATTGAACGTGACAAACAGCCACCTGTCTTAATCTACATATATGTTAACTAAATAATGGTACAATGTAACTTTCCAATGATGCAATCATTCTCCATCTCTATAACACCGTGACACAATTTGCAACAATGAAAACTACTTCTTGAAGCCAGAGTTGAACCAGCGACCTAAGGATGCCTACAACTATCAACCTACAGTCCTCCCCTCTACCAACTGAGCTATCGAAGAGAACACAGCACTTAAATGGTACGATAACCAAACCTGATAACCAAGATGCTTGTATCCTCCATATCTGAAGAATAACCACGATTACTCAAGAGCGTTTGTATCCTCCATATCTGAAGAACAAGTAAACAGTGTTCTATTACAAAGTATTGAACGTGACAAACAGCCACCTGTCTTAATCTACATATATGTTAACTAAATAATGGTACAATGTAACTTTCCAATGATGCATCATCATTCTCCATCTCTATAACACCGTGACACAATTTGCAACAATGAAAACTACTTCCTTCGAGCCAGAGTTGAACCAGCGACCTAAGGATGCCTACAACTATCAACCTACAGTCCTCCGCTCTACCAACTGAGCTATCGAAGAGAACACAGCACTTAAATGGTACGATAACAAATCAATGAACCTGATACCCAAGAGCGTTTGTATCCTCCATATCTGAAGAACTAGTAAACAGAGTCTTCTATTGCAAAGTTTTGAAGGTAAGAAACAGCCACCTGTCTTAATCTACGTATACTTTAACTAAATAATGGTACAAAGTAACTTTCCAATGATGTATCATCATTCTACCATCTCTATAACACAATTTGCAACGATGAAAACTACTTCCTTCGAGCCGGAATTAAACCAGCCACCTAAGGATGCCTGCAACTATCAACCTACAGTCCTCCCCTCTACCAACTGAGCTATCGAAGAGAACACATAACTTAAATGGTACGATAACCACGGAACCTGATGCCCAAGAGCGTTTGTATCCTCCATATCTGAAGAACAAGTAAACAGTGTTCTATTACAAAGTATTGAACGTGACAAACAGCCACCTGTCTTAATCTACATATATGTTAACTAAATAATGGTACAATGTAACTTTCCTATGATGCATCATCATTCTCCATCTCTATAACACCGTGACACAATTTGCAACAATGAAAAGTACTTCCTTCGAGCCGGAGTTGAACCAGCGACCTAAGGATGCCTACACTTATCAACCTACAGTCCTCCGCTCTACCAACTGAGCTATCGAAGGGAACGCAGCACTTAAATGGTACGATAACCGCCGAACCTGATACCCAAGAGCGTTTGTATCCTCTCCATATCTGAAGAACTAGTAAACAGAGTCTTCTATTGCAAAGTTTTGAAGGTAAGAAACAGCCACCTGTCTTAATCTACGTATACTTTAACTAAATAATGGTACAAAGTAACTTTCCAATGATGTATCATCATTCTACCATCTCTATAACACAATTTGCAACGATGAAAACTACTTCCTTCGAGCCGGAATTAAACCAGCCACCTAAGGATGCTGCCAATTATCAACCTACAGTCCTCCCTCTACCAACTGAGCTATCGAAGAGCATAGCTTAAGTAGAATTGCGATAACCACGGAACCTGATGCCCAAGAGCGTTTGTATCCTCCATATCTGAAGAACAAGTAAACAGTGTTCTATTACAAAGTATTGAACGTGACAAACAGCCACCTGTCTTAATCTACATATATGTTAACTAAATAATGGTACAATGTAACTTTCCTATGATGCATCATCATTCTCCATCTCTATAACACCGTGACACAATTTGCAACAATGAAAAGTACTTCCTTCGAGCCGGAGTTGAACCAGCGACCTAAGGATGCCTACACTTATCAACCTACAGTCCTCCGGCTCTACCAACATAGCTATCAAAGGAACACAGCACTTAAATGATACGATAACTTAACCACGAACCTGATACCCAAGAGCGTTTGTATCCTCCATATCTGAAGAACTAGTAAACAGAGTCTTCTATTGCAAAGTTTTGAAGGTAACAAACAGCCACCTGTCTTAATCTACGTATACTTTAACTAAATAATGGTACAAAGTAACTTTCCAATGATGTATCATCATTCTACCATCTCTATAACACAATTTGCAACGATGAAAACTACTTCCTTCGAGCCGGAATTAAACCAGCCACCTAAGGATGCCTGCAATTATCAACCTACAGTCCTCCCCTCTACCAACTGAGCTATCGAAGGGAAAACAGCGCTTGAATGGTACGATAACCGCCGAACCTGATACCCATCATCATGATCATCATTCTCCATCTCTATAACACAATTTGCAACAATAAAAACTACTGCCTTTGAGCCGGAATTAAACCAGCAACCTAAGGATGCCTGCAATTATCAACCTACAGTCCTCCCCTCTACCAACTGAGCTATCGAAGAGAACACAGCATTTAAATGGTACGATAACCACGGAACCTGATGCCCAAGAGCGTTTGTATCCTCCATATCTGAAGAACAAGTAAACAGTGTTCTATTACAAAGTATTGAACGTGACAAACAGCCACCTGTCTTAATCTACATATATGTTAACTAAATAATGGTACAATGTAACTTTCCTATGATGCATCATCATTCTCCATCTCTATAACACCGTGACACAATTTGCAACAATGAAAACAACTTGCCCAAGAGCGTTTGTATCCTCCATATCTGAAGAACAAGTAAACAGTGTTCTATTACAAAGTTTTGAACGTGACAAACAGCCACCTGTCTTAATCTACATATATGTTAACTAAATAATGGTACAATGTAACTTTCCAATGATGCATCATCATTCTCCATCTCTATAACACCGTGACACAATTTGCAACAATGAAAACTACTTCCTTCGAGCCAGAGTTGAACCAGCGACCTAAGGATGCCTACAACTATCAACCTACAGTCCTCCGCTCTACCAACTGAGCTATCGAAGGGAACACAGCACTTAAATGGTACGATAACCGCCGAACCTGATACCCAAGACCGTTTTTATTCTCCATATCTGAAGAACTAGTAAACAGAGTCTTCTATTGCAAAGTTTTGAAGGTAAGAAACAGCCACCTGTCTTAATCTACGTATACTTTAACTAAATAATGGTACAAAGTAACTTTCCAATGATGTATCGTCATTCTACCATCTCTATAACACAATTTACGATGAAAACTACTTCGAGGCGAGGAATTAAACCAGCCACCTAAGGATGCCTGCAACTATCAACCTACAGTCCTCCCCTCTACCAACTGAGCTATCGAAGAGAACACATAACTTAAATGGTACGATAACCACGGAACCTGATGCCCAAGAGCGTTTGTATCCTCCATATCTGAAGAACAAGTAAACAGTGTTCTATTACAAAGTATTGAACGTGACAAACAGCCACCTGTCTTAATCTACATATATGTTAACTAAATAATGGTACAATGTAACTTTCCTATGATGCATCATCATTCTCCATCTCTATAACACCGTGACACAATTTGCAACAATGAAAAGTACTTCCTTCGAGCCGGAGTTGAACCAGCGACCTAAGGATGCCTACACTTATCAAC
The DNA here is from genome assembly GCF_010015445.1 of Perca fluviatilis. Taxonomy (NCBI): domain Eukaryota; kingdom Metazoa; phylum Chordata; class Actinopteri; order Perciformes; family Percidae; genus Perca; species Perca fluviatilis. The sequence continues at coordinate 8,821,168 of NC_053118.1, read as the reverse complement.
CTACAGTCCTCCGCTTCAATAGCTATATCGAAGGGACACAGCACTTAAATGGTAAGATTAGCCGAACCTGATACCCAAGACCGTTTTTATTCTCCATATCTGAAGAACTAGTAAACAGAGTCTTCTATTGCAAAGTTTTGAAGGTAAGAAACAGCCACCTGTCTTAATCTCGTTATACTTTAACTAAATAATGGTACAAAGTAACTTTCCAATGATGTATCATCATTCTACCATCTCTATAACACAATTTGCAACGATGAAAACTACTTCTTGCGGCGAGGAATTAAACCAGCCACCTAAGGATGCCTGCAACTATCAACCTACAGTCCTCCCTCTACCAACTGAGCTATCGAAGAGAACACATAACTTAAATGGTACGATAACCACGGAACCTGATGCCCAAGAGCGTTTGTATCCTCCATATCTGAAGAACAAGTAAACAGTGTTCTATTACAAAGTATTGAACGTGACAAACAGCCACCTGTCTTAATCTACATATATGTTAACTAAATAATGGTACAATGTAACTTTCCTATGATGCATCATCATTCTCCATCTCATAAACACGTGACACAATTTGCAACAATGAAAAGTACTTCCTTCGAGCGAGGAGTTGAACCAGCGACCTAAGGATGCCTACACTTATCAACCTACAGTCCTCCCTCTACCAACTGAGCTATCGGAGAGCACTTAAATATGGATAACAGCAAACCTGATACCCAAGAGCGTTTGTATCCTCCATATCTGAAGAACTAGTAAACAGAGTCTTCTATTGCAAAGTTTTGAAGGTAACAAACAGCCACCTGTCTTAATCTACGTATACTTTAACTAAATAATGGTACAAAGTAACTTTCCAATGATGTATCATCATTCTCCATCTCTATAACACAATTTGCAACAATAAAAACTACTGCCTTTGAGCCGGAATTAAACCAGCCACCTAAGGATGCCTGCAATTATCAACCTACAGTCCTCCGCTCTACCAACTGAGCTATCGAAGGGAAAGCAGCGTAGAATGGTACGATAACGAACCTGATTCCCATCATCATGATCATCATTCTCCATCTCTATAACACAATTTGCAACAATGAAAACTACTGCCTTTGAGCCGGAATTAAACCAGCAACCTAAGGATGCCTGCAATTATCAACCTACAGTCCTCCCCTCTACCAACTGAGCTATCGAAGAGAACACAGCATTTAAATGGTACGATAACCACGGAACCTGATGCCCAAGAGCGTTTGTATCCTCCATATCTGAAGAACAAGTAAACAGTGTTCTATTACAAAGTATTGAACGTGACAAACAGCCACCTGTCTTAATCTACATATATGTTAACTAAATAATGGTACAATGTAACTTTCCAATGATGCATCATCATTCTCCATCTCTATAACACCGTGACACAATTTGCAACAATGAAAAGTACTTCCTTCGAGCCGGAGTTGAACCAGCGACCTAAGGATGCCTACACTTATCATCCTTATCGCTCCTGAAGAATAACCACGAACCTTACAAGCGTTTGTATCTCCATATCTGAAGAATAACCACGGAACCTGATACCCAAGAGCGTTTGTACCCTCCATATCTGAAGAACAAGTAAACAGTGTTCTATTACAAAGTTTTGAACGTGACAAACAGCCACCTGTCTTAATCTACGTATATGTTAACTAAATAATGGTACAATGTAACTTTCCAATGATGCATATCATTCTCCATCTCTATAACACCGTGACACAATTTGCAACAATGAAAACTACTTCCTTCGAGCCAGAGTTGAACCAGCGACCTAAGGATGCCTACAACTATCAACCTACAGTCCTCCGCTCTACCAACTGAGCTATCGAAGGGAACATGCACTTAAATGGTACGATAACCGCCAACCTGATATTCAAAGGCGTTTGTATCCTCCATATCTGAAGAATAACCACGGAACCTGATACCCAAAAAGCGTTTGTATCCTCCATATCTGAAGAACAAGTAAACAGTGTTCTATTACAAAGTATTGAACGTGACAAACAGCCACCTGTCTTAATCTACATATATGTTAACTAAATAATGGTACAATGTAACTTTCCTATGATGCATCATCATTCTCCATCTCTATAACACCGTGACACAATTTGCAACAATGAAAAGCACTTCCTTCGAGCCGGAGTTGAACCAGCGACCTAAGGATGCCTACAACTATCAACCTACAGTCCTCCGCTCTACCAAATGAGCTATCGAAGGGAACACTGCACTTAAATGGTACAATAACCGCCGAACCTGATACCCAAGAGCGTTTGTATCCTCCATATCTGAAGAACTAGTAAACAGAGTCTTCTATTGCAAAGTTTTGAAGGTAAGAAACAGCCACCTGTCTTAATCTACGTATACTTTAACTAAATAATGGTACAAAGTAACTTTCCAATGATGTATCATCATTCTACCATCTCTATAACACAATTTGCAACAAGTAAAAACTACTTCCTTTGAGCCGGAATTAAACCAGCCACCTAAGGATGCCTGCAATTATCAACCTACAGTCCTCCCCTCTACCAACTGAGCTATCGAAGGGAAAGCAGCACTTGAATGGTACGATAACCGCCGAACCTGATACCCAAGAGCGTTTGTATCCTCCATATCTGAAGAATAACCGCCGAACCTGATACCCAAGAGCGTTTGTATCCTCCATATCTGAAGAATAACCACGGAATCTGATACCCAAGAGCGTTTGTATCCTCCATATCTGAAGAACAAGTAAACAGTGTTCTATTACAAAGTATTGAACGTGACAAACAGCCACCTGTCTTAATCTACGTATATGTTTACTAAATAATGGTACAAAGTAACTTTCCAACGACGCTTCATCACTCTCCATCTCCATAACACAATTTGCAACAATGAAAACTACTTCCTTTGAGCCAGAAATGAACCAGCGACCTAATGATGCCTGCAATTATCAACCTACAGTCCTCCCCTCTACCAACTGAGCTATCGAAGAGAACACAGCATGTAAATGGTACGATAACCACGGAACCTGATGCCCAAGAGCGTTTGTATCCTCCATATCTGAAGAACAAGTAAACAGTGTTTTATTACAAAGTATTGAACGTGACAAACAGCCACCTGTCTTAATCTACGTATATGTTAACTAAATAATGGTACAAAGTAACTTTCCAATGATGCATCATCATTCTCCATCTCTATAACACCGTGACACAATTTGCAACAATGAAAACTACTTCCTTCGAGCCAGAGTTGAACCAGCGACCTAAGGATGCCTACGACTATCAACCTACAGTCCTCCGCTCTACCAACTGAGCTATCGAAGGGAACACAGCACTTAAATGGTACGATAACCGCCGAACCTGATACCCAAGAGCGTTTGTATCCTCCATATCTGAAGAACTAGTAAACAGAGTCTTCTATTGCAAAGTTTTGAAGGTAAGAAACAGCCACCTGTCTTAATCTACGTATACTTTAACTAAATAATGGTACAAAGTAACTTTCCAATGATGTATCATCATTCTACCATCTCTATAACACAATTTGCAACGATGAAAACTACTTCCTTCGAGCCGGAATTAAACCAGCCACCTAAGGATGCCTGCAATTATCAACCTACAGTCCTCCCCTCTACCAACTGAGCTATCGAAGGGAAAGCAGCGCTTGAATGGTACGATAACCGCCGAACCTGATACCCATCATCATGATCATCATTCTCCATCTCTATAACACAATTTGCAACAATAAAACTACTGCCTTTGAGCCGAATTAAACCAGCAACCTAAGGATGCCTGCAATTATCAACCTACAGTCCTCCCTCTACCAACTGAGCTATCGAAGAGAACACAGCATTTAAATGAATGCGATAACCACGGAACCTGATGCCCAAGAGCGTTTGTATCCTCCATATCTGAAGAACAAGTAAACAGTGTTCTATTACAAAGTATTGAACGTGACAAACAGCCACCTGTCTTAATCTACATATATGTTAACTAAATAATGGTACAATGTAACTTTCCTATGATGCATCATCATTCTCCATCTCTATAACACCGTGACACAATTTGCAACAATGAAAAGTACTTCCTTCGAGCCGGAGTTGAACCAGCGACCTAAGGATGCCTACACTTATCATCCTACAGTCCTCCGCTCTGAAGAATAACCACGGAACCTGATACCCAAGAGCGTTTGTATCCTCCATATCTGAAGAATAACCACGGAACCTGATACCCAAGAGCGTTTGTACCCTCCATATCTGAAGAACAAGTAAACAGTGTTCTATTACAAAGTTTTGAACGTGACAAACAGCCACCTGTCTTAATCTACGTATATGTTAACTAAATAATGGTACAATGTAACTTTCCAATGATGCAATCATTCTCCATCTCTATAACACCGTGACACAATTTGCAACAATGAAAACTACTTCCTTCGAGCCAGAGTTGAACCAGCGACCTAAGGATGCCTACAACTATCAACCTACAGTCCTCCGCTCTACCAACTGAGCTATCGAAGGGAACACTGCACTTAAATGGTACGATAACCGCCGAACCTGATACCCAAGAGCGTTTGTATCCTCCATATCTGAAGAATAACCACGGAACCTGATACCCAAGAGCGTTTGTATCCTCCATATCTGAAGAACAAGTAAACAGTGTTCTATTACAAAGTATTGAACGTGACAAACAGCCACCTGTCTTAATCTACATATATGTTAACTAAATAATGGTACAATGTAACTTTCCTATGATGCATCATCATTCTCCATCTCTATAACACCGTGACACAATTTGCAACAATGAAAAGCACTTCCTTCGAGCCGGAGTTGAACCAGCGACCTAAGGATGCCTACAACTATCAACCTACAGTCCTCCGCTCTACCAAATGAGCTATCGAAGGGAACACTGCACTTAAATGGTACAATAACCGCCGAACCTGATACCCAAGAGCGTTTGTATCCTCCATATCTGAAGAACTAGTAAACAGAGTCTTCTATTGCAAAGTTTTGAAGGTAAGAAACAGCCACCTGTCTTAATCTACGTATACTTTAACTAAATAATGGTACAAAGTAACTTTCCAATGATGTATCATCATTCTACCATCTCTATAACACAATTTGCAACGATGAAAACTACTTCCTTCGAGCCGGAATTAAACCAGCCACCTAAGGATGCCTGCAATTATCAACCTACAGTCCTCCCCTCTACCAACTGAGCTATCGAAGGGAAAGAAGCGCTTGAATGGTACGATAACCGCCGAACCTGATACCCAAGAGCGTTTGTATCCTCCATATCTGAAGAATAACCGCCGAACCTGATACCCAAGAGCGTTTGTATCCTCCATATCTGAAGAACAAGTAAACAGTGTTCTATTACAAAGTATTGAACGTGACAAACAGCCACCTGTCTTAATCTACGTATATGTTTACTAAATAATGGTACAAAGTAACTTTCCAACGACGCTTCATCACTCTCCATCTCCATAACACAATTTGCAACAATGAAAACTATTTCCTTTGAGCCAGAAATGAACCAGCGACCTAATGATGCCTGCAATTATCAACCTACAGTCCTCCCCTCTACCAACTGAGCTATCGAAGAGAACACAGCATTTAAATGGTACGATAACCACGGAACCTGATGCCCAAGAGCGTTTGTATCCTCCATATCTGAAGAACAAGTAAACAGTGTTTTATTACAAAGTATTGAACGTGACAAACAGCCACCTGTCTTAATCTACGTATATGTTAACTAAATAATGGTACAAAGTAACTTTCCAATGATGCAATCATTCTCCATCTCTATAACACCGTGACACAATTTGCAACAATGAAAACTACTTCCTTCGAGCCAGAGTTGAACCAGCGACCTAAGGATGCCTACAACTATTAACCTACAGTCCTCCGCTCTACCAACTGAGCTATCAAAGGGAACACAGCACTTAAATGGTACGATAACCGCCGAACCTGATACCCAAGAGCGTTTGTATCCTCCATATCTGAAGAACTAGTAAACAGAGTCTTCTATTGCAAAGTTTTGAAGGTAAGAAACAGCCACCTGTCTTAATCTACATATATACTTTAACTAAATAATGGTACAAAGTAACTTTCCAATGATGTATCATCATTCTACCATCTCTATAACACAATTTGTCAAGCGATGAAAACTACTTCCTTCGAGCCGGAATTAAACCAGCCACCTAAGGATGCCTGCAATTATCAACCTACAGTCCTCCCTCTACCAACTGAGCTATCGAAAGACATAGCAGATGAATACGATAACCGCCGAACCTTATTACCCAAAGAGCGTTTGTATCCTCCATATCTGAAGAACAAGTAAACAGAGTTCTTTCAAAGTTTTGAGTACGCCACCTGTCTTTTATATATACTAATTTTTTTCTCCTATACACATTTTGATACCCTGAGCGAATTAAACCAGACCTAAGATGCCTGCAATTATCACCTACAGCTCCTTACCACTACCCATGAATAATTGAATGAATTAACCATGAACCTGATACACGTTTGTATCCTCCATATCTGAAGAACAAGTAAACAGTGTTCTTTACAAAGTATTGAACGTACCCACCTGTCTTATTTATATTTTAACTAAATAATGGTACAAGTCTTTCATTTTTTCATCTCTATAACACATTTTAATTTTTGGCATAGCCCCTAAGGTCAATTATAACCTACACTCCCTTACCAACTGAGTATGAGGAATTTGTAGTAACTTTTCGACCTGTGCAAGAGCGTTTGTATCCTCCATATCTGAAGAACAAGTAAACAGTGTTCTATTACAAAGTATTGAACGTGACAAACAGCCACCTGTCTTAATCTATATATATTAACTAAATAATGGTACAAAGTAACTTTCCAATGATGCATCATCATTCTCCATCTCTATACCACGACACAATTTGCAACAATGAAAACTACTTCCTTCGAGCCAGAGTTGAACCAGCGACCTAAGGATGCCTACAACTATCAACCTACAGTCCTCGCTCTACCAACTGAGCTATCGAAGGAACACAGCACTTAAATGGTACAATAACCGCGAACCTGATACCCAAGAGCGTTTGTATCCTCCATATCTGAAGAAAGTAAACGTAAACTGTAGTGTTAAAGCTTTTTTGAAGGTAAGAAACAGCCACCTGTCTTAATCTACGTATACTTTAACTAAATAATGGTACAAAGTAACTTTCCAATGATGTATCATCATTCTACCATCTCTATAACACAATTTGTAACGATGAAAACTACTTCCTTCGAGCCGAATTAAACCAGCCACCTAAGGATGCCTGCAATTATCAACCTACAGTCCTCTCTACCAACTGAGCTATCGGAAGGAAAGCTTGAATGGTAATGATAACCGCGAACCTGATACCCATATCATGATCATATTTCATTCTATAACACAATTTGCAACAATAAAACTACTGCTTTGAGCCGAATTAAACCAGCAACCTAAGATGCCTGCAATAACCTAAAGACTATCGAAGAGAACACAGCATTTAAATGGTACGATAACCACGGAACCTGATGCCCAAGAGCGTTTGTATCCTCCATATCTGAAGAACAAGTAAACAGTGTTCTATTACAAAGTATTGAACGTGACAAACAGCCACCTGTCTTAATCTACATATATGTTAACTAAATAATGGTACAATGTAACTTTCCAATGATGCATCATCATTCTCCATCTCTATAACACCGTGACACAATTTGCAACAATGAAAACTACTTCCTTCGAGCCAGAGTTGAACCAGCGACCTAAGGATGCCTACAACTATCAACCTACAGTCCTCCGCTCTACCAACTGAGCTATCGAAGGGAACACAGCACTTAAATGGTACGATAACCGCCGAACCTGATACCCAAGAGCATTTGTATCCTCCATATCTGAAGAATAACCACGGAACCTGATGCCCAAGAGCGTTTGTATCCTCCATATCTGAACAACAAGTAAACAGAGTGTTCTATTACAAAGCTTTGAATGTGACTGTCCAGTTTTCACTAAGCTAGCTACTACTATAGCTCAATAATCTCCCCACTGGAAGGGTTTCAGGACAAGTACGGCGGATACAACTCAAGCCACTTTATTAACTTTTATTGCGCACACAAGCATCCACACACTAGCTAGGTAGCCTGATTGCTACCGCTACACTAGCCTGTCAGCTTGTTAGTGACGTTAGCAAGATAGTAAGTTAGCAAGCCAGGTTGTAAACCTGTAATGAAAACACAAAACCCAGAATTAACCAATGAAATTATACAATCATATTGTGGTGACCCACAAGTAAGACTGAAAGAGACATTCACCAAGGGACTGTACCTTTTAAGGGACAGGTGTTTATGTTATGAGAGTCCCGGGTTTACGTGTGGTGGCCGCTGTTGCTCTCACTCGCTGTACAGTGTTGTATACTTTTTTAAGTGGAGAGTAAAGCTGACTCGACGCATCTCCGTCTACTGTCTCCTCACTTATTGCACTCTACATTGGTGACCCCTGACGCGAGTTGGATACGGCTGAATTATGTCGAACAACGACGGTGGTGAGAGTGCTGCTGCTGCGGCGCCGGCCGCCGCTAGCGCCGCGGCTAATGTCGGCGCTATCTACGTAAATGGTACGATAACCACGGAACCTGATGCCCAAGAGCGTTTGTATCCTCCATATCTGAAGAACAAGTAAACAGTGTTTTATTACAAAGTATTGAACGTGACAAACAGCCACCTGTCTTAATCTACGTATATGTTAACTAAATAATGGTACAAAGTAACTTTCCAATGATGCAATCATTCTCCATCTCTATAACACCGTGACACAATTTGCAACAATGAAAACTACTTCCTTCGAGCTAGAGTTGAACCAGCGACCTAAGGATGCCTACAACTATTAACCTACAGTCCTCCGCTCTACCAACTGAGCTATCAAAGGGAACACAGCACTTAAATGGTACGATAACCGCCGAACCTGATACCCAAGAGCGTTTGTATCCTCCATATCTGAAGAACTAGTAAACAGAGTCTTCTATTGCAAAGTTTTGAAGGTAAGAAACAGCCACCTGTCTTAATCTACGTATACTTTAACTAAATAATGGTACAAAGTAACTTTCCAATGATGTATCATCATTCTACCATCTCTATAACACAATTTGTAACGATGAAAACTACTTCCTTCGAGCCGGAATTAAACCAGCCACCTAAGGATGCCTGCAATTATCAACCTACAGTCCTCCCTCTTACCAACTGAGCTATCGAAGGGAAAGCAGCTTGAATGGTACATGCAACCGCCGAACCTGATACCCATCATCATGATCATCATTCTCCATCTCTATAACACAATTTGCAACAATAAAAACTACTGCCTTTGAGCCGGAATTAAACCAGCAACCTAAGGATGCCTGCAATTATCAACCTACAGTCCTCCCCTCTACCAACTGAGCTATCGAAGAGAACACAGCATTTAAATGGTACGATAACCACGGAACCTGATGCCCAAGAGCGTTTGTATCCTCCATATCTGAAGAACAAGTAAACAGTGTTCTATTACAAAGTATTGAACGTGACAAACAGCCACCTGTCTTAATCTACATATATGTTAACTAAATAATGGTACAATGTAACTTTCCTATGATGCATCATCATTCTCCATCTCTATAACACCGTGACACAATTTGCAACAATGAAAAGTACTTCCTTCGAGCCGGAGTTGAACCAGCGACCTAAGGATGCCTACACTTATCAACCTACAGTCCTCCGCTCTGAAGAATAACCACGGAACCTGATACCCAAGAGCGTTTGTATCCTCCATATCTGAAGAACAAGTAAACAGTGTTCTATTACAAAGTTTTGAACGTGACAAACAGCCACCTGTCTTAATCTACGTATATGTTAACTAAATAATGGTACAATGTAACTTTCCAATGATGCAATCATTCTCCATCTCTATAACACCGTGACACAATTTGCAACAATGAAAACTACTTCCTTCGAGCCAGAGTTGAACCAGCGACCTAAGGATGCCTACAACTATCAACCTACAGTCCTCCGCTCTACCAACTGAGCTATCGAAGGGAACACAGCACTTAAATGGTACGATAACCGCCGAACCTGATACCCAAGAGCGTTTGTATCCTCCATATCTGAAGAATAACCACGGAACCTGATACCCAAGAGCGTTTGTATCCTCCATATCTGAAGAACAAGTAAACAGTGTTCTATTACAAAGTTTTGAACGTGACAAACAGCCACCTGTCTTAATCTACATATATGTTAACTAAATAATGGTACAAAGTAACTTTCCAATGATGTATCATCATTCTCCATCTCTATAACACAATTTGCAAAGATGAAAACTACTTCCTTCGAGCCGGAATTAAACCAGCCACCTAAGGATGCCTGCAATTATCAACCTACAGTCCTCCGCTCTACCAACTGAGCTATCGAAGAGAACACAGCACTTAAATGGTACGATAACCGCCGAACCTGATACCCAAGAGCGTTTGTATCCTCCATATCTGAAGAATAACCACGGAACCTGATGCCCAAGAGCGTTTGTATCCTCCATATCTGAAGAACAAGTAAACAGTGTTCTATTACAAAGTTTTGAACGTGACAACCAACCACCTGTCTTAATCTACATATATGTTCACTAAATAATGGTACAAAGTAACTTTCCAATGATGTATCATCATTCTCCATCTCTATAACACCTTGACACAATTTGCAACAATGAAAACTATTTCCTTCTAGCCAGAGTCGAACCAGCAACCTAAGGATGTCTACGCTTATCAACCTACAGTCCTCCGCTCTACCAACTGAGCTATCGAAGGGAACACAGCACTTAAATGGTACGATAACCGCCGAACCTGATACCCAAGAGCATTTGTATCCTCCATATCTGAAGAATAACCACGGAACCTGATGCCCAAGAGCGTTTGTATCCTCCATATCTGAACAACAAGTAAACAGAGTGTTCTATTACAAAGCTTTGAATGTGACTGTCCAGTTTTCACTAAGCTAGCTACTACTATAGCTCAATAAACTCCCCACTGGAAGGGTTTCAGGACAAGTACGGCGGATACAACTCAAGCCACTTTATTAACTTTTATTGCGCACACAAGCATCCACACACTAGCTAGGTAGCCTGATTGCTACCGCTACACTAGCCTGTCAGCTTGTTAGTGACGTTAGCAAGATAGTAAGTTAGCAAGCCAGGTTGTAAACCTGTAATGAAAACACAAAACCCAGAATTAACCAATGAAATTATACAATCATATTGTGGTGACCCACAAGTAAGACTGAAAGAGACATTCACCAAGGGACTGTACCTTTTAAGGGACAGGTGTTTATGTTATGAGAGTCCCGGGTTTACGTGTGGTGGCCGCTGTTGCTCTCACTCGCTGTACAGTGTTGTATACTTTTTTAAGTGGAGAGTAAAGCTGACTCGACGCATCTCCGTCTACTGTCTCCTCACTTATTGCACTCTACATTGGTGACCCCTGACGCGAGTTGGATACGGCTGAATTATGTCGAACAACGACGGTGGTGAGAGTGCTGCTGCTGCGGCGCCGGCCGCCGCTAGCGCCGCGGCTAATGTCGGCGCTATCTACGCTGCCACCATCAAGTTACCGGACTTTTGGCAGCACAGCCCGCGGCCGTGGTTTCCACACATCGAGGCACAGTTCCAGCTGAGGGGAATGACGCAGGATGTTACAAAGTATTTCCACGTGGTATCGGCCTTAGATGCCTCGACGACAGCCAGGGCTATGGCGCTGTTAGAGGCTCCTCCGGCTGATGGCAAGTACGACGCGCTCAAAACATTCCTGTTGAAACTCTTTGAACTGTCTGAGTTGGAGAAAGCAGACCGCCTGCTGTCCCTGACCGGCCTTGGTGACAGCAAGCCGTCCGAGTTAATGGAGAGGATGCTAGCTGTGCTGGGCACGGCGGATCCCTCATTCCTCTTCGCCCACATCTTCCTGCGGCAGCTTCCAGCACCCGTGCGCACCGCACTGGCCTGCTCCCCCCTCACTTCCTCCAGAGACTATCGGGCGGTGGCTGTGGAGGCAGACAGGATTTTCCTCGCCAACCGGCAGCAGTTTGTCCATGCGCTGCTGCCCCCCCGGCACACGTCTGCCCCGCTTCCACCCCCGGAGGACGACTCGGACACCGCAGCTGCTGTGACGGCCCGCCGACAGCGTGAGGACGGGTGGTGTTATTACCATTCCAGGTTTGGTGCCAAGGCCAAGCAGTGTCGCCAGCCTTGCAGTTTTGGAGCCCAGGGAAAAGCCAGGGCCGGCGCTATTTAGCAGCTATGGGCGCTGGCCGTGACTGCAAGCTGTTATTCGTCACTGACACCTTGTCCGGCCGGCGACTGTTGGTCGATTCTGGGGCTCAGCGCAGCATTCTGCCGGCGAAGCCTGTGGACACCATGGCTGGCGGGCATGGCCCCCCGATGGACGCCGCCAATGGCACACCTATTCGTACCTATGGCATGAGGTATGTGGAAGTGTGTTTCAGCGGGCGGCGTTTCGGCTGGGACTTCGTCATGGCCGCCGTGTCTACGCCGCTCCTGGGGGCAGATTTCCTCTGTGCTCATAGACTGTTGGTGGATGTTACAAACTGCCGCCTGATCGACGCCCTCTCTTTTGCTTCGTACCCCTGCACGCTTGGAGGGGTGGGAGCGCTTTGTCTGTCGAACACGCTTGCCACCGGGGACCTGTATCAACGCCTGCTGGCTGAGTTCCCTGATATCATCACGCCCACGTTTTCTACGTTTTGTAGATTTAGATTTAACTGTTTATCAAATTTCAGTGCACTATCGCAGATTATACCTAAGTTTTTTACTTGATTCATCAGATAAGGGGCTAGTGTGCCCAATTCAATTTCCGATATATTAGCGGACTCTGAAGGGCCGAATAAAATCATTTCAGTTTTTGACTCATTTGCGGACATCCACCTTTTACTCTCCCCAAAACACTCTGCCAGCCTTTCAACAGCAGCAGGGACAGTTGGTTGTAAGGGAAGATACAACTGCGCGTCATCCGCGTAGCAGTGAAAGGAGACATCATATTTACTCATGATCTGACCTAAAGGCAACATATATAAGGAAAAAAAGACTGGTGCTAAAATAGATCCTTGTGGAATACCGCATGATAAAGATGCTGAACTTGACGTACATTCTCTCATTTGCACTGAAAAACTTCTGTTTTGAAAATAAGACTTAATCCAGTCCAAGACATTACCTCGGATACCTACATAATTTTCTAAGCGTGCAATTAAAATATTGTGGTCAATTGTGTCAAACGCTGCTGTAAGATCTAATAGCAGAAGTAAGGTCACGTCACCGCTATCTGTGGCCATAAAAACTTTTAATAACGTAGATTCTGTACTGTGTTGTTTTTTGAACCCCGACTGAAAAACTTCACCGATAGAATTGTTAATAAGGAAGGACTCAAGTTGAATGAAGACTGTTTTTTCCAGAATCTTTGCTAGATAGGGCAGCTTTGAGATTGGTCTATAATTGCACATCACACTCTTATCTAAGTTAGTTTTTTTCAGTAGAGGATGCACTATAGCATGTTTACAATAAGTTGGAACAATTCCAGACAGAAGACTCTTATTAATTAATGTTATTACATGGCTTGCTTGAATTCTAATGTAGAATGCGGTCTGTTATTTCTTGATAACAGACCGCTGCTAAGGATAACACACCGTTGCCATGCAAAAGCAGAGCGTTGCCATGAACGCAGTTCTGTTCACTCTGGAGGACAGCTATCAATCAATCCGCTGAAAGAAGTCCGGATAATTTAGCCTATCAGCTGTGGCAAAAAGTGGGGAAACGTGGAGCAACTTCTGTCCTCCAAGCAATGACAGCAGATCTGATGAGCGTCTATCGCTAGTATCTTTCTATACCGTCTATGATCGCTAGCTACGCAGTAACAGCCGTAGGGACAACAACGCTAATTAGTTAGCTTACATTGCAACTTGTTTAACGTTAACTTACAGGTGTGTCAACATGCAGCGGCTCTGCAAAAAGGAAACGAGATGAATGAGGACATAAACGTCCACATAAATATTCCCAAAGAAGCCATTCACCGTGTCTCACTTCACCGTCAACAGAAATGTTCAGTTTACTGTAAATTAGAGCAGCCGATAGCCCGCTAGCTCACTACAACGCTTCAGCTAATGTTGTGTCAATTCCTGCAGTGATTAAAACAGCAGCTGGGTCATTTGTCCACCACGGCAGCACCCCATAAAATATACGGCTACTACCACAGCCCGTAAGGTGGTGTTGAGTATCTAATAGACGAAGGATTGCATTACAGAGTTTTTACGTTGCTATGGACGCAGGATTCCAACCGTAGAGACGGAACGGACTATTTTCTCTAGTGGAAGCAATACAATCGTATTTAAATCAATAAACTCCCATTTAAATCTATATTTTGTCAAGTTATTAGTCAAATTATTGATTTATTTGGTAAGTAGCCATGTAATAAGCGGGATAATGTAGAGCGAGGCGGTTGTTATAGCGAATACAACCCCTTCAGGCTGATTCAAGTCCTGATCACCCTGTCGGGGTTGTATTCGCTATAACAACCGCCTCGCGCTACATTATCCCTTACATAATACAAATGGAGCAATCAGTTAAAGAACTTTCTTAAATAGCATTGTAGGAACAATATCTTGAGGAGAGACTGTCGACTTTAATTTACCAACAATATCTAAAAGTGTGGATAAAGAAATAGGCTCACAGCATGAATTACAGGTATATCCATAGGCTCCTAAGAACACTGTTGTATATTCCTGCGGATGTCTGCTATACGTCCGACAAAGAATTCTCACATAAGTCCATAGGTATAACTCCAGGCACCTCTAATCTGGGGTTCAGGAATATATAAAAAAAAAGGATTCTTGGATTTTGACGATTTTTCTCAATAATGTCTGAGAAAAATCTGAACCTAACCGTTTTTACAGCTTGTTGGAATTTACCTAAGGACTCTCTTAACATTTCATACGAAATTTGTAATTTATCTTTCTTCCATTTACGTTCACATCTTCTACAATCTCTTCTCAATGATTTAACATGTTCATTATACCAGGGAGAAGGCTTATTTTTTCTGCTCACTTGTCTCAAAGGAGCAATACAGTCTAGTGTTTCTGTGCATATAATATTAAAATTATTAATAGTTTATTCTACACCAAGATGTGGAGATAGAAGGTCCGTAGTCAAATGCTGCAATTTCTCCATAAAAGACACATTAAAATCTACGTGTGAGTTCGGTGTTAGAGGACGGTGTAATATTTTAACTGCACAAGGTTTTCTCAGCTGACAGGGAAGAGAAACAGTACATGAAATCGGATTATGATCAGATAACACAAAATCTTCAATAATAACATCCTTGACACCTAAGCCGAGTGATAGAATCAAGTCCAGAGTGTGGCCACGATTGTGTGTAGGGCCGTTCACCATTTGTTTAAAACCAAAAGAATCAACAAGATTTAAAAAGTCTTTTGCTAAGGGGTTTGATGGACAACATACATGGATATTCAAGTCCCCCATCACTAAGATATTATCATATTTTAGAACAATGTCGGCTAAGAAGGCAGCCAGTTCTGAAATACAATCCTTATTTGCCCTCGGTGGTCGGTAAATAACCGCACAAAGGACAGGTGTTAAGTTCAAAGCTTGAAAAATGCTCAAACTTGAGTAAGGTACAAATGAAATTGTTCTTAAAAATAGAAGCCAGCCCAGTCCTCCTCCCCTTCCTTTTTGTCGAGGAGAATTAAAAACTGAGAAATTATTTGGTACAGCTTCTCCCAGAACGTATGTATTGTCAGTGTTCATCCACGTTTCCGTAATACAAAAAAAATCTAAATCCCGAACTCGTTTAGGATAAAAGACTTGTTTTTCAGAGAGCGTACATTTATCAAAGCCAACCTTATAGCTGATCTTTCAACGTCCATGGACTCCAGCGACTGTGCAGTATGAGTAAAGTATTTGTAAAATATACACAGATATAATATATTATAACAAAGCAGGAAGACTGTTGCTGTTGTACTCATTGGGTACACACATACACACATACACACACACACCCATCCCAGTGCATAGTGGCAGTGTTGTCCACCCTTGGGTGACCTCCTGGGGATGTTTTTGGATCAAGGCCCAGGTTATATTTTCAGTGCTGCTTGGGAATCACACGCTCTGTGAGGTCGCCGGCCAGCTGACCATGGAAAACATCTCTGACGTCTGCAAATAAACTCGGGGGTGTGAAAGAGTTCCTGTTGCACTCACACTGTCACATAACCACACACTCTAAACTGTGTCATCCCAGAGGGTAACACAGGGAATTTGGAGGACAAGCTTGGTAGAACTCGGTAAATAAAAATTAAATGAATTCCATTTTGGATTCATTTTGAATCAATTTAACATCTATGGTGTTGTGTTTTGTGTGGTGTGGTGTGTGCTCCTGACAACAAGCCCACTGAACCTACTTGAACCTACTAAGGCTCTAGTTGCCATCTTATGAGGTTCAAGGCTAATGTACCTAAGTGGGAACGATACAGAGAGGATTATCAATGGCCCCTGGTGCAGATGAACTAACACAATGCTCGTTACTGTAAGTGCAATAAAACCTTTGTGGTTAAGCGGTCAATAATGTCTCAATTATGGTTATCAATACTCACTTACCTATTCAACAGGTTTAACCCTTGTATGGTGTTTGGGTCTGTGGGACCTGTTTTCAATGTTTGCTAAAATAAAAATGATGCTATTTATTATTGCTTCTAAATCAAACTCATTGGCTTTGGCTCATTTTCTGTGAAGAACATAAAAAAATAACTTATTTTCAATGACTGCACATGGTACTCCATGGTACAATAATTGTGTAATAATTGTAGGTGCTATGAAACTTAACTGTGTCCTCCTAACTGGGCCTGCTGTGTGTGTGTGTGTGTGTGTGTGTGTCTGTGTGTCTATGTGTCTCTGTGTGTGTCTGTGCGTCTGTTTGTGTGCCTGTCTGAGTGTAGGTGTCTGTGTGCGGGAATGTTGTCTTTCTACACCTGCTACTCCCACACAAAGTTACACATTTTTTACATTCTTTCACCTGTTCTGATTAACCCTCTGGGGTCTGAGAGTGTTTTCAGACAGATAATTTGGGCATGCTCTGATATTGTTGTCAATTTAAGCAAATCTAAGTGGTATTTTCGAAGTACTGTGACTTTTTTCTTTTCAGCACAAGTTCAGCTACAAAAATATCTAGTACATTGTATTTCACGATTGTACTTTTTTTATTACTGGTAAATACTGGTAAATAAACAAGTTGTAAAAGGTAGTTTTAGAAGTTTGCTGGAATTTGTGAAAAAACATTACCTTACCCATTGTGACAAACTGGGCCACTTGAGGTGATTGTGTAAAGTCTTTGGTTTATAACAAGCACAACCACTTTCATCTGCTCCATTGTTTTATACAATCTGTCAATCTAAAAAAAAAAAAGCATATTGTTTTGTAAACCAAGAGTTGGGTTTAGAGTGGGAGGGTCAAGCTCGTTTTACTGAATATGCAAAAGGATTGTTCTCAGCTGATCCCAGGTGAATGGGACTACAGAAAACCTAGCAGGGCTATTCAATTATTCTGTTTGTGCAGGGGGACAAAAAAAGCTCAGTGCCTGGGGCCTGGACATTTCCCTGAGCTATTTTCAATGAAATAAATCATATAATTCATGATATTAAAATACTAAGTGAAGTTGAAGTAAATGAAGAATAAAGAACGCAAACATGACGATTACATAATTCACGTGCATATTAAGTAGCCATGTGGATTTACCGCTCCAGCAGAGAGGATGGTTTATTTATGGCAGCAGCTAAGTACACAAGAACGTGTCCAAATTTCAAGATTCGTGGCAAACTAAGATAAACAGTTAGACTACAAACCAACAGCTTTTGTTTTAGAGTGTAAATATTTGCTATTTGCAGAGCAACATGCTGTGTTTGTGTAACAGAGCGGCTAAGAGAGAAGCTGCATGCACACAGAGCAGTTTGAAATATCGCTTCCTACATGATTAACCCTTGTGTGGTGTTCATATTCTTGTTGCACAGACAATGTTCCTGGGTCTGGTGGACCCACCACATTATTAGGCTTTTAAATCAATACAGCCATAACAATTTATGTAAAAATACTTAACAAATGTTTACTTTAGCTCAATCACCAATGATATATACATAATTTATGGTTAATATTTGCCATTTACCCCTGTGAGATCACGTTTATGATCATATGATCATTTTCGTTTTTTGTGAGAAAACAAAGAAATTCCATTATAAAAAAGGTAGAAAAAAAAAATAGAAACAATATTTTTGATCATTGTTGGTGCTTATGTCTTAGACCTTAAGAATTGAAAATATATATTGTTAATATTTCATAAAAAAATGCAAGTCGCTCCAGCAAAAGTTGAAATTTGTGTTGTAAATGTGCCATTGTTAGCCAGCCGGCTAATTTTCAACTGTAGTCCTTTGGCCAGATGATTTTAGACCAGAGCAACAGGAAACAGTGAGACATTAGTACAGGTTAAACTATACAGACAGAAGTCAACAAGACACCACACAGACAGCTAGAGCAACAAATAAGCTTTCTGAATAAGCCATGCAGAGCTACAGGAATCAGCAAGACATTAGCACAGTTACACATCAACAGTGTCCACATTCAGTACAGGAAGCCAAAGCATCAAAGCACACAACAACACACACAACAACACACACACAACACACAATAACACTGACCCGTTGGGTCCCGTCGGGTTTGGGCAAAGATCTTCAGCTCTACTCCACGCACAAAAAAGCTTGGGGAAAAAAACTCCTTAAAGCAACACTAAGTAACTTTTCCCGCTTCGGTCTCCCTACAGGTTGGAAGCGGAATTGTCCATTACATTACAATATGCAAGTTTGCCAGATCGGGTAGCGGATCTGTAGTTCGAATGAACTGGACAATGTAATGTAATGGACAATTCCACTTCCAATCTGTAGGGGGACCGAAGCGGGAAAAGTTACCTAGTGTTGCTTTAAGAAGGAGTGAAGAAAAGAAAAAGCAACAACACACGTGTGTGTGTGTGTGTGTGTGTGTGTGTGTGTGTGTGTGTGTGTGTCGGTATAGCAATACAAGTCTGCAGACACAGAGGAACATTACCTCCCATCTCTGCAAACCACTTTATTGATCATGTAGGCAGAGATTGGACAGTTTGTGGCCTGAGTTTAGTTTACGGACGTCCTGTCTCACAAATCAAACATGCTTCATTTCCTCCTTATTAGGAGCTATTAGTGGCCCAGGCTAAGATAAGCCATATTTGTTGCCAGGGGCAGCAGCAGCCGGAAGATAGATGTGCATCTCATGTTGATTCAGAGGGACTAATGTCTCCCATTAACATTGAGCCCTGTTTGTTCCACAAGAGAGCACTGCCAAAGTACACAGTTATGTAGCAACAGGTTGAGAAGAAAGCTTTACTAAGATGGAAAAGGAATCAGATTAAATGATGGGAATCAAGAGCACGAAATGAAGTCCCATTGACACTCATTTTAAAACAAGTGTTGATCATTTATCTTGGGAATAAGTTTTGTTTCCATACGTAGCTGTGTAAGACGACCCCCTCTCTTTTTGGAAACAGACTTTTTACAGACAAGAAACATTTTGAATAAACAGGGTGGGTAGCTTTCACGATTCAAGATCTCAGTTGCACATAACAACCTACGACAAATAGCAAAACAAGTTACACCGTTGCGGATGGCGGCACATCTCAACAAGTACAAGTACTCCAGCTCCACCAAGGCTAGGCGTGAAGCCTTGGGGCAACGTGACTCAGGTAATGCTAATCAACCTTCTACTTTGACAGAACATACAAAAGAAAAGAACATGGGAGGGCGGACATCTCATTAGTAATAAAAGAAGAGCTAAAAAAGTGTTTTGGAACGTGATGACAGAGCCCCACTCAGCCACATCAGGAACCACAATGCTATATTGCCATGACTACACTACCAGTGTCGCCTGGGCCAGAGTGGCATTCACCGACGTGAGGAAAGCACTTCGGAAACGACAAGGAGTCCAATACGGACTGATTTATACGGCCAAACTTATGATCACGTACAACAATGAAGAAAATTAGTTCTTAAATGCGTCTGAGGCAATGGGCTATTTCACCGCGAAATTCATCACAGACATAAAGATGGACACTGGACACACATCATCTCACGCCTGAGAAAAGAAAGGCTGAGTGATAAGTATTGCGCGTCTTTAAAGTGTTTACCAATTTATCATTGTGCTGTCGTAGGTCATTACTGTTGGCATTATTATCATCATCATAACAACTATTAGTATTCTTATCATATTTTTCTTTCTCTCTCTCTCTCTCTCTCTCTCTCTACTTGTTCTTTTTCATTTTTTTCTTCATCTTCATGTAAAGCATATTTAGTTTTCTCTTGGGTTTGAAATGTGCTGTATGAATAAGGCTTGCCTTGCCTTGCCTATGTCAATTACAACTCACTATAAGTGCCAGAGACATGTGGATTAGAGTGTGGATCGGGCCGCATTTTTCTGTCCGAGCCCGGCCCGAGCCCGACAGGCATTAAGATATTTATGTCCGAGCCCGACCCGAGCCCGACACAGTTCAAATCTCAGTTTTTTTTTCTAATACTAATGACACATGTACGTTTTTTTGTGTGGAAAGCCCGCTTTTATTAAGCAACTGTAGGAAGGCATTCGGAAGTGTCAACAGATGAGCGCATCAGTGCACACGGGGCAACAAGCTCACGTTAACACAGGTGCACACCTACATAATAAGCTGTTTTAAATTTAAAATGTTCAGTGCCTTATCGCGCTGATGTGAACAAGCCCGACCCAAACATAATTTCTGAATCTGTCCGAACCCGGCCCGGCCCGTCGGGTCCTGCCGGGTCCCGACGGGCTCGGTTCGGGTATCCATCCTCTAGTGTGGATGTTGCAGTAATTCCCTGACCAACAGAGGTCCGTAAAAGTCAAAAATGTCTCAATGCCCCTGTAGGTGTCTACAACGTCTCACAGTCACAGCTCAGCAGGCTCCCAGTGCCTCAGACACAAATAACACCCATGGCTATAATGGCAACCATGTAGTCAAATCTAAATTGGTGGCTGTATATTTGCGTGGGCGGCATATTTTATAACAAGAAAAGTGAAAGCATGGATTTGAGGAAAAATTACTAAGGGGAACTGTAATAATAGGGCCACAGACTGGAAGATGTGAACACTGTCATCCACATTGCACGCCAACCTCAGGGACACGGCGAGCCTGCCAGTAATGCTTGGTTAGATAAATGTGGGCCATGTCACATTACTTTGTTGTAACAAGCTTTTTTACATGCAATTACAGGCATGCAGAATGAGTTTGCTCAGCATTATGAGAGCATTTTTAGGTCCTTACAGCGCACAGTAAGTTGACTGCCCGTTTGTTGCTCTTCATAGTCTATTTTTTTAGGTTGGAAATGGCCATTTTCAACATGGAGCGTGACAAACAACCTCATAGCAACAGGACTGCGTGCAGGACAAAGGCAAAGGAGAGAAAATATATTGTGTATTTGCTGGCACGGCCCATAATGTTCTGCGGTTGGAGAAACTTGTTTTTCTGTGTCTTTTGTTCCATCAAGCTGAGGGGTTTTTGTAACAGCATGTGGCTGTAAATAGTTACATATTCTTCCTTGATGGACATTTCATTTACTTTTCTATACAGAAGTGGTTTCTGCCTCTATTCTGCCTGTAATTATTTATGTTTTTCCACTGTTTTTTTTTTTCTGCAGCAGTAGGTGGCTTGGTCTGTCAGTTGTCTGTTCCTGTGGTTTAAAGTGTGGACCTTTTTCACGGCAGACATTTTGACTTATCATAGTAGGAAAAGCAAAGCTGAAATTGATAACCTTAACTCATTTCCATCAAGTCAAGTCAAGTCAAGTGGGTTTTAATGTCATTTCAAACACATACACTGTATATAGTGAAACGAGACAACGTTTCACCATGGATCAAGTGGTGTTACACATTTAAAATATCTGAAAACATTATATACAAACGACATTCGAGACATTTAGTGCACACACATAGACTTTACAAAAAGTGCAATTACTACTTAAAGTAGAGCATTTAAGACAGACATGGGACAGGACAGACAACAAAAGACATAAGTAGACTTGTAACAGAGCATTGATTGAGGTAGGATATATAAAGTTTTAGCAACATAAAAAAAAAAATGTCCCAGTAAACTATTTCAGTGAGTCAGCATGCACAGTACCAGGGCCTCTCCTAAGTGGAATGCAGCCATCATTAATGGGTTTGAATACACCTGTGCTTTTCCTACTATGACATGTCAACATGTCTGCCGTGGAAAAGGTCAATCAAGCATTGTTCACAGGGAGTGTTATAGTGCTTTAATGTGTTACTCCTTTGTTTCTGGCAAAGTCAAGGCCTGTTTATTGTGCAAACGTTAAATTGTGAACTTATTTTTATAACATAACTTAAAATACCATAAAATGAATAGAGAAGAGGATTCATCTGGGTTATTTATTTGTTTATTTATTTATGTTTAGTTACAAAAAAAACATTTACCAATAGAAGCAACCTAATTATAGGAATTATGCTTTTTGGGTATTTTCCCATCCTTAAATTTCAATTTATACTTTTTATTGATCCCTAGTGGGGAAATTACAATGTTATAAGTGTGTTATATAATAATAATAATAATAATAATAATAATAATAATAAATGATAATAATCTTTATTTATAGAGCACTTTTCAAAATCTACATTACAAAGTGCTTTACAAAACAGCAACATAAAACAGACCAGTCATAAAAACATCCGGTTTTTAAAACAAAACAAACAAATAAAGACTATTAGGTGTATAAAAACCTTTTACAGTGTAGGTAAGAATAGTAAAAACATGTTTAAAAGAAAAGATGTTCAAGCTCAAATAAAACCAGGAAAGGTTCTCTGATAAAAGTATGTTTAAAGAAGGGAGACCACTGAGTCAGCTGACCTACATAATATCCCGTGCAGATTGTTCCAGAGCCTCTGGGCCCTGGTTTAAGCAAGTACAGAGGCTGTTGCAATAACCCAGGCGTAATGAGTTGAAGGCATGTAAAATGATCTCTGTGTCTAGTTAAGATGGATCGTATTTTTGATGTTTTTCAAAAGGGGACCAGCCGAAAGGCAGAAATTGCAGAATAGGCTGGGACCCTAGCCTGACAAGCCAGACCCACATCAAGATGTTGGGTCTGGGAACTCACCATTGGCAGGGCTCAATCTGAGGGGCGGGATAAACGGTTGTCTTTCAAATTCCCTCTGCACTCATGGCCAACCAGAGCAATGCTAGTTGATAGATTACATTTTTGCCGTATCTGGTCGTCAAAACCCCGAACACATCTTCCTTTTTTAAGAATGACTTCAGTGCCATTCTTTGTTCTTTTCTCAAAGAAAAGCTTAACTCCAAGTCTTCCAAAGCTGATTCGAAAGACCGCTGTTCGCCAGCAGGAGCAGCCATCTTCTTTGCTTTCAAGTAGCAGGGAATTCACCCGGAACCGTCGCAATTCTTCCCTCCTTATGTTAAGCCCTCCCACCGACTCTATACACGATGCGATTGGCCTGACTAGAGTTTGGTTTTTCCACCTTGCAAGCCAACAGAGACAAATTACATTTGCTGCCGCTAGGGTGCGTCTAGATTTCTAGGCTACTGGGACCCTACAACAACGATCTCTGCTTTGTTAGAGTTCAGTTTAAGAACATTTTGCGACCTCCAGCTTTTGACATCAGTGACGTTGATATTGCCCGCCCAGCAGCAAGCTCTCGAAGTGGAGGCCGAGCTAGGAAGAATTTGCAGTTGGGGTTATTGTCATGTTAATTGTTAAAGTTGAGTAGCCTGACAAGCCAGATCCAGATGTTGGGTCTGGGAACACACCATTGGCAGGGCTCAATCCGAGGGGCGGTTGTCTACGTTTATATGGAGATTTTTTATTTTATATTTATATATTAACCTATTTCTCAAATGGAACATTTAATCCAGTATGGATGGTTAAACATTCTGATCTGTTTGTTTCCTCTTCATTCTGTCTGAAGCCATGTGGGGTTTTTCCTGCGCTCACAGAGGCTTCATGGGATCGTGGTTCTGCCAATTATACTCCTGTTTTCATACCATGCCAGTCACCGCAGTGCGGGTGGAGGCCCTGCGAGTGTATGTTCTGTCTGACACTTTCCCAAAAAAAGACACACCCCTTTTTCCATGTCCTTATGTGACCCAACAACCTCATTTAAGCCATCTTTACACACACACACGCACACACGTACACACTCTTCGACATTCTTACTTGCTCTTTCACAATGTAACACACACCCAATGACCTCTAAGCAGTTGTCCACGTCAGTCCTCAATTGTAACCAAAGCTCACTTCAGTTTAGAAAGCTGATGTTGAACTTATGATTGAACTTGTGATCTCTAATAAAGTACAGTACAGTAAAGGTACAGTTCCTACACTCATCATTAGGCAGAGAATTTCTGATCACCTGTGCTGCTCAATCAAAGTGAAAATAGTTAAGCAGTCTCTAATAATCTCTACAGTCTATGGGATGCACAGAATTTGCATTTTTCTCAGACATAAAAAGTACAGGTGTTAAGCTTGGTAGTGTAGTAACTATACGCAGGCCTAGTTGGTGGTAGTCTATATCAACGACATTCCACTTCAAGGATTGCTCCGCTGGCGCCGGGAATTCTGCTCTTTTAGGCCGGATATCCGCTTTCTTTGTGTTGGAATTTAAAATTCTGGTCGATTTATGAGGACTATGGTTAACAGGGGCCTCATTTATAAATCTGTGCAGCGAATTTGTCAGAAGTGGCGTACGGACGAAACATAGGACGTGAGTACGCACACAAATATTCAGATTTATAAAACTGTACGCACGTCCTATGCCTACGTCCTATATTTCCCTTCAAATCACAATCGACTCTAAATGTGGTGCAGCTTTGGTGGCTTCATGTCACGCCCATAGTTGCCCTTAAATAGTCAGTGAAACACCCCAAATTGCCATCTTGGAAAACCATTCATGACTAGTCGAAAAATGAGCGCCGTGCAAATGAGTCTGAGATTCCCATACTATCTATGGAGATTCCACGTTGCACGGCGTTCGACTAGTCATGACTGGTTTCCAAGATGGCTCCCGCAAGTAAACATCTTTTTAATAAACTATCTGTACACTTACAATGTTGTCAATTCTTCGGTTCACATTTAGGGACCCTAATTATGCTAACTTTATGGTGTGGTGATATTTCGAGCCTTTTTAGTGGTATTAAATAACGATTTAATTTGAGTGTCCCCATGCCCAAAATGCTAGCATTGTAAGTTAACCAGCAGTCCGCGGTAGCCTCGTCAAAGCTCCAAACTCATTCGATTAGCATGAAAACATGTCCCAGAGAGCGACAGAGTAGGTACACATCAGTTAATAACCCCTAGGTTCGTTTTGCACCGGAATTGCCCTTTAAGGCTCCGCTGCTCTGTAAAAACTACAGCTCTTTATCAGCAGAAGTCAAGGCTAGTCTTATACTTGTTAAACCTTTTATAGCTCTGCTGCTCTCTCTGCTTGTATATGTGTGTGTGTGTGTGTGTGTGTGTGTGTGTGTGTGTGTGTGTGTGTGTGTGTGTGTGTGTGTGTGTGTGTGTGTGTGTGTGTGTGTGTGTGTTATTGTAGCAGAGCTGCTTATTAACTGACTTTGATAAAATGTCATGCAGCATCAGAAGTCAGGCTGTAAGCGCTGGCTCTGTGTACAGAGGCTGAGAGTAAGCGGGCCAAGAGCTCCTCCTTCTGGTTAACTCAGCTACTTCAACAGGACAGAGAGCTTTCATGGGATTTAATCAAGGGTGTTCAATTCCCCCTGGAGATGGGGATATTCAAAAATGTTTTCTCTACCCCCTCACGTCATTCTTTCCATTGTGCCATATATATCATCATATACCAAACTAACACGGGGGGGGGGGGTGGCCCTTGCCCTTGCCCTGGCGTGCCTGTCTGTGCCCCTGCACTTGTCCTGGCGTGCCTGTCTCCTGCCAAGCCTTGTAGTTGTGCCGCGGCGGGCCCTGGCTAGTCCAGGTCTGGCCTTGCCACGCACTACTGCATAAAGCCGTCAAGTCATTGTCAATACCAATTATATTAGATATTATTTTGTAATATGTCATCATATCATTATTATAATTATACCATAAATATGAATCACCATATATTATTGAACACCAATATTTGATATAAGACAAGGATAGTGCTGATGTAGTTGTACTAATATTCAATTATATTATTATTAATTACTTTAAAGTAAGTACAATTGTATTATTATCATTTATTGATTTGTTTCAGGTCTATTCTTGTCTTATTTTTTGTATCTATTTATCTTCATTATTATTATCGTCTCTGCAACATTTGTTATATCACACTAAGGTTCACTCACCATGTCCACACTTGTCTGTCATCCAAACTCATATGCCTACACAAACACACACACACACACACACACACACACACACACACACACACACACACACACACACACACACACACACACTTACTCTATAAATGATTTGTACATTGTCTGTCATATCAACATTCAACATAACTGCTATTTATATATATATATATATATAGATATAATTTTCTGTATGTCTACATATGTGTATTGTTTACTCTATATGTCACCTTTTTGTTACACATTATCTTCACATATATATATATATATATATATATATATATATACCTTGATTTGTTCATATTTCAGTTCCCTCCATGGAGCTAATTCTGTCATCCAGCCATGTGCCTTTATGTCACATGATGACTATTGCTGTGGTCATACAAACCCTAAAAGAACTCCTTGAATCTACATTTTATACAGTGCTATAGAAATGACAGTGCCCCCAAGGGACAGGTGTTCTTTTTTTTCTCGTTGTGTCGTTGAAGTTAATATTAGATCAATATTAAATTCAAATTTAAGCAGGGTTAAAGGAACACGTCGACTTATTGGGACTTTAGCTTATTCACCGTATCCCCCAGAGTTAGATAAGTCCATACATACCCTTCTCATCTCCATGCGTGTCGTAACTCTGTCCGACGGCCCCACTATATTCTCAGAAAGGCGAAGCAGTGCTACTTCTGTTACTTGGGCGGAGTGATATGCTAGCAGCACCTGAGAAGCCCCGAGCAGAGACTACCAGTGCTTTGCCTTTCTGAGAATATAGTTCCCAGTTTATATACGGTTAGAATATGGCTGTGTCTCATGTGACCTTGTTATTTGTACACGCTGTGACTCTACAAATCACAACATGTAAATAGGAACATGTTGGCGTTATTTTTTCACTTATTCGGAGCAGTAGGCTAGTTGGAACCTGTTACCTCCAGGATCTGTGCTAGGCTAAGCTACCGGTTGGGCCGTCGGACAGAGTTACAACACGCACAGAGATGAGAAGGGTATGTATGGACTTATCTAACTCTGGGGGATATGGTGAATAAGCTAAAGTCCCAATAAGTCAGCGTGTTCCTTTAAGTGTCCAAAATCTTGCCCAAGGACAAAGGAAATATAGCAAAACCCACACATAAAAGGCCTAAGGACTATTTATATAATAAAAAATTACTGACCTTTTATTCAACTTGTGTATGTTCCTTTTGGTGTGTTACTGAAATAAAAAAAAAAATATAAATTGGTTTTATTTATTTCTGCCAGGACACAATGACCCATAAACACATGCACATGCTCTAAAAATAATCCTTATAGATACTAGCAACTATCCATTGAGTCCAGCTAAAATAACAGCAGGTTTACCCAGCGGCTACAAGAATTCCAGAAAACAGCAGAAAGTTTTAGGAACAGCCACTGTATATTTGTGGAACAGTATTCTGGTTTATTTAAACAGATGTGTTTCCTTCAGGGGCTCTAAATTTACCAGTGCAGTGTAGAACACTGAGGTGCCACATCTATGGGCAGCTTGTACGTTCTAACCGTCCTCCGCCACGCGTCATACCACCACGGGAGCATTGCAGAAGCGGAGCGTCTTGCCTGCACGACTCACAGATTATATTGTCTCTATGAATCTCTCGTCGTCCGTGGTGTTGTAGAGGAAGATACGATATTGAGAAGTGTGTTTTAGTAAATTGCATGGATGCTTTCGCTATCACTTGCCTGGCTGTCCAAACGCCTCACGGCTCGCATCAAAATAGACCTGGCGCGTATCTTTAGCGGAGCGGAGAGCCGCTTCACGCACGCTTTTGGGATGCGGCGCGGCTGATGAAACATCAAAGCATTGACTGGCCGTGATTCCTTGCGGGGGCCACGGCCCCTCTGGAATGCAGCACAGACGCATCTGATGGAAAATAGGGGTAATGAGAAACATGGTGGTGTCTGGTGAGAAAAGAGGTAAATACCTTTAATTAAAATAATCCTTTAAAGGGGTGATAGAATGATTATACAGGGTATTTTACACTGTTCCTTAAGGTCTCCTAATGGGGTATGTAACATTGGTTGGGCTGAAAATTGCCCGAATGCTATTTTATTAGGCCCTTAACTACCCTGTGAATATGGCTCTATTTGGAACAAGAGCTTTTCTTCCAAATATGGTATGCTCATGAATATTCCGAATGAGCTACGCGCTGATTGGTTTGAGCAAACTACATAGAAACATATGGGAGACTGGACAGCAGGTCTCATATTTCAGACACTGCAAAGTTATACATTGTTAGTCGGGCTATTTCGTTATTAAATTCACTTCTGAGACTTTTTTAAGCGAGAAATCAACTATATAAAGCTCAAATATGGGCTGTTTTACAAATATTGATGGCTAACCGGTGCTGCCTCGCCGCCCGCCGGTGCTGCCTCGCCACCCGCCGGTGCTGCCTCGCCGCCCGGCCTGCCTTCCTTCACAGACCCCGGCCTTCTATGAGGTACTTGGAGCTCCGTCACGGCTGGCAGCCCACAGCAGGGACTACCAAACACTGCTGCCCTGACAGAGCTCCAGGGCCTGCAACTCCCCTCTTCCTGCTAGCTAAATGGCCCGTTGTGTGAGAGTGAGAGCGCGGCCAGCGAGCTTACACCAGCAATCTCTTACCACATGTTACACACATGTCACGCCACTTATACAACATCTAACTAAATGTCTTATAAAGCTAACAACGTGTCCAATTTCAAGTTAATGAATATTTGTGGAGACTAGCTAGGTGTTTCGTTAGCTGCGGCTGTCCCTTCAATTCTAGCTATATGTAGCTACAAATCACGGATAGTTAGCTTCATTTTCGGCGTAATTCAAGTGTATTTACAGTTTGAATTTCGTCACGCTACTTATACAACATATAACTAAATGTCTTATAAAGCTAACAACGGTGTCCGATTTCAAGTTAATGAATATTTATGGAGACTAGCTAGGTGTTTCGTTAGCTGCAGCTGTCCCTTCAATTCTAGCTATATGTAGCTACAAATCACGGATAGTTAGCTTCATTTTCGGCGTAATTCGAGTGTATTTACAGTTTGAATTTCGTCACGCCACTTATACAACATATAACTGTCTTATAAAGCTAACAACGGTGTCCGATTTCAAATTAAAGAATATTTGTGGAGACTAGCTAGGTGTTTCGTTAGCTGCGGCTGTCCCTTCAAGTCTAGCTATATTTAGCTACAAATCATGGATAGTTAGCTTCATTTTGGGCGTAATTCGAGTATATTTACAGTTTGAATTTCGTCACGCCACGTATACAACATCTACCTAAGGGTTTTATAAAGCTAACAATGGTGTCCGATTTCAAGTTAATGAATTTTTGTGAATTCCAGAGGAATTCTAAGAGGAGGCTAGCTAGCTCTCATTGATAGAGCTACATTTAGCTCTATCAATGAGACTTGCGACTTATGTCCCCAATCGTTTATTTAAATAACTCAACACATTATAATTACACACATTAAAAGAGCTCTGTCAGGGCAGCGGCGTTTAGTAGTCATTCACCCACAAAGCAGTGACTTTGCACGGTTATGAAGTTCTGTGGGCTGCCAGCCTTGACGGAGCTCACTCGAGCTCACAGCAGGCCGGGGTCTGTGAAGGAAGGCAGGCCAGGTGGCGAGGCAGCAACACAGGCAGCACCGGCAGCTGAACTCTGACACACAGTCGGACAAAATTTGCAATTAGACATACATTTTTGTAAAACGGCCCATATTTGACCTCTACATTGTTGATTTCTCGCATAAAAAAGTCTCAGAAATGAATTGAATGTTAAAATAGCAGATGAACAACAGATGAAATACTGTATAATTTCTGAGATCTGCACGACCTAGAGTCAGAAGACTAACTGATCTCAGGTCAGTTGTGTAGCCTATGTAAATGTTGGGGCGTGACAAGGAGAGAGACTAGAGGAGGAGGAGGAGCCGCAATAGTTGACGTCAACTATGGGGCTTGTTGAGATTCGCCTGTTTTCAGAGGCAGTTTCAAATTGTGAGATTTGCAGAGAAAAGAGGTGTCAATGGGATTTAGCGGTTCTATGTATGTCATAGTTACCCCCTAAACTGTCATTATTCAACTATGACAAGGTAAAATCGGTTTTGCATTCTATCACCCCTTTAACTTTTGCTTTGGTGGATTATGTGTTTGCTGAATTACAGCAGATGCTTGAGCAAAACCCAGCAGAGGGAGAGACAGGCAAGCCGAGGTCCTGGTCCAGATGAGGCTGCACACTCACCAACCCCCACTCCCCAGTATGTTACTGACTAAGGCCAGTTACACACTGGCGGCGTGGCGTGAGCGTGGCGTTTCTGTTGCGTGTCAGCTGCGTGTCAGCTGCGTGGAGTTTTCTGTCTTTACACACCAGAAACGTGTCTGACGCTGCTGCTGCTGCTAGCCTTGCCTGTACACATGTATGTTTCCCATTGATAAAATGCTCTCAAGCAGTACTTCATCTTAAACTAATATATACTGATTTGATTACAGTAAAGACAACGTCGGCAGTATTGACGGCAAAATAGGCTACAGAATATTTTGTTCTGTGTTGACAGATGCAATATTTGAAAATCGATTATTAATTATGTTTTTTTTTATTACATTTATATCTGCATTTATGTCAAAACCTGGAGACTTTCAAACATAATTTATTAATATGTATTCGTGTCAAAATGACATATAAACGTTTTCCTATTCTATTTGCCTGGAAACGCTTCCAACACGCTTGCGTGTCGCAGGAAAAATAGGCGTTGGTTCTATTTCTAGCATGCACGCGTTTTTGCGTAACCTTACTACTCCGCTGCTCGTTTGTCCGTTACTGCAAAACCTCAGACAACGACAGACGGAAGTCGGCTTATTATTGGAAGTTTATACGTTACGACTAATTAATGGCTGTTACTTTTTTCAGATTCTTGCCCTACATACACAATGTATTTTAAGGTGACTCAATGTAGTTATTATTTTGGGAAATTGTGATGCGGCCTGCATTGTTGTAAAAACTAAGTTATGTTGGGCACTTATCTTCATCTTCCACCAGTTACAGATGGTGTAATCTGTCTGGTGAAGCCTGCTATAACAGACCATGCAGCTTTAAATTCTCTTAAAACTCCACAGTTCATAACGGTTTAGAGAGTACAACACATACAACATAAAAATGTTCTTACAGTAGGATGATGAAGACACATTGTCAGCGGCCACAAGGGAAGATACTATTGAGGTTTACACCTTACATCTAACTGATGGTGTACCATGATAAAAATGTACTTACTCACCTTATTTCTTTTCATGGGGAGGTAAATGGGGAAAGAAACTCAGGGTTTGTTGAAGAAAACCTGATGCAGTAGGTAAGACTTATAAAACTAACTTTCTGTCATATTTGCTGAAACTGACCCTATGTTCCAGTAGAACTACATGAAAGAGGTAATCAAAAAAGAATCCAGCTTCTCTGGCACCACCAACAGCCTGTAGCGCGATTTGCAAAAATCCACAGCTCCCTGTTCAGATGCACCAATCAGGGCCAGGGGGGGTGTCTAACTGCATGTCAGTCACTGCTCATGCGTACACATTCATTCTCCCTCGTGGGGGGAGGGGCTTAGGAGACCATTTGGGCTTTAGCAGAGTTTCCGTCAACTCTGAGTCAACTAACTCTGAGTTTTTACTAATCCTGCTTTCTGAAATGGGGCCCGAACATTGGTGCTGTCAGAAAACATTAAAAACCATGTCAACCAAAAGCCATGGATTAACTGTAACGTTCGTGCAGCTCCCCATGCATGTGTGAAGGTAAAGGTGCAAAATGCGAGAGCTTGTACACCTGATGTGAGCACTTGTAGAATACGATGTGAGAAAATATTCACAATTGTGTAGATGGATATTGATATACATGAATACAATGACAGCTGCAAACTTGTAATGGAACATTTACTCTATTTTTTTTTTTTCCATTTTCAAGCACAACCACAACTTGGTGATTACAAGCTCTCAAATCGTTCACTGCAACTTCACATATGTGCTCTCTCGCATCACAAAGTGGCGAATCTGCACGCCTTGACTTTTGCAACCATTATTGCAATACATGTGGTGCCAAACAAATTTGTACCTGTGAACTTGGGGCTGTGAAGCTCTCAGGGAGAGCAGGATTTCTGTCGCTAGATGGGACAACTTTGTATGTCTCATTTAGTGTAGCATGGTGGAATTAGCAAGTTAGGGTTAGCTAACTAGCCAGCTGGCTTATATATAAATATAATTAAATCATCTCAACACTCTTCAACAGTGAAACTGAAAGTGGATAGGAAGCAGACTGTGAATATTTTTTCTGTGACTTCACATTCAGAACACAGGTGGGTTAATATTATCCCCTGGTGAAAATGTTAACATACAAGCTTAGATGTTTGTTCTGCAAGTTCCCACATCGTATTCTACAAATGCTCACTTCAAGTCTACAAGCTTTCGCAATTTGCACCATATTTACCTTCATTCGCACGTACCACAGCTTTTAACTCCAGCGGGGAGAGCAAGAGCTGCAGGAAGAGGTCTGGCGCTTTTGATTTCTACCTACTGCAGCTCTAATTTGTTGACTCCATTCTTCTAGTTGGCGCTAACTAGATCCTGGGACACAGTTTATTTTTTGTTACATTGTCATACTTGCGTTCAATAGCGGATTCTTCCTTGGGCCAAGCTACATCCTTCCACCAAGTTTCGTGGAAATCGAGCCAGCAGTTTTAGACAGGCAAACAAACAAACCAATTAACAAAGAAACACACAGGCCCAGCTGAAAACACCTCATTGGTGGAGGCAAACATAATGAAAACATGACAGTTGTTTCTTTCATGTATTAATGTGAGGAAGGTTACAAGATACTCGTTACAGATCTGATAGTTTCCACCTCATCAGTGGAATCTTGACTGATGTTTAAGTCACATGCTTTTTAACCTTGCACTTTGTCACTTTTTCTTTTTTATCAGTTCACTATTTTTGTACAATCAAAAATAGGGATTAGACACACACATATTCTAAACTTGAATGTAACTTGTCAGAGGTTATCATTTGCATGAGCTGCTTTGGTGTTCCCATGCAGGAGACATGCAGGTTACCCTTTATAGATACATAATCTTTTTTAATGAACTGAGCTTTTTTTTGCACCTGGCACAGGATAAAACATAGACAGTGAAAAGATGAGACCAATTGGGTAGAGCAGAAAGGCAGAGGCTCTGAGAGATTCACTGCAAGAGAGAGGCTATGTGATAACAGTAATGAATGCATGAAACTGTGCACTTGATGAAATCCACCACTGTCATTATGATTTGAAAACGAGTGTCTGATGTCCCCATTCATTTCTGTATCTTTCTCTGTAGCATTAACACATAATAGATTTGAAGTCAAAGTTTGCTTTTCTCAGGGGGTTGCATTTTGCCAAAAGCTCTTGCAGCTTTCCGCAGTGACAATTGGCCCCTTCCCCTAATGAGATGGGTTAGGAAGGATTGTCCTTTGCAACAAAGGACTTCCACACACTGTCTAAGCCAAATCATGTGCCCTCCCTCTCCTGCGACTAAATAGCTTCTCTGTATTCCAGTCATTATCCAAATGTATCTCAGTGTTCCACTGTGTGTGTTCCGGTCAGAACTCTTTTGGCTTCTGAATGCTTCTTCTGACTTCATGGCCAGTGAACTGGGACCGATGTGCGTTCATCTGATCTAATTTGATGGTTGAGGTTACAGTATATGCCATACCATCTGTGAGTTAGTTTGATCCATCAATGTTGCATGTTGCACGGGGGACTACCGATGAAAATTATCACTTTTGAGCTAACTCGGGAACATTTACATTGTTTCAATGTTGATTAATGTTCACTGTCCCCTTTCAAAAATAAAGAAATTGAAAAAAAAATGTTG
This sequence comes from Perca fluviatilis, assembly GCF_010015445.1. NCBI lineage: Eukaryota > Metazoa > Chordata > Actinopteri > Perciformes > Percidae > Perca > Perca fluviatilis. The sequence goes on along the minus strand of NC_053118.1, from coordinate 8,786,791 downwards.
TTGCGAGGGCCGTAGCTACCATGTGGGATCTACTGATGAAGTTAAAGTGATAGTTCATTGTGTATTTACATTTTTAAACCTATTTTTAAACCTGTTCATATATTACTTTCTAATCAACAAAGCTATATCTCTTAGAATCTGCACATATGTGTAATATTATGTCTGATATCTTTCCCATTTGTTGTTCTTTCTAGGGCTGTCAGCATTAATGCGTTAATCGTGATGCGATTAAGGGCCGAGCATAACGCCTTCATTTTTTTAATCGCATTAATCGTATGCCGCCAATTATAAATTTATGTTCACTTCACTCGGCTTCGCATCGTGCCTAACAGGCTACTATTTTGACCCTTTGCCGCACTTTGCCATTGTAGCAGTAGGAGTTGAACTCCTAATTACCTGGTGCTCTGTTGACCAATCACTGCCTCACGGCCCCGTATAAAAACTGCTAGTTTCCCTCTTCCGCCCTCTCTTGCCCGTTGGTGACGGAAGTGCGTCATACTTCCGCGTCGCTCACTCCGTGTAGTTGCTCTGCTGTGCTACAGATCTTCGATTGGCGGGCTATCCTTCACCTTACTGTTGAACGCTGTGAATGAGGAGCGAGTAACACTGATAGCTGCTACGTTTGCATGCTCAGAGCTTCCTCCCTCTGGGCTTACTAAAACTCTGCTTGAACGGAACCGGGCTGAAGCCGCTGGAGATCCTTGTAGCTGCTTAGCACTTCCACTACTGGCTGCTGTTTTGCCGACACTGAAGTTTTGCCGACACTGAAGTTTTGCTGACACTGCTGTTCGCTTCAGACGCCTTTTGTCGACACTGCTGTTCGCTTCAGACGCCTTTTGCCGAGACTGTTGCTGTTATTTAAAAATGTAAGATCGTAGCGATTGCTGCACGCCTGTCTTGCCTTCACGGCTACTGGGCCAATATGAGTCACCTGTTTTATCGAGGCATTGTTTTATAGTTGAGGGGTTTGACTCCCTACCTTAATTGGGTTGATTTATTTGTTTCTTTCTTTATTTTCTTTCTATTTTGTTTTCAATTTAATTAAAAGTTGTAGTTATATTTTGTTTAGTTTTTTTAGTTACTCTTTTTCTACTTAAACATTGACTTTCCTTGGTTATGTTATTGTGTTAATTATAAGTGTTTTGTTGTGTTTCTTTTGAGGTTATTGCAAAGTCTTTTCTTTTTAATTCTTGCTTTGTATGGCTTCCTGGAACCACTAGTGGTTCTGGCCATTATATTGTATTTATATTGTGTTCAATTTCTTTCAATTTGTTTCTTTATAATCTGTTGATATTGATTTTTGATATTCCTTTCGTGGATTGAACCCCTTTAATTTTGTGTGTGTGTTTCCCATTTTTCTCCCCATTTTTAGTTACTGAGAGCCGAAGGTGGTGGTGTTGGTGTCCGGGTGGTGGTATCTCCTTTCCGGTGTGCTGTGTTTCCCCATTTTCATTTGCTGTGTTCACTGTTGTGTTTTTGTGTGTTCACGGGTGACTTTCCCTGGGATCCCTTTTACCATCCTCGTTCCCTTCTCCCCCTCCACTGGTAAGCCTCAGCCCTAATTATTTTTCCCCTTTTAGTGTGAATGTGTATTAAATTGTTTGCTTTTAACTTTATTAATTTTTATTGAAATCAAATTGTATTCTTTTGTAAGTTGAACCTCGTCTTTGGCGCCTTTGTATATTGACCTGTGTGACCTTAAATATATCAATCTTGCAATTGGAAGTAAAATCATTCTGGGTGAAATTCCCAGGGTGGCGTTGTCGGTGTGTTTGAGGTAGGCTTCATTTAGAATACTACCTCCTCTGTTCAGTCTGCTCTCGTGCCGCCACACCATACTTCCTCGTAACACATCCTGCTGCTGCAGGAATAGCAACACGGATTTCGGTGCCTCATTCTGGTGCCACTGATATGCCTGCGCTTCTCTCTGATGCTCTGAAACAGACATTACAGGCAACAGAAACATCGCTGCACGTGACGCTAGTTAACACTACACTCGACAGCAGCTAAAGACAGCCTACCGCTAGCTAGTAGCTGGATTAATACAGTTAGTTACAATGCTGACAGCTAAAGCTAAACGGTGTAAAGTTTGTCTGTATTTCACTGGAGAGAATTCCGACACCGGGATGTAACAATCTGCAGCTGCCGTTGTCGGAAAAACACAGACGCTGCGTTCAATGAACCTGGTAACCTACAGCCTCGTGGTGCATTCAAAGTTATTGTTAAATGCCCTTTTCCCATCTTGTGGTTGTTTTTGTCGTTCAACGGCTATTTCCCAGATGGGTTAAGTTATTGTTATAGTTATTACATTATTATTAAATCATTTACCATATGGCCTTAGCAATAAACAAGCCTTTCTTTAATGTCACCAACTGTAGTACCCTTCTTTTTTTTTACTTCCATTAAAAAGTATCAGGTTCCGGCACCGGTAAGGCACCGGTACCGTTTTAAAAGTACCGCTTTAGCACCGGTATCCAAACCAAACAATACCCAACCCTAATATTGACTCTAGATTCAAATGTGTGACTAGATTCACACATTTATTTTTTGTTTACAGTAAATAAATAATAAACAAATACAAATCTTAAAATCAACTTCATAAAGTCACTTTCTTTGCATTAATTTGATTCCCAATCAAGATACACTGGTAAGAATTGCTTTCAATTGTTAATATGTACTTAAAAACAGTTCCGAAATGTAAAATAATAGAATTTTAATCATGTGATAAAACATGCGATTAATTGCAATTAACTATAGAAATTCAGCGATTAATCACTGTTAAGTGTACTGTAAGTGTTAGTGTTAAGTGAGTTCAGCTAGCATCACGTTTTCTGCCTCTGTCTGTCCGTTCGTGCCTCTTCTGCGCGATGGTGCCGCTGTGTTTTAATGTGCTGGGTAATGCCATTTTCCCGCCGTGCGCTACATTAAAATCAATGCGACACACACACAAAAAGCGTGGAGCTTGTCGATATGACTAGGTAAGATGCATGTAAATTGTTGCGCATCTGTTGAAATTTACATCTATATTTCAATTTCTTTGCAGGAACACCGCCTTCACCTGCCATTTTTATTGGCTCACTTTCGGGTCTGAACTCCGTGAAGCTTGCGCAGTTGATCTGAACTGGGTTATAAATTGCCAGGTTGAGGTGACAAATGGGTTGAAAATTGGTGTGTGGATTGTGTGAATAAGATGCGTTTCATACAAGATCTGGCAACTGGTCAACATTAGACAAACATATTGGTTTGATTATTTATAAAGGAGTTTGGGCCATGCAAATTACGGGAGTTTCCTGGGAGAAATAACAAACCGGGAGGGGTCCGGGAGATAGGGCTAAAAAACGGGAGAAACCCGGGAAAAACGGGACTGTTGGCAGGTATGATCTGGAGGCTCTACACAAGAACCACACAGCAGCATGCCTGTTAAGCCACGGCTTTATTGCACTTTATTAACACTTAAACAGCACCTTCAAAACAGAACGTTTTTAACAATCAACTGTTCTGTTTTTAACTCAGGTTTCACTTCTTTGAACAAACAAAGTCTAAGTGGGAGGCTTCCTCATTCTGGCAGGAAAACGTCTTTTATGGCCCTGACACACCAACCCGATAATTGGCCGTCGGACAAAGAAAAACTTCCTTTTAGGCGAAACCTCGGACAGACCCAGGCTCTTGGTGGGCGGCCATCTGCTGGTGCCGGTTGGGACACAGATACACTGATACAGATATACATATACAGATATAGAGAAATATGATTCATCATAATTATAGCAGTTGGTATAATGAACAGTGGCAATTAAAGTAACAATAAAGATAATGAGACAATGACGAGAAATAATAGTTGTAGCAGTTCAGGGCATAGCAGGGCATAGTAGGGCGTAGCAGGGCGCCGAGCAGGATCACGGCGGCAGCTGCAACCATGATTTAGGTGCCACCCAAATCCAAGGAAAACTGCGAGTCGAGAAAACATAAGGACTTTGGGGGAAAAGCTACCCGGAGCAAAGTTAGAGATAAAATGATTTGCCATGGTTTTGGCCAGAAGACTTGACCCATTCGTGACCATTATTAGTACATCATGATCAGACTGGTTTTATTGAATCTCACCTCATCAGATCATGTCCGTTGTCTCCTGCATTTTACTGAAAGCTTTACTAAAGTGTTGTCACCCTTGATTTCTGATGGCCTTTACAGGCGCGCCAGGGGCTGAAAAGGAGAAACTCTACCTCAGCCCACACCGGAGGTTCCCGCGTTAAGACCAGGAGAACTCAGGCCCCAGCTTAAAGCTATGCGAGGGTGCAATAAGCCATGCAATGAGCCGCATAATAAACTGCACAATAAACTGTACAATAAAATGCACTATTAACTGCACAATAATGTGCAATAATTTGAGCAATAAGCTGAGCATTAAGCTGTGCAACGAGCCGCTTAAAAAGTGGTATAATAAAAGTTCTCCTGTGGCGAGGTCTCCCACCTTTACTTGAAGCTGTGAATGACCCTCATCACGTAGAGTTACGACAGACAGATATGTCCACCCTCTTGGCCAGAGCAGCAATATGGGAGGTGGACTCTGGGGATCTGCAGGCTGGGCATTTCTTCCACTATTTCCTTTTTTTGCCAGATTGGGGGATAATGTATTCATTTCATTGGTTAAAACGTTCATATTCAAAGGCAATATGAAAATCTCAATAAAAATATGTTAAATACATAAAATGAAATAAAAAGGGCACAAGCCTTGAGCTATCCTCTAGATCTACTACTACTGCTACTACTACTACTACTACTACTACTACATTCTGGAAGGTTTGTTGTTTGTTGTTGCCTTATTTTTTACTAGAGTTATGTTTTGTTTACCTCTTTTAGGGGCCCAAAAACTCAGCCTTTATTTGCTTTGTTCAATCTTTGCGTCGGGAAAATAAACCCAACTTTTTAAACTTTCAACCTGTGTTCCTTGACTGCTTGGAAATGTTGAGAAATCTCCCAGAGGAGTCACAGATGCCTTGAAGCTGAATGGAGTGAAACGGTTTGTAGGTAAAATAATCCAACTGATTGGTTTAATTATTATGTGACAGCCATCTATGACCCGCCTAATCAAAGGCCCTTATGCTGTGCCAGCTGTCCAATGTGTTTGGACTGGGGAAAGAAGATTAACCTTGGACTTTAATCTTAAGATTTCTTTGGCACATCAAAAGCCTGTGCTGCCACCCGGTAAAATACCCCATGGGCCAAACAGAAAATATACGTAAACATAAATAATGTCCCCAGCCATGATCCCTCTTTTGGTCCCTCCACATCCATGCACATCCTGAGTACTGGTATATGGCTGTTCAGCCTGGTATAGTGGATGCGGTGGTATGCCTACATCTACACAGAAACAAGTGAAGCACTGTGTGACCTGTGTTTAAGGATTATTCGTCTGTTTTTATTGTTTATGTTTATTTTAAAAATGTTTATGCTGCCCTCTTGGCCACGTCACTCTTAATAAAGAGATTTTGAGCTCAATGAACCTGGTTAAATAAAGTCTCACTCTATTCCATTTTAAGCCATCCATGACACCTCTGGGATATAAATATGTTGAATCATTTATATTTATATAGTAACAAGGACTGTGGATGCTGTAAATAATGCAAGGCCTACATAACATGAAGTCAGGACAACGTGATATGTTGTAAAGAGCTGACCCATTCCTTATTTATACTAGTTCGAGCCCTTGCAGCCTCTGGCACTCAAGCACTTTCCAGGTGAAGTCAATTAAGTCCTAGGGTCAGGGTTTAAGGATGGAGATTGGGATTGGGCCCCAGTGTCATAGAGACTTAGGCATGCACACACAGACTGTTAAAAAGTTTCCATATGGTAGTTTGATATCATTGCACACTCTCCAAGCCGTGTGGGCTGCTCTGTAGCCTCGGCTGGCTCTGGGGGCTTTCTCCGCTCTGGGATCTGCTAAGGCAGAGGAAGTGGTCCATGTCCACCCACGTCTTTCCCACACAGCCCCTTTTGGCACGCCTGGGGTCAGCATGGGTCAGCGCCTTTCTGCCAGCTGCCATCACTCACGGATGAATGCACAAAGGAAGACACAAAATATTCTAGGAGTCATACACTTGTCCTTTAGATCAGGGGTTATCAATCTTTTCTACTTCAAGGCCCACCCATTCATACTTGCAACTGGACAGGGCCCATTAATAAAAATCTCAAATTATTTTGGCTGATCTTCTTCAATAATGTAATCTAATAATCTGTTCTAAATGTATTAATTAACTACAACAACACCACCCCCTCTTATACAGGTTGTATAGGTTATACAATTGTATAGGTTTGACAGAAGCCAACATAAACCATAAAAGCACAGCATTCTCAGTCAAAAGGAGTTTATTATATGAAAGTGTTGGTCCTATTAACAAGAACAAGTACTAATAATTCAATAATTAACAGTAGAGTTAAAGTGACTATATGTAACTTTTTAATATTTCTGAAGCTCTGTCATTTTTCATACAATGATCTTAAATAACCTGTAACAACAAACTAGACTAACAGTGGAAAGAACAATTTTTATATAGATTTTATTAAGGCATCTGCAAACAGAATGATTTTCGGCAGGTAGACGGCGCTACATGTTATTTTAGAAGTTATCTGTTGTATATTATTCAAAACCAACCCAGAATTGGCTCTCAGGTATGTAAAATGTCTATTTCATTCATAAAATAACTTCACAGTGCACAATGTGACTGTACGTCAGTAGCCGACATTAAATTACACCAGCCTTCCATTTAGCGCAGAGGTTTCCCCTTTACGCCGCCTTACTATTTTCTGTTCCCTTGTTCCCCTGTAAAGTTACTTGTGCAAAGTGTCCGTGGGTTTCATGAAATGCGCTATATTAATCTAAGTTATTCTTACGTTGTTTGCTACACCAATCTCTTAATGCTTTGGCTTGTAACACAGTGACAGTGATACCCGGTTTAGCTCACGAGACATCCAAAGTAGGCTAAGTTACCCTATGCTACACTTGAAATGCAACGATGCATCTGTAACTTAAGCAAAACATACATTAGAAGTATATGACCTCCCGGTAACACTAACTCATTAATATACAGCGGCCAATACAGCACTGTAAAGAAAAGAGCTTTATGACAGCATGTGTGGTAAAAACACTACCACTTTTGTCCAAAGCGGCCGCTAGAATCAACACAAACTGAATGTCACATATAGCCACTTTAAACATGAAACAGAACAAGAACAGGTGATGCAGCTGTCTTCATCTTTGGGGTGGCAATACCAGTAGTTTTTCTCTATATCTGTGATAAACATGAACACATAGCACATACTAAGAATGTAATATTCTCATTGTAAGATTTTCACAATATAACTGTATGCTGTCAACTGAAAATTCCAGGAGCTGGGATTTCAAATCTATGGTCTGTGCCACACATCTCGCTACCAAGTAGCTAGCTTTCAAAGCACATTTAGATTGTATTGTAAAATAAACAATAGACTTTTCTGTAATTGTAGCTTATTTTCTTTTCTTTTGAAGTAGTCCTATGGCTTTCCAGCAAGAGTTGGGTATTGGGTGTCTTCTCAAGATGCTGCCTCAGTTTGGACGGCTTTAGCGCCTCATTTGAGAGTGTCAAGCCACACTCAACACATTGGTCTTTGGTCCACCCGTATGCGTTGAGTAAAAGTTAGGTTCTGTATGTTCAACCCGTTCTCATTCCGAACTCGTAAAATAAGTACGTTTGGTCAGTGTCCTTCAGCGTCTGATGCGACGAAAAAGGCACCCTTCGGCGCATTTGTGTAACGTACTGGGGAGAGCCGCAGTTGGATGAGACTTAGCGAGTGGTATGTAAAGGGAAATTGCTGGATAAGGACGGTGGTTGGGGTGGCGGATGGGTAAAACACCAGACTTTCACTCAGGAGACTCAGGTTCGCGCCCCCCGTGTGGCGTTTTGTTTCCCCGTCTCCGACGTGTGTTTCCCGGCTTTTGAGGCGTCCTTTCCCTGTTGTTTTTCTTTTGTTTCCCCCGTCTACGGCGTGTCTTTCTCGGCTTTTGAGGCGTCCTTTCCCCGTTGTTTTTCTTTTGTTTCCCCCGTCTCCGGCGTGTGTTTCCCGGCTTTTGAGGCGTCCTTTCCCCGTTGTTTTTCTCCTAAACCTAACCTCCGCGATTCCGTTATTGTCGCGCTTCACCCGCGGTGTGTTTCCCGGCTTTTGAGGCGTCCTTTCCCCGTTGTTTTTCTCCGAAAAAGGGACGGCAATAGTGGCGACCAAGCACGTTTACATGAGACGCTAAAGGAGACTTTTAACGTCAAATAAGAACGAGAAAGGCTCCTGACCGAACGTCCTTATTTTACGAGTTGGGTGTGAGAATGTGTTGGTATGTTAATATGCCAGGTATAAAACACTAACATAACATCAGGAGTTTGTAGACACCTGATGTATATGATATATATATATATATATATATATATATATATATATATGGCTATAGATGGCTGCATTCCACAGAGGTCCTGGTATTGGGCATGCTGACTCACTGAAATAGCTTACTGGGACACTTGATGGAATTGAGCCATCGTTGAGGTTATCAATTTCAGCTGTGCTTTTCCTACTATGACAAGTCAAAATGTCTGCTGTGAAAAAGGTCCATTGGAAGGTTAAGTCTCACTGTCTTGACACTCTTTATTTTCCAGAAGACCACATGGCAGATCATATCACAGAAATGATGCCGACATGTGGTGGAAGGGTTTTCTCAAAGCTTGAAACGGAAACGTGAGCTTCAAAGGAAGCAGGCAGAATTGAACATCCCTGAGCATTCACTGATGCACGATGTTGTCACCAGGTGGGGATCCACATTTGAAATGATTTCTAGGTTCTTGGAGCAGCAGCAGGCCACAAAAGCACCTGGCATCTTATGCCTAAAGACAGTGACTTCACTGCACTGGAAGTAAGCCTTAATCCTCTTCATGATGTCACTGATGTCCTGGCCTCAGAGAAACAAGTCACACTTTCCTTACTGAAGACTTGGAGCACATCAACATTGAGATACTTCAAGATCAAGAGGAAGACAGCACTTTCACTGAACAAATAAACTTGTAATAAGAGAAGACCTGTTAATGCAGCTGAGATATACAATGGAAATGAAGAATGTTCTGAACATATCCAGCTTTGTGGATCCCAGGTTCAAGGGAAGCTTTGCCAGATTATCTGAATGACACAAAGTGAAGCAAAGCTCACTAGCTTCAGGATGTGCAATGCCATTAAAGGGATGGTTCGGAGTAATTTCACCCTAGGGTCCTTTGCAACATGACCTCGAGCCAAACGCCACCCTAGAAGCTTTTTTTCCCTTGGTCTAACAGAGCACGGCATCTATTGCTAGAAGAGACTACCGGTAAAGTAGTGAATAAGGAGCAAGAAGCGAGAGAACAGAAGAAAAGGTCAACGAAATGGCAGAGTTTAAGGTTATCATCATACACAACGATGAGTGTATCAATTTCAAAGGTCGCCCGTACCTATTCTAGCCTCAATACACAACACAAGGGGCTAGAACTAACAAGGAGCTACAACTAATGGAGGAGAATCAGAGAGCTAGCTACCTAGCAGCGGTAGAAGCAGAGAGGAGAAGCCATGAAGCAAGTGTTATTTAAATAAACTCCTGGTATACTTATTATCTTTCCAATGCCTCGTTTTATGATTACAGAACCTATTTGTACTACTGTATAAGTTTGGTACCATTCTGGGCATTATTAGTGGGGTAATTTATGAGATACACCTTTGGTTCCATTAGCACCTACACTAAGCCATTCAGCTGATAGCGCTAACTTGACCAATGTTAGACCAAGGGAAAAAAACTTCTGGGGGGTGTTTGGCTCGAGGTCACGGTGCAAAGGATTCTATGGTGAAATTAGTCCAAACCATCACTTTAATCCAAGTTTGTTTTGTTCCAAAAGGATATGCATAGCTCATATTTAATTCCAGAGATGTGGACCTTGTTTCTTTTTATTTATTTTCACTGTACTGTATTATTTATGTTTTAAAAGGAAGCTACTGTTTAAGTCAAAAGCCAGCTAGATATTTTTTTCACCATGTTTCTAGGTTCTCTACTACAAAAGAATTAAAAATACACAAACCGCAAATATAAAACAATTTTGTGTAGATGATCAAAAGAGCTTTGCAGACAGCAGCGTTTGACTACATTTGTTTTCTTTAAAATGGAAATACATAGCATCTAACTTATATTTAATTCAAAGAGACAAACACTTTTATTTAAAGGTTATTTTTTTATTTTCATTGTAATTTGTTATCCATGTTATAGTATTATTTATGTTATACATGTTATACATTTATATAAAAACCAACAAGATCTTTTTAACCATGTTACCAAGTCCTCCATCTCAGTAATAAACCTCAGGTCCAAAAGAAATATTGATAGAATGTACCAACTTACAAAACTAAATCATTTTGTGATCTATTTCATCAAAAGAGCCATTGGTTATTATTATTATTATTATTGGTTATTATTGTGTTAAGGCAGCATTAAATAACACATACAAATCTGAAGTGTTCATGTGATTATATACATTAGTGTTGTGAAATTAATGAATGCATAATCCATGATTATTTCTCAGACTATATTTGTAACAACAAAATCTATAATTGTTGCATCTCTAATACTAATGCAACGTCATTGTTTTTTCCCTTCAGGAACTTACCACTCACCGTGCCTAGGCTAACTGTCAATAAACTGAGCGTCGTAAATTGATGACGTTGTTTGAGAAGGGACTTTATATAATTAATAATTAATTATTTTGAATAATCATTTATAAACTTAATACAATTTGAGCATCCAATTGCCATCATATTATTAGATTAATCTACTTTATTAAAGAAATATATCTTTACTCACAAAAAGTGAATATCAAGTTGAAAATATTTTGCGGCCCACTAGACAGTACTCGCGGCCTAGTGGTTGAGAAAGTCTGCCTTAGATGTATGTGCTCACACATGCTAAAATATTTATAACAGAGGTAGCAGTAGCTAGCTAGCTAGCCTGGTTGGCAAAATGCTGAACAGGAAATTTTTAGGTGACCAGAATGTTCCAATTAACTTTAATGAAGTGAAAACACACAGTGGGAGGGTCAGAGATGAAACAGATGAAAACACAGACCCAACAACACCCAAAAACAAGTTCACATCTATTTGAATGTACACAGTGCCATGGACAAGCATTGCTAAGTAGGGTTGGGTACCGAAACCCGGTTCCACTATGGAACCGGTTCCTATGCAAACGGTAGTATTCGGACCGGATCAGAACACAAATTTCGGTTCCTCATTTCGGTTCCGACTGAAATACTTTCCCTCTGTCGTTCCGGACAGCGGCAGAGGGAGGCACGTGCCCGCTCGCGGTGTGAAGCGCATGTCCGCGCTATTCTGTGACATGCACTCTACAATCACTGCTGATAGATGGCTGCTTTTTGTACACGCTCCGAAACGGACGTAAAAACATCACACTTTCTCTGTAGTCTACCGTTAGCTAGCTACCGTAAATGTAGGCTACATTTAAAATGCCATATTTTCCCTCTGGGCTCACCAAAACGGACGTAAATGCATATTAACCATTCACTGACTGCAGGTGATCGCTAGTAAACATATTACACTTGCTCTGCTAGTCTATTGTTCAGGACAAGAGCCTGTAGCCTGGTGGTGGGGGACGCCGGACAGCCTCCCCAAATTGTCTGCCCTTTCAAACTCATACCTGGGTGTGTACAGACCTCTTGGACACTATCTGAGAGAGTTTTCTCCTGTGCAGGACATGCCATAAATCAGTCAAATATGGTCATTTTTCTGCAAAAGAACTGCTAAAGTAAATTATTGTAGTTGTGCGTTAGTGACTTAGGTTTACTTATTATATATTTAAGTACTTTAAAACGTTAATATATTGTTAAATTTAAATAATTTTCAATAAAAAAAAACTCCATAAAAAAGCCTTTCTTTTATGTCATTTTTCAGTTTTTCAAGAATTGGTTTAGGAATCGGAATTGTTTTAAAAGTACCGGTTTGGCATCGGAATCGTAAAAATCCAAACGGTACCCAACCCTATTGCTAAGTCTCTATCATGATTGTCAGGTCGGCGTGTAAGTACACAAAATACGTACACAAAAAAAACTACATAATTGTTACTTCCCCTGAATTTATGTATTAATTATGTCACAATTTTATATATATTTTGACAAAATTACTTACTGGCACAAACATCTTAAAAAAGGACAACAAATGTTTTATTAAATTCAACGGAAAGGCCCCTCTAAACAATTAAAAAAAGAACACAATATTAGGTTTGGTGAACATCAGTGCAAAAGAATATATATCTGTTCAATGATAATTCAAAATCGGGTTGAGATGGTTTTGATTGAGCCTGTCCGCCTTTTAAATGATTCTATAAAATACCAGCTTAGCATTTTTTTCCTTTCCACAAACGTTTCTTCATAACACAGTATGATGCCCAGGTTTAGCTTTGTGTAATGTGAACGGTGAGGCTTTCTTTTGCTGGTAGTGGAGTATCTCCATCTGTTTGGATTGTTGTTCTGTGTAAACGTACCACATGACAACACCTGAGGGATTGATGGAGACGGAGAACTCTGTAGTGGCGTTCAACACCTTCATCGTCGAGCCAGTAAACACATCATAGACCTAAAAGCAAGAAAAAAACATATTTAGGGAACGATCGGTATTTATGGAATGGACCACCGGAGGAAAATAGGAGAGGGTCATGTCTTTTTATTCTTTGTTGATTGGAGGGTCATCCAATTTCTTTTAGTCTAGGGGGAGGGTCACCCAACTTCTGTATTCATGAGAACAGCAACATTTCAAAGTGGCTTGTTTGGTGCATATTTATCTATGTAGCTCTCTCAGTCTCGGCTCCTATTGCTAGCAGATGGGTCCCTCCTTGTTTAGTCAGCCAGACAATTTTGAGCTGTAGCTTTAGAGACCGTGGGATTTTCCAAACTAAATAAATCCTGCTCGCACATATAAACACAAAACTGCTTTGCTAGCTCCATCGTGTTGTAACAACATCTGCTGAAAAAATTATTGTATTCATTAGCATGATTGCCGTACTGTTTAGTTCAAAAACATCCAAAACACTGTACGAAAATACATAGCAGACCAGACGCAAGCTTTTATTTTGAAAAGTTGAAGCGTGCGCCGCGGACAGCACCAAGCCGGGAGGGCGTGAGACAGGAGGTCTGCAGGCTCCAGCCATACCCATCTCAAATATCCTTTCGGTCCCGGTGATTATTTGTGAAATTGTGCAAACGACAGCCTTTTCAAGGCATTTGAGAAGGAAGGAGTGGTAGCATGCAAGCTCCCAAATTGACGCTCGTCTGAGAAATGGAATTTTGGATAATGTTCAGCTTTGGCAGCTTTACCTATGCTAAAATATACAATGACTGAGGAAGCCTAGTGACGAGTCCATAGCAACCAGTTATTACCCAGTGTGCTTTGTTGAAGGGTCTCAATGTTTTATTGTTTAATTGCATGTGAATACTAGTTTACTAGATGAGTAACATAGTATTTGAAGTAATGCAGTAATGCAGGAAGTGTGCATTTAGTTTCCATGCTTATTGTGTTTCCACAACAATGTTAATGAGTAAATCTACTGAAATGGCCACCACACCATAACAGAGGAGTGTGATGTATAAGAGGAGAATGCATAGGTTTAGTCACATATGCCATGGCTGTAAAAAAACATTGGGTAAATGTACATCTTTGCCAAGTGCAAACCAGTACGGAAGGCATCAATGAATTGTTGGGGAGGGTCATCCCCTTTTTCCCCAATCATTTTGGAGGGTCATCCCAAATGTATTTCTGGTGAAGGGAGGGTCAGGTCTATTTTGACTAAAGATCCCAAAACTCTTCCGGTGGCCCGTGAAATAAATAACAAACAGTCCCTTAAGCATGGGCTTCGGAAGCAAAAAAATGTGGGTGGGTCCTCCCTTGCTAGTCAGTGAAGATAACAATACAGTAGCACCAAGGCTTTAATATCAACACACAGCAGTGTTCTCTCATTGACCAATTCAAAGCGCTGCTAACACTGGTTGATAGCTAGCTAGCCTAGCAAAATGTCAGCTAACTGTTACCATTATAACAACATGTGTAAATGTACTGTAATTCAATGCTGCAACAAAGACTACACAATGCCTTTAAAAGCAACAGGCGAACAAATAATGAACATTCACTTAAACATACAGCGACTTTGAACATATATTTCGTTCAAAAAGCAACTCAGCCGCTGCTGCAACAGAGAGAGAATTTGCGTGGGAGAAAATTGCTGCAAGAGTAAATGCGTAAATTCCAATATAGTGTATTTATTTCATATTTAATCCTAAGTATAATATTACTGGTGAAATGGTATTGCACCTATAATCTATTTCATTTAGGTGCAATCCTGCGGGAGAAAAAGTCCTAGGCCTTCTAATCCCATTCTGAGGCTGCAGCACCATCATTAATATCATTATAATTCATATTCTTTAATTTCAAAAGGGTTTACATCATTCACCTGCAATACTGTGGAACTCCTTTTTAATGTCGCTTACTGGTTTGTGTCCAGGGAACACTACAAAAACGTTTAAAAAACGTTTCAGAGCAAGTCACACTCTTCTGACGGTGCCTAGCTATACAGTGGCTTTACTAATATGCTCCGCTTCACCAATGTAAAGAAAACTGCCGTTTGCAAAAAAAACGTAATGCGACACAGATAATCTGCTGAGATGTAGAGCATGTCCACGATGGGTGACGTTAGTGATATGAGGACGGATAAGGTTATGTAGGCTACATAACTGATAGACTGGGAAGAAAAACCATACCGCTCAAATAGGTAGGCTAGTATCTGGACATGAAAATGCATCTATAGTCGGGGCCACAATATCATCTCCAGACGTATGTTTATCTCCCTGCGGAGTAATACAGCTTCTTCATCAACGGGATCATCGACACAAGGAAATGCCATGTTTAAAAAAAAAAAAAAAACGTTTTATAGTCTGCCTAACACAGTTAATAAACCAACCCTGTTCTTTTATTCATGCAGATGACAATACTGCGCTAAAATGCACCTGATACAGACTGAATGAATGAATGAGGAAATGAAAGAGCACTGTGTCAGAGGGAGGAGACTGAGAGAAACTCAAGGTTTATTGAAGAAAACCTGCTGCCATGACCAGGTTAGGTTCACAGGCTCAGTTACCATAGTAACTGGCTCTGAGGTTAAGTTACCTCTCTTTCTGAAATGGGCTGGAGTTACCCCCCTCTCTCTCAGGTTTGATTAACCTCCCTTTCTGAAACCCAGAGTTTCCCTCATTTCAGGGTTAACAAACTCAGAGTTTTCACTAAACCTGCTTTCTCAAACGGACCTCTGAGCAGCAGATATGCTATGCTGCTTGTTTGTTTTTTTATAAAAAACTTTGGGGGGGGCATTTTTAGGCCTTTATTTCCACAGGACCGATGAAGACATCAAAGGGGAAAGAGAGGCGGAATGACATGCAGCAAAGGGCCGCAGGTCGGGTCAAACCCGCAGCCGCTGCGTCGAGGACTAAACCTCTATATATGTGCGCCTGCACTACCAACTGAGCTAACCCGACCACGCTATGATGCTTGTTGCTCTTGCTGTGTCGCGGGAGTGCAGCAGTAGTGAAAACACGGAATGGAGTTTAAGTTATATGGACTCTGAATGATCAAAGTGGAATGGATTTGAGGAAGCAGCAGCGTGGAAGTCAACGCTGTAGCTAAAATGCGGAATGGAGTTTAATTTATTATGGCATTCCTCAAGTGAAATGGATTTGACTGACCGTGCTCTGAAAACTTAACAGAGAGATGCACTGATTAAAGAGGGTAAAAGTGAGTGGGTCCGATATCATTGATCCCAAAAATTGGGTGGGTCTTGTCCCACCCACTTTCCGACGCCCATGTATTTTAGGCTAAAAAAGACAAGGTAATTTACATTTGATGATTACTAGCCTAATACTTATAAACAATAACTTGAAGAAGTTGGATACTTTTTTACTATGGGCTACATGCCTAATGGCAGTATCTAATCTTTCAGGTTTCACTCATACCAATATTTTACATAGTAAATGTGATAAATCAAATAGCAATATTGTCTGGCCATCTTCACTGGGAACTCCATTAACTGTTAACGGCTAGCAATATATTTGATTCCACATATTTACGTGTTAACTGTGAAAACAGGAAGCTAGGGAGGGACTTGTTTTGTCGCAGATTTTATTGGAGTATACAGTAGCCAATAATGCTGAATGTGCGTTACGTTCATCTGCTATGCTAGCAATTTAGCTGACTAGGTGCTCCCAGTGAACACGGCTGGAGTCACCATGCCGGGACCAAACATAGCCTCCGAGACTGACGGAGGTGGCCAGTTTGACGACAGGGAATACAGTGCCCATTGGTGGTTTTCTTTCCAGGTTTGGCTCCTGGCTCCCCGGGGCTGAGTCAGCTAATAGAACACTTGCAAAGCTACCTGAACTAATTAGCTAATGGCAGCTAATATCAGTCATGAAGGTGTACAAACCTTATAGTTGCCAGTATCGTAGTGGAGTTACCCAGTAGGTTGTAGGGCTTGTGTGTGGATGTCTGTCCATTGCTCAGGAACACAAGACTGGGCTGAATGGGCAGAGGCCTCCAGTTAAACCTCCTTTCCTTTCCCCCCCCCCCCACACACACACCACACACACACACACACACACACACACACCTAATATGTGTTCCTTCCACCACCTTGATTTTGTTTTAGTGCCAAACTCTGACTCCAAATTTCCCCCCCTCTGTTATGTTACCCATTTTACTGTATGTGTGTGTATATTATTTCCTTTCGTGGTTTGTTTTCTTGTTTTTTGGGGGGGGCGGGGGCTTTGTAGTGAGGAGAGGAGAAAAAGGGGTGAGCAATGATGAGAAAAAGAAGGGTCCATATCTCCACTGTGTGTGGCTTTCCTTTCCTTGTCTTTGGTCTGTTTATTTCTGTCAGTCAGTTGTGTGTGTTTTTCCATTATTGTGGATGTGGCCTTCATTTTTTTTTTTTTTTTTTTTTTTTTTTTTTTTTTTTTTTTTTTGTGTCTGTGTGTGTAAAAAGAAAAAGGGGAATATATATAAAAGCTCTGTTCATTTCTTTTTGTAAGTTGGTGTTATATATTCGTCTCCATCTCATCCTTCCATCCTTTCCTTCATTGTTCATATCTTCTCTTCTTATTCATTCATTCCTCATTTCTCATTGGTGCTCCTTCTGTGTGTTCACTTGGTAGTGATTTTATTTTTTATTTTCATTTTTATTTTTTTTTTGTTTTTCTTATCTCTTTTTATTATATTCATGCTTCTCCTTCTTTCCTATTCTCATTACCATTTTTCCACTCTCCTTCTTCATTCTCTTTTTTTTTTTTTTTCTTTCTTATTTTCTTTTTCATTAGTTTTTCTTCTTTTCCTCTCTCTCTCTCTTTTGTATCTCTCTCTCTTTCTCTCTCTCTCTCTTTCTCTCTCTCTCTCTCTCTCTTTTTTCTGTGTTTTTCATATATATATATTATATATATTATTATGTGTATGTATATATTATATGTCTCATATATTATAATATATATGTATAATATATATGTGTGTATATATATATTAATAATATGTATTTAGTAAATCCGGCTAGACTGGAACAAAACAACAGACGTGCACCACTTGTTTGGTTCGAGCCGACAAGTAGTAGGCTGTTTCGTTTTGACTGGATGGCGAGCGTGAGATGCCGAAATGGATGCCAATAAGATTCTGAATGGAAAGTTTACTTTTAAAAAGTTGCCAAATGGTTCCCGTGACAAGAGCAAAGTGATCTGTGTGTTTTGTCGTTGTGAACTGAGCTATCATCGCAGCACGTCCAGTCTGAAATACCACTTGATGGCCAAGCACACAGCTGATGTGAATTCTCCGCCCCTTCGTCTAAGCCAGGCGACAAAAGCACAAAGCAAGCCGATCCACTTTTCCATGTTGATAAGAGCATTAAAATGAGAAAAAAATAATGGGACAAAAAGAAATCAAGGGACATTTAGAATAGATAAAAATATGCGATTAATTGCGAGTTTACTATGACATTAATGCGATTAATCGAAATTAAATATTTTAATCGTTTGACTATTAGCACTATTATTTATTTATATAATATGATGTACCTCTTACAATTTCATGTGACAAATAAAATTGATTGAGTAATTGTTTGATTCATCTCCCTCCTGCCCAGACTTTTCTTAAATACCTATTCTGGATATGCATATTGTCATGATGATAGAATAATGTTTAGAAACCCAAATACATGTTTTTTTGTTTGGTTTTTCACAAAAACACCTCCCTTTAGCATTGACTAAGATTGGTACTCTCATCCGCCTCTCCTCCGCAGCTGAACTGATGCATTTGCGTGATGGCCGCACATTGAGGAAATGAATGTGACACAGAACCTCATCTGCATGCCAATATTTACTCTAATGCACTTGTAATCACACTATTGTATGTAGGCTCACTTTACTCCTGTCATGTGTAAAATATCTGAAATGATAGCAAAAATAATCACACTTTTTGTCCAACTATAAAAGTTGTGTCCTGTATGTGCGCTATAGGCTATAATAACTATTTATGTAAAGTGTCTCATTTGAACAAAATACTAATGTTTCTGAATTGTATTATTTCTATATTATTTGCATTCTACAAAAATAAATGCTGAAATTAATTATTTTGTGTTTCAGCATTTATTTCACGCCATTTAGGTTTTTACGCTGCAGGTTATATGCTGCTTACAATATAAAACAGATAGAACAAGCATCAGATAGAACCAAATATATGGGGTTAGGTTGGTATGGCCGAATAACGAGCCCCTCGCACGCAGTGCCAAGTGGGATAAAAACAAGCAGAACTGTGCAATGTGCAAATAATTTGTTTGCTGGAGTTTCTAACAGAAACCTCTGAAATGTTTGTGTTGACTGAATTGAACTTAACGACACACATCAAAACAAGTTCCTCCAGAAGACCATTTTGCGAAGGCACCGACCGTCACTGTGTCCGGAACTTAGCACCGCCCAAGACGATTGGGATTGGTTTAAAGAAATGCAAACAACCCAGAGCATTTTTTTCTCCTATCCTGGGTGGTATTTCAGAAAGCAGGTTTAGTGAAAACTCTGAGTTTGTTAACCCTGAGATGAGGGAAACTCTGGGTTTTCTGTTTCAGAAAGGGAGGTAACGTCACCTCAGAGTCAGTTACTATGGTAACTGAGCCTGTGAACCTAACCTGGTCGGGAGCAGGTTTTCTTCAAGAAACCTTGAGTTTCTTCGAGTCGAGTCCTTCCAGAAAAGAGTTTTTTGTGATTGTTGCGGGCAAAAATCCTTGATTATGCGGCACGTTTTCTTAAAAAATGCGATGGAATATGCGGGATATTTATGCAATTTTATGCATTGAAATTGCGGGAACTTGCAAAAATTGTGGGAAATTGCAAAAACTGCGGTTTGATGAAAAAGAGAAAAAAAGTGATTCCCCAACACCCTGGTTTTCGATGTTCACGTCACGTAATTACATCACTTCATAACGTTCCCATGGCAACGGGAAAATGGCTACTCTTGTGTGACGTAAACGCAAGATTTTTCCACTTTCTGCTAAGATATATGTGACTTTTTGGCAACGAAAATGCGGGGATTATGAAATCATGCAAGCCCAGCATATTTTGCGCGGAAATCGGCAATTAATGCGGCAATTAATGCGGCAATTAATGCGGCGAAAGTGCGGCGTATTTGAAAAAATGCGCCCCCCGCAACAGCGCTCTCTCATTTCCTCATTCATTCATTCAGTATGTATCAGGCGCATTTTAGCGCAGTTATCGGCATGAATAAAAAAAAAAATGATGTTGGTATATTAACCATGTTAGGCAGACTATAAAATGTTTTATTTCTCAAAACATGGCATTTCCTTTTGTCTATGATCCCATTGATGAAGAAGCTGCCTTAGGCTACTTCACAGAGAGTTAAACATACGTCGGGAGATGATATTGAAGCCCCGACATTTTAATTTTCAGATAACTTACAATTTAAGCAGTAGCCTATCGTTTTTCTTCCCAGTCGATCAGTTATGTAGCCTATAACCTTATCCGTCCTCATATCATTAACCTCACCCATCTATGCTCTTACATCCCAGAAGATTATTTGTGTCGCATTACGTTTTTTTGCAAACGGCATTTGTCTTTACAACATTGGTGATGCGGAGCATTTTAGTGAAGCCACTGTAGCAAAGCGCCGTCAGAAGAGAGTGACTCGATCGCTCTGAAACGTGTTTTAAACATTTTTAAAAGGAGTTCCACAGTATTGCAGGTGAATGAGGTAAACCCTTATGGCCTTTGAAATAAAAGATTATGGATTATATTTCTGATAATGATGGTGCTGCAGCCTCAGAATGGGATTAGTAGGACTAGGATTTTTTCGACCGCAGGATTGCACCTAATAGATTATCGGTTCAATACCATTTCACTAGTAATATTAGGCTATACTTATGATTAAATATGATATACACTATGTTGGAATATACGCATTTACTCTAGCAGCAATTTTCTCAAGCAAATTCTCTCTCTTTTGCAGCAGCCGCTGTGTTGCTTTTTTTTTTTACTCGCTGTATATGCGCATGAGTATTTCCGCCGACCCGTTTGTTTATGGTTGTTACCGTGGTGAATCGTAGAATCATGGCTCCATTCATGCTGCCTTTTTATTGTGGTGGTGCACGCGCATGAACTTATGGTGCGTTCTTTTTGTCTTGTAATCGCGACTAGTAGCTCGAGTGTGACGTCACATCCATGTCAAAAAACGAATAACCGCGGGTTGCTGCTTTCTTTTTGTCACACAATACTACGAGTCGGAGAAAAGATGGATTTTTGTAACATTTTTAGTAACATTTAGGAATCTATTCACCCAATTATTGACATATTACACAAATTTATTTCACAGTTTGATACATGAAAATTACATTTTGATTAACATTAACGTTAGGCTACTGCTCTGCTTTCTGCTCAAGACTCGGCTTAAAGCCATTGTTGTCATATAGCAACCGAGCGTCTCTAGCCAATTTCAGCTGCACAAGCTACCAAATAACTATATTAGGCGGTATTTAACTCATAATAAGACTCTAGCGACATGCCTATAGGTAGCAGTATACAGTGCTATGTGTACGACTTCTTCATTTGGTTACAACAACGACAAAAGTGCTTAAAATTGTAGAAAAAACCACAATGTTTACTACGTGTGATGCACGATGTAGCCATCTTTGAAAGTGAACTCGGGGTCCTCTGAGTTCAGACGACTTGACAAGTCGTATATACGACCTTGTGGCATTCTTTTTGCAACTTCCGGTTCGTAACTCCGGAAAACTACTCGTAGATCGACTTCGGTGGACAAAAAGAACGCACCACTACTCTGAGTTGATTGAACCAACTCAAATCAGCTGTTCTGAAACCGAAAACTCAGAGTTTCCCATCTCAGGGTAAATCAACTCAGAATTAGAGTCAGAGTTTGTTAAACCTTCTACCTGAAATACCACCCTGGAATGAAGTGTGGTGGAGCCTGACCTTACTCTGCAGTGCTGTGGAGATAGGTCTGTCAATGCGAGACTAACCTGGTCCTAATGCATAAACATATACAACTGATGAGGATAGGTCAGAAATAAGTACATTTTAAGACCAGGTCAAAAAGGTTGTGAACCACCGACTAAACATATACAAGACACAGGCACAGTGTCATCGTCTTTGATACTTCCACACGCCATCGCCTACTTATGTAGATTAATGTGGGTATGTGGCTTGGAGAGACATATTAATTTACACCGTTTAAATATCCGGCTAGAATCTGGACCTGTTGACTAAATCTACCTGAGTATGGCATATTCTGTCTCTTGGAATCTTTGAAATCAAAACTGTACTTCAGTAGCCTGGTCCTACCAGACTCTTATACATTTCATTTGTACAGAGTCTGGCCACTCTCCATTGACAAGTGTTAACTTCCTTGAAGGCGGGTACTCTGTTGAAGTTTAAAACTATTGGATCTGCCCAGAGCCTCTCTGGATCTGCCATAACCAATCGCTAACGTTTGGTCATGCACATGTGCAACAAGAGGGGAGACCGACAACTATCGGCCTATATTTAGCATTAGCATCGCTAGCGTTAGCCTTAGCCAACTCCTTCACTATTAACGGAGCGAGCTGGAAAATCTAACTTTTCCCGAACCCCGTGGGGAGGAGGGCCTCAACATCATGGCCACCAACACAACTCAACAAAGATTGTTCTTGCTCGGGCTTTAACTTCTGGATATTCGGCAGCGTTGCCAAAACAGACCGAATGGCTTCGCTCGCATCTTTCTAGCGCACGTTCTCAACGTCATCGTTCTAAGCCACTCCCTCTGGTCGCTGATTGGACCGCCAATATTTGGCTGGAGAAAACCCAAGAATATACCGCAAACCCAGACAGAGTACTGAAGGGAAATGAAAATTGAGCGGAAGTACGTAGGAGGGCAGAGCCAGGCTAGTACTCCAGGGGGCCATTAGGACAATTTAAATGAGTGAAACTGAAAGTCTCTACTGTATTGCTTTTAAGACAAATAATTGCACAGTAATGACTGTTGATAGAGCACAGACATGCTGATTTTGCAAAGTGAGAAAAGGAGACCAACCTGGAGGGTTCCGGTTGCAGCCTCCCTAGTTCATCTCTCAGCATGGACATCCAGCAGTCGTCTATGATTACATACTCATAGCCCAGCTCCTTCCAGCCATCCTCAGCCAACCGGTCAGCCATGTCTCTAAACAGAGTTTCGCTTTGGGCAGAGAAAAGGAAGACAGAGGTTGTCAGCCATTCATGAAACACATTTATACTTTTTTTAGTCAGAACTTCTGCATCCTTCTCAATTTAATATGGTGGAAGGCTAAGGTCATTGGCCAAGGCAGAGTTGATTAATTATTTGGATGTGAATAGCACCACCGTGTGGCCATTTATAAAGCGCCTATTGTTTCCACTTACAACTCCTGTGAGGCACAGAAACAAAAGTATTTGTCCTATTCCTGGATTCAACACATAGGCCTATATCACAACACCAATTTCTACCTAGCAGATTTTATGCCAGTTAAAGTTTGTTTGCATAACATAATATTTCACTGCTGTAAACATATGTTGTATAACTAAACCTCCCGAATGTAATCTGCAATTGGAACTAATTGGTTAACTAACTGGTTACAGCATGGTTCCCTACCCCTTTATTAAATGTATTAATATAACGATGGAGTTCAATCTCCAATACTCTGTACAGCTACATGCTCTTGTACGTTAAACCTTTTGCATATCTGCAAACAAGTCTCTCCTGATTGAAATGCATGTATCATCTCTGCAGAAGATAAGCGTGGCCATGAGTCAGTTGTTTATTTTCTGGAGGTGTCAAAACAATCAACAGTAATTTTAAGAAAACAAAACCAACCACTCTCAGCTTCTGTCCAACTCTGAACAATACTGCTAAATGTATATATGGGATTCTATATATAAAATAACATATTTAGGATATTTATGTATTGGCTGTTAGTCTATTATGATCTTACTAAACCCAATATCCCTCTGTAAATATACTAACCTCAATATTGTAACTATCAAATATTTGCTTAGCTGTCATGTTCCATGTTAAATGGCTTCTACAGCAAAATTACGAGAACATGTATTGTGTTCATTTTCAAAATTGTCTACAGCTATCTTTCTATCTAATCTAAATCACAGAAACTCCCTTATTGATCATACCCGATGCAATTCTCTGGGTCATCTTTACAGTCAATATCACAGCGAAAGCGTTCCCAGGCCATCCATCCCATAGGTGGAGTCTTCAGCAGTCCGTTGTCTAGCGACACAGTCAGTGAGATCATGACAAGGAGCGGAGTTGCTGCTAAGAGCCCCATTTCTAAAAAAAGAATTGTGGAGAATATAGATTTACAAATGGTTTACTCACATACCCAAACAGACATACATGTTATTCAAGGTGGTAAAGATCTACTTTGCTAATGTTGTTTGATAAATGGCAGTTTTACTGTTGTTTCCAGGCATTTCGGATTCATGAACGTTAGTGTGTATTGCGCAGAATGTTCAACATTGACAGCGCAATCACTTTCAGTGCTTACTCCTCAAATGACATTTCAACTGCTTTCATTGCCTTTCTTTTGACTGACATCGATTGCTGCTACTTTCACCTTTTTCTCCTCAACTGTTTGTTCAACTAGTACTACTACAACAACTACTACTACTTTCAGTGTTGCTTGCAAACTGACAATTAGAGCCCCATGTTTAAATATCCAACTTCACAGCCGAAATAAACATGTTTACAGCCTGGTACAAAAAAACGGTAATTTCTAATTTCCTCCTTCATGACATGACTTCATGACGCGTCTGCGCGTGTGTGTATAGGCAGACAGGCAATGGCCTAAAGCGGCACTTGAAAAACATGTAGGCTTATTAAAGAATGTCAACTGTTGGGCCCTCATTTTGTTGCCTCTTGAAGTCCATTGGTAAGGAATGTGTGTCTGTCATCAAAATCACTAATCCAGACCAAACCAGAGACCGGTGGAGCCACAAGCGTTACTGGGAGTGACAGATACATTGAGGCAGTTAAACATATGGTGTCGATACCTATACGTGGACAAGGTGAGGAGGATATGAAACATCCCAGCAAAAAGCCAACAACAACAACGCAAGAACTAATGGACATTTTGACAGAGAGAGGATCATATTGAATCAAATTGATTTCCCCAGGGAAGATGCACACAGAAAAAAGCATTTTTTTCTCTAGTGGTTTTAAGTTGTGAACCTGCTGATATGCGCCTTGCTTCGAACTTGTGTGTAGGCCTGTGTGTGTGAGTGTCTGTGTGTTTCACACACACAAGGTTTTGTTAATGCAAATGGATGGATAGGAAAATAGTTCGCATGATATCGCATATCTTGAAACAGAGAGGATTACTGACTAACATACAAAGTGGATTTCGAAAAGAACGCTCCACAACAGATGCTCTAGTTAGAGTGATTAATTAGGTGGAAAAGGCATTGAAAATGAAAGAGCTGATTACAATAGTATATTTTGACATGGAGGGAATGGCTGCTTATTAAACTTAGTGGAATGGGTTTTGGAGGAAAGATGGATTTTTTTACTTTTAGTGTTGCTTGCAAACTGACAATTCAACTATCTTAACAGTGTTTAACTTTAGACGAGTGTGTGTGATTACAGTTAAAAGTGCCATCTTGCCAACTTATTTCATGTTTTGTTTATTTTCTTATGATGTGCAATTCGACTGCCATTATCGATTTAATGTCACAATGCTATGCATTGTGGGGTTTTTCTTTAACTAATGGCCGCATAGTTGCAGATTTACTGTGCAAAGTGTAAATAAAGAACTCAAAACGTCATAACACAGAGGCATACTTTGTGGGAGTACAAGCCAAGCAGTCTGTGATTTGAGTAAGGGGGGACATGGGAACCCGCATACATGTGCGCATGCATGTGCGTCCTTGTGCACGAGAAAAACAAAACGTGGACCCACTCGTGAAAAAACTTCTCCACAGCGACCTAGAGGTCAAGAATCCACAGGAAACCTTTAAGTTATTAAGTTGAATCAACAACTGCTCCCACTAATCTTGTTAAATATGAGTGTAAGGGGGTACAGACTGAGTTCTATACTAACATTCACCAAGGATTGTTTTTTATTATTATAAAAGAAACAACCATGACTTATGTTAACATCGGTTTAAAGACGTACAGAAAGTTTCCATCATGTTTGTTTTCTTCAAACTACAGAGGGATTTTAACTCTCTGCTGGAAAACAGCTAATATGCTGATCATGTTTATTTAAAAACCTAATTTAATAAGTAAACTCTCAGCAGTACATTTACTTAACTCATCATTTGAGGTTTAATTTAAGTCAGAACAACTCGTGTTTATATGCTCTGAATCTGAAGTGGTATGAAAATAAGAACTTAAATGAATAACATTTAAGTTGATTTATCTTGAAATTAGGAAAACTTGTGTATATGGTATGAATTCCAAGTTTAGATAATTGAATTGAGAACAATATGAGATTTTAAAGTGTTCTCATTTAGATCACCATGGGAAACGCAGCTTTGTAGACAGACCAAAATAGATGAAATAACTTAGCAGCTCTTCATGAAGACGACCCCATCCCCCTCCCACAACCACTCCCCCTATATGTTTTGTTGGTATACGTGCAGTTTAGTGTGCCAAAATATTTTCCAAAAATGGAGTGTCCCAAATGATGAGGGTCTTATTTGAGACAGGTTAGGGTTAGGGTAAAGGTTAGGGTAACACAGGTGGTTTAACAGGTTCATAATTAATTAAGGCCATTGTATGAGGAATTTGGGACACTAAACTGCACGTATACGTTTCGTTTTCTTACTACATGAATTAGGTCTGATATCTTGGCCCGGAGAAAGAAAGTTACTGTGAGCCAAAGAACACTCGAGCAACAGAGATCCTGTTTACCTAAACACACACACCAGAAATGCAAGATTGTTTTACATTACTGAAAAGCAATTAAAGAAAATTATAAAAACGATGGTCTCTTACCTGTTTACCTGAAATAATCAGTGTATGTATAGTTATTGCAGGCATATGACTGCCCTCTCTTCTTCCTGGATTTACTACTGAGCTGCACTCATCTCTTCCTGGTTAGGTAAACCAAGTACCATGTGACTGCTCTGTGTCACATGATGAAACAGGAAACAGGTAGAAGAGGCAGAAAAGCCCACAAGAAGAAGGTGGTACAGTAAAGTTGCAGAAGGTAGCAGCAATGCAACATTACAGATGCCGTCTGCCTTAAAAGAAGAAGAAGAGGCAGACGTGATATTGTGGTGATTTGTTGTGTTGCATATTGTTTGAACTTTTATATATTTTTTTAAATTTTATGCTCATTTGTATTCAGTATTTTAGTTGTTTTTTTCAGTAGATGTTTTTTATTTTTGTTTTTGCAGTCAGTATGATGCTGGTGTTGCTTTACTATCGGTGGTTGAAATATCAGTGTTTTCTGAGGGACTGCTTATATAAGAAACTAACACAGTGACAATAATGACCATGCTTTTAAGAAATGAAAATATACCCTAAACCAGTGGTTCTCAAGCTTTTTTCAATAATGTACCCCTTTTGAATTGTTTCTTTAAGCCAAGTAACCCCTGACCAGCACTAATCATTTTTGGTAGAAAAAAAAGTCTGTATAAAGAGGAACAGTACAGGGCTGTAAACAGCCTTGTACCTGGAAAAACATTTAAATGCTGATGAAAAAAGGAGACAATAACTGTAAAAAAAAAGACAAAACCTTGGAGAAAGATGGTAGAAAGAAGGAAGGAAGTAAGGCAAGAATAGGTCAAAATAGTATCAAAAACTTCAAAAACAGTGACATAACTTCGAAAAAAGCGAAGAATAGGTCCAAAGAAGGCGACACAAATGTCACATTTCTGTTAGGGAAAAAAAAATGTTCTGGACAACCAGCCTTGTAACTACTAAACATTTTGTTAAATATCTCACGTACCCCCTGCAGTCCTCTAAAGTACCCCTAGTTGTACACATACCCCCATTTGAGAAACACTGCCCTAAACTGCAAAAGAGTCAACATGGCATCATGACTTTGCGTAAACATACACGGCACTTTCCTAAAGCGAAATGGCGTGTTATCTGTACGCATTTTGAGCTACCCACGTGTACGTCTACGCTGTATACAGCGTAAACATACACACCACGTGGCGTCGCCACGTTGTCTGTTATCGCCAGAACGTGACGTACTATCGCGAGAAGAACACTGGGAAAGGCTTTAGTAACACAAAAAAGAAAAACGACAAAAACACGCTTAGGAAAACAATAAACGGTTGGGTTTAGGAAAGAAACATTGGGGAAGACTTAAAAAAAAAAAAAAAAAAGCTGAAAATCACCACACACGGGACAGCTCTCCTGGGTGAAAGTCCTGTGTTTTACCCACCCTCCCACTTACGTCCCTTTATACTACTCGCTACGGCGAATGTAGGTCAATGGCTGGCGAATTGCGTTGATAAACACGCTAAAAAGCAATTATGCGTCTTGAATGGCATATGAATTGGCGTGTCATACATATGCCACTTTATGAGATCAGTCTGAAAGAGTTGTGTTGGGGACATTTAAAGAGATATATTTCAGTGACTCATAGTTATACATTTTGAAGTAATTATTGTGTTTGAAATTCCAAATTTGGTGGCCTCTGGCACATTCTTATGCCACTACTCTATCATATACACTAATCTTAATCATTGCAAATTGGTCAATGATAAACAAGCATTTTATGAGTGTTTTAAACAGTAAATTACAGTGGGACTGCATTTTTCTTATGACAGTCCTCTTAGGCTATGACAACATTGACAAACATTGTTTGTTGTGTGTTTGCATTGTGTCTTAGAGATGGCTCTGTTGTAAAAAGATGTATATAAAGATAGGCTAATTCATTTTTATTTATTTTTTCATTCATTAAGCCCATAAATGTCCTGTGGCATAAGGAACATGCAGCGCTTTCAGAGGACTTTTTAATGCTTACTGCGCAATCGTGAAGTTGCTGCCACCGGTGTTTTCCAAAGTAGCCCGTCTAATAAAGATGTTTCCCGGTCTGTGGCGCACTAAAGACTCGCTCAAAATAAAGACTTTTGTGTGACTTATGGAGGTTCATGCGAGAGAAACTAGGTATGACAAAGTAAAATGTAATAACATTTCATAGATGAAAAAATCTATTTTACAATATTTTAACTGTTTACGAACGTGTTGAATTTAATATCGAAGGTGTGTCAGGTCATGTACTTTTTTTTTGTTTGTCATGTGTGTTTTATTGAAGCAGCAGCGGAGCTGATCTGCAGCTCCTCGAGTGGCCGCTTCAGTTATTCCCCATAGAGCCCCATGTTAAAATATCCAACTTCACAGCAGAAATAAACATGTTTACAGCCTGGTACAAAAAAACGGTAATTTCTAATTTCCTCCTTAATGACATGACTTCATGACGCGTCAGTGCGTGCATATAGGCAGACTAGGCAATGGTCTAAAGCGGCACTTGAAAATAATTCAGCCGTTCATGCAATTAAGAAATTTACAAAAATCCAGAGTCTTTAAGGCTTTATCGTTGTAGAGTGCTGAATAGTTTGTAAGTATTGTAGCATTTCATTCATAAAGATTTTAAATAGAGGTTTTCTGTTACAGAATTTACTTTTGTGAATGTAAAACTTTGCCAAGATAAAAAGATTGATGATATAATACTGTTTTTGTTTTAGAATGCAGAAATTATAAAAACCAAACAGCACGTCTTTGTATAGTGGGCGGTCCGCTGTTGAACTCTATATTCTGAATATAAACGATGAAATGGTAGCCTAGAAAGCTAGACATACCCTAGCAGCAGCAAATGTAATTTGCAGCCAGGGTCGTCTAGCAACTCTCTGTTGGCTTGCGAGCTGGAAAAACCAAACTCTAGTCAGGCCAATCACATCGTGTATAGAGTCGGTGGGCGGGCTTAATATAATGACGGCAGAGTTGCGACGGTTCCGCGTGAATTCCCTGCTACTTGAAAACAAAGAAGATGGCTGCTGCTGCTGGCGAACAGTGGTCTTTCGAAACGGCGTTGGCCGCGACTCTGGAAGACTTGGAGTTAAGCTTTTCTTTGAGAAAAGAACAAAGAACGGCACTGAAGTCATTCTTAAAAAAAGGAAGATCTCACCTTCTTCGTTGTTCTGCCTGGTTGTAGTGCTATCCTATTGCGTGCAGAGGGAATTTGAAAGACAACTGTTTATCCCGCCCCTCGGATTCAGCCCTGCCAATGGTGTGTTCCCAGACCCAACAGCCTGTTCACTCCCTATTTAGCCCCATTGTACCGAATTTGGTTGCAGTTCCACCAGAGTTCCACTGGGGGTGATCGCAGGCGAGTGCAAAATGAATGGGACTCTATGGAGCTAGACGGCTAAATTTGTCTCTTTCGCCTGATTGTCGTTGAGAAATCTCAGATTTGATTGGAGTTTTTGCAAGTTCACCATGGATTATAGGTCGAAAGTTGAATGAACGAGTACTTGTCGTTTCGATTTCTTACAGTTTGAGTCGTTGCCCATAACACGCTAGCATTCTGCTAATGAATGCTGATTGGTCGGTGAAGGACTGATTACGACCAGAGATCCCGCTTGACGGTATCCGAAGCGGAACCGCCCAATGCATGCCAGTTAGATTTGTGTCCGACTTGATCCTGACTTGCTCTCACGTCATGCACACGTGGGCAACGATAACCTCACGAGATCAAGGGGGCTGCAGGTTTGAGACGCAGGCAGCGCAGTTGCTTTTCACCTACTGCAAGACCCAGGTGGACCCAGGGCATGATGGGAAACACCTGGCTCTCAGCGGATCTAACAGCTGATTGGTTCAGAATCGACTCATCATGATAACATTTTATATCAACTTTTTATAGTTTCTGAATTGGAGGGATTTTAATTGCTATTTCTCTGATGCTTATTCTGTAAAGAACACCTGTTGTGTGGCTGATAGTTACATTTAGAAGTCAGAGAGACTAAATCCGTTAAGATTAGGGATCATCTACAGTATGTTGTGTAGCCTATTAGCATCAGCACCAGATCGCAGGTAGAGCATTTTGACAGCTACTCTGTCTTTATAAAACAACTGGAGACTGTGTACGAGCTGATATATGGGTTTGATAACATTTTATTTAAATCGGAATCGGGCCTAACAGGATTTGAGTGTTTCTGGTCTTGTTCAGCCTGAAGGCTGCTGGAAACGGCTGCAAACTGTCCGACTTTACCGTGGCTTTTTGTCATGCCCCCTGCTGCTGCCTCCTGCTGTCGTCCACTTTACAGGCGAGGCGCAGTTCATCCATACTGTCTATGAGTTCATCTCGAACGAGCCAAATATCTCCAGTGTATCATATGCTAAAGGGGGTAACAAAGGAAGCATTAAAGCACCTTCCCTTTAGCCTGGGTACCAGCCGAACTTAGCCCCGCCCACAACATTCGAGGTCGGGAAGTT
Organism: Perca fluviatilis; assembly: GCF_010015445.1. Lineage (NCBI taxonomy): Eukaryota > Metazoa > Chordata > Actinopteri > Perciformes > Percidae > Perca > Perca fluviatilis. Next base: position 8,755,702 of record NC_053118.1, on the reverse strand, counting down.
CGGTCTGGACTTGCTCCGTTGAGAAGCAATTATTGCCCGAACAGGATCTGTTCGGACCAATCAGATTGTCGGATAGATGATCAACAGTAACAAATCAACCACGTCACCAAGAACGCTTGGGTTCAATTTGTTTACAACAGGTGGCTGCCGCTGGAGCCACGTGTAGCTAGATTCATTATGTCTGTGTGTAGATTCCACCATCGCGTCTGTTATAGAAGATATCGACAGCGCATTAATTTTAAAATCCTCAACCGGCCTGTCTCAAACCAGCTGATGGTGTGGCTGCGACTCAGCTGTTCAAGTGGCAGAGGCTGGTTTTAGAGGCTTACCTGTTTCAACGGCCAATAGAGAAGTCAGCCGGTAAAGTCAGATATAAACTATATGAATAAAATGATCATTAATCCATTTTATTTCTGTGTTACAAACAGCTTTACGAAATGGCAGAGTTTTAGACGGAGCGGAGCCTTAGTAGCGTTATATGGTGGAGCGAGATAGAGAGAGACTGGAGAGAGAGAGCGCCCAGCGGCGTTAGAACAGTATGGAAAAACGCCGTGCGAATTGTGACGAATTGTGACCCTTCTGACTAGAATCTGAGTATGACCACGTCAGGCTACCTTTCATTATCACTTAGACCCAGTGGTTAAATTGGCTTTTGTAGGGAGGGGGAGCCCTTATTTACGGGGAATGGTCGTCATTCAAAATCGCGTCGTAAAATGACTTAATGTGTTTTAAGGGGCACTTTTTCCAGTATTAATGTGTAAGGTAGGGTTGATTAGTTCAAACAAAGAGAAATACTTTACAATTCACTTACTTTATTATTATTTCTTACCTTTTATAGGCTAATGTTAACAGGCAGGCAACGGATTTCACCCTTGGAAAATGTATGAAATTGAACATGTTTGAAAATATTGGTTGGCAAATATGTAAACATCTTTTTAAACAAGAAAATTATGTTGATTTAAGAGAATCAGAAACCACTATTATAGCCTTTTTAACAGTGATTGGCTTGCCCGGCTTGTTAATAGCCAGTGTATGTTCATTTTAGCTTCCAGTTTGTTAGATGGCACCAACATTTGGTCTAATCATAACTGGCCTGGCAACCCAAATGCCAAGGTTTTGCTTACAGATTTGTGTGCTGACTTATGATGTGGGGGTCTGGGGGTCCTCCCCCAGAATTTTTTTAGCATTAAACACTATATTTCCTGCATTTTGGTGAATTTGTATGCATCTACTTCTACCTTTTTCTGAATAAATATGCCTGAAATATCTTTATGTAAAGGGAAACATTACAATCCAAAAATAAAAACATAATGGAAAATATTGCAGTAAGGCTGTCAGGCATTCTGTATTGCATTCATCTATTTATTCTCCTTTAGATCGACTTTTCTAATTATATCTGAGTCAGCACACATGTAGCTTAGGCCTAATTTATTCTTCCCTCTTTTGCATCTTTTGTTGGGGAAGTAACCTCTGTAAATGTGCATATGACAATTTTTCACCTCAGTGATACATTATTCATTTAATAAATCCCTGGACTGTAATATTTCAGATGTTTGAACAAGATTTCTGCTCATGTCCAAAACTTGAGTTGACTTGTGCACATTCAAAATATAACTCATCCCACCTGTGCTCTCTGAGATTTGGAGGAGTCGTGATATTTTGTGAAAAATAAAGTTATAATAGGCTATTAGCCTACAAGAATAAAGTCACTATATTTCAGAAAATAATGTACCTGCACCGTAGTCTGCTGCGCATTACGCGATTGGTCTGCTGATACGGTAGATCTCAGACCGTCTGACAGACATAGAGCGCCGTTTGAGACGTTTAGGGAAGTGGCTGTACGCTGCTCTACATCGGAGGTGGAAACCCGAAACTTATGGCAGAAATGCACTGAGCACAAACGCGACACATTTGCCGCAGCATGTCGCCAGCAGAGCGCATCCATAAACCTGAAGCTGCCCAGCTTTTTACAGCGAGAATGGGCACAAAGCGACGTCCAGTTTCATATTTGTCAGTCAACACTTCAAAATACATTTGGGGCTGAAGCCCCGGCAAAATGTTTGATGCTGAAGGAGACGGAGCTGAGCTCCGGCAGGGTGTATAGTGGACCTGAGGAGGCGGAGCTGCGCTCCGGTGCGCTCCGGCCCAATTTAACCTCTGCTTAGACCAGTACTTCTCAAACTTTTTTCAATATTGTACCCCCTTTGAATTGCTTTTTTGAGCCAAGTACCCCCCGACCAGCGCAAAACATTATTGGTAGAAAAATAGAGTCTATATAAAGAGGAACAATACAGTGCTGGCAGTGATAGATTCACTAAACAACCTTTTTTTTTAATAACATTTAAATGCTACATTTCAAATTTTTAGAATCCATCATTTAATTCATTCATTATTATAGTATAATTATTTTAGGAATTATGCATGACATATTTTTAAATGAGCATTTTTGCAGACAGACTTAGACAATTCGAACGGCTCCATAGACTGTAAATAAAATATGACGGCTCTTATCTATACATCCATGCTCTTATCCTATATACTATCTATGCTCTTATCGTGGCAGCCACTTAACTACTTCCGGGTCATTTCACTCCGTTAGGAACCTAAGTGCGCTCCATTTACTCTACGGTGCTATTTCAGTGTAACTCCATGATGGCAGCTCTGTTGACAACACATGTGCAGCAGTTGTCTGGTGAGTTTTTACATACAATTCACTTGTGTTGCCTCTGAAAGACACGAGAAAATGCGTTTGCCACTTATTTTAATCTCACAAATATACGCCATTGAGCTAGCTAACCTTACTTACTTTGGTCTGCTGTATGTTAGACTTTAATTTGCTCCATGGCTAGCTTAGCACTAGCTCTGTTCCTTTTAGCTTTAGTAGGCTAACCAGAGCCGGAGTGCTCGATTATGTTTTTAGTAACGTAACATGAAAAAATGCAGCACTGTAGGGTTAGTAACGTTACTAGCTAACAAACGTCACATGAGGAGGAAAAGTAACGTTAATTGCAGTAACGTTAACGGTATTATAAATGTGTCGAATGTGTCCGTTCTGCACTCTTGCTAGAGAACGCTAGCTAACTTACACCAAACGTCTTTCAAATATTGCGTATTTTTTGTTACCAAAACTTTCAGGTTTCTTTGCTTATGGATACGGTTTTGACATCGCTGAAAACGACTGAAACTGTTTTAGTACATTCCTAATTTTGAGATATTGGACACAGCAAGCAACTTAAGTTTAATGTTGATTGTTAATTAACTTCCACACATCAACATTCTAACCACTAAAAACAATCACACTGACGCCACAAACAAGAAGCAATTTATGAGGCTCTACATTAAGACTTTCAGATATTGTGCTCATATTTGCACATATTATTACATAACAAATATCCAATCGTCTCTGTAAAACGAATAATTGGAATTCTGAGGAAAATTCTAAATGTATCTTAAAATCTGCTTAGCTTACAGTGGTAAAAGAAGGAAAAAATACGTTTTTATACAGAACTAAATAAAACTAACCTATCTATATGTAGGAATATATGATGTGTGCAAAAGATTTTATGTTTCAGAACAACAACAAATGACGACTAAAAATCATGAGTGATTTTTTATTTTTCTTGGGAAAGTGTGTGTGTGTGTATATATATATATACATATACATATACATACATACATACATACATACATACATATTAGTTAAACCCAACAAGAAACCAAATGAAAAGATTTACGTGCTTGAAATTCTTACTGCACACACATCTTATTTTTATTTATCAATTCAAATACACTTTTCATGAAAGTGTCAGGGTGAACAATCCTCCAAATGTTTCAGCTGTAATAGTCCCTCACATACACAGACCTTTTCACTTAAGCGTAGAGGTATCCTCCTGTCAACACTAAACAGACTGATGACTGATTACACATCACAGGAGACTCTCAGATGAGGCAATGTTTCTGTCTGCATTTCTTTGTGACATGACTGGTTTAAAACCAGAATCTGAACTATTAATTAAAGGAACACGCAGATTTATCGCGGCCTGGATCACTTCTCGTGCGCCCTGCTTTCATTCCGCATCCAAGTAATGGTCTTTATAACGCGGATCAAGTACAGTCGCGATGAAGTGCAGAGGATCCGAATAGATCTCACTGAAACGTGTGCTGACAGACTCTAAGAGCGTACTTTTCATTGTTTTCACTCCGTGGTCCGTCTCAACCTCTTTGCTTAGGAGACACTTTGCAGGTGGATCGGGTACTGACACACGTGCAGGTCGCGGTTTCTGTTTGCGTCATCACAATGTTTTCGGCCGTATTGTTTCGGTGATAAAAGTATTTCGGCCGAATATTCGGTGCATCCCTAATTGTTTGTATTTCCTTGTGTGACTTAGGAGACGATGCGCAGCAGAGTGATTCTGAAGGAGGGAGCAACGATGAAAGGTCAGATGATGGCGCGAGTGATGGAGGAGAAGATGACCGAGATGGCGAAGGAGGGAGTAATGGCGAGGAGGCGGAGGATGAAGATGGAGAAGAGGATAAAGAGGCAGATGAGGGTAATGCCAATGCTGGATGGGCAGAGGCCATGGCAAAGATCCTGGGGAAGAAAACCCCAGAGAGCAAAACCAGCATCCTGGTAAAGAACAAAGAGCTGGACAAGATGAAGGTAAAAGAAAGAAAGGAGCAGCTGGAGAGAAAGAAACAGGTAATCAGCACTGTCCGACATCCTTTAAAACTGAATTTACAATACTGTTTTTTGTTTATTGTTGATGCCTAGTAGTTAATCACTCAACATGTCTTGTGAATCGATAGAACCCACCTGTAAACTTGGCACGTGGGTGATACACGGCCAGCTCATATAATAGCCAAATCTCCACATTTGTGTCTACTTGCTTTTTTAAGGGGTTGAAACCCTGCTCTTACAATAGAACAGTCCATTCCATTCTTACATATACTGTCAGTGGTTTCACATTGTCACTCATGATCTCTACACCTACATGCTTGAATCAGCTTATTCAGTCTGAATCCTTTCAAATGTCTTTTCAAATCTAATACGGTTTAGCTTTTAACATGTGCATGTACCCACGTTTTAAAATAACAAAACTCAGCCTTAGTACATCTTTGATCAGCTTTTGTTGTCTGAGAAGTCAGAAAAAGTTTTGAGTAGCAGCCTAGTTCATCTACCTATAATCTATTTATAAAAGTAAGGAGTATCTGTCGATACGTCGGTCCGTCTGTCCGACCCAATTGCGCAATAGGCTGTCTGTCCGTAGGGTTGGCAACTGAAACCCATATATTTCATATTAGAAATTAGAGCTGGGCAATATATGTTTTTTTATATATATATATATATATTATATATATATATATATATATATATATCTCTCGTGATATGAGACTAGATATCTGCTTCGATTTTGGATATCCTAATATGGCATAAGTGTTGTCTTTTCCTGGTTTTAAAGGCTGCATTACAGTAAAGTAATGACATTTTCTGAACTTACCAGACTGTTGTAACTGTTCTATTATTTGCCTTTACCCACTTAGTCATTATATCCACATTACTGATGATTATTTATCAAAAATAGTCAACACTACAATATCGTTGCGGTATCGATATCGAGGTATTTGGTCAAAAATATCGTGATATTTCATTTTATCCATATCGCCCAGCCCTACTGGAAATGATTTCAAAATGCCAAGATAGGGGTACCAATAATAATAATAATAATAATAATAATAATAATTATAATAATAATAATTTTGTTTTTGCTTATGGATTCCTAAAAGCCTACACATTGTTTGGACTGGACGATGCTCTACAAATACATTTTGTTTTGTGTAGGCTGTATGGGCAAGATGAATAATAATGATATAAATAAAGCTAATATAATAGCTTGTCTTGTTGGTAAATATACTGTCATGTTATATTTACTGATTGTCAACCAATCTTGAGTCTTGTAGCTTTCAACACAGCATAGTTGTTGCCTTCCTTTTTAATTCAAAGCTACTACCAAAGTCATAGAACACTTACACAATAAGGAGCAAAGGAGTTGCTTTACCTGGTCCGTGCTTGTTAACGGTCCACCTTTTCCGCGTCTTCTAACATAATACCAGAGAACGCCTCTACCGCTCTCCTGTGTTGTAGGTACAGGGGGGGTAAAGCGAGTGAAGATTTATTATCCACTAGTTAATTCAGGATGACGTCATTCTGGCGTCAAACGCCGAAGTGGCCAAATATACTCAAAACAATGAGAGATGGGCGAATGTTTGTCATTTTATAGAAGCTACATTGAGTAACACTGCAGGAATAGATGCAGACAGATGGTTTTCCAGCATGAAAAGTTTGGGGAGCTAAATGTGAGGATTTGTTTTGTACCTGTGTCCATCAGGTTGACAAGAAGCGAGCGTGGGAGATGATGTGCAGAGAGAAACCTGACATAGTGAAGGACCGTGAGACTGAAAGAGCTCTACAGAGGATTGCTACCAGGTGTCTATACCTTTTTCTGTGCGCTTTTGTTTTAACATTCTCAGAAACAAGTTTCATTCCTGATTCCAGTGTGTACTTTGCTGTGCAGAGGGGTGGTGCAGCTGTTCAATGCTGTGAGGAAACACCAGAAAACAATCGATAACAAGGTGAAGGAATTTGGTGGCTCAGAGAGGAAGAAGACCAAATTTCTTTCATCTGTCTCTAAGAAAGACTTTATCGATGTGCTAAGAAGGACCGAGGAAGGCAGCGGAGTCACCGGCAAGACTGAAAAGGACACTGTAAGTGAAATGATGTCTTATGTTCTCTCTATCTGTCCTTTCTTAGAGGTTACATGTTTTAAATCCTTAACGTTAATTACAAACGAGTTTGGCGTCACTTTCCCGTGGATCTGACACCTGACGGGCTGTGCTTCTTTCGGACCGTCTCCCAGCCTCCCTGGCTTCCCGGCTGCTGCCAGGGGACGGGAGCTACATTAGGTCTGTCAGCAACAATTAACGTTACTGGGGCTTAAATCGCCTATCAGCAGATGGGATGTTGGGCATGTTTCACAGCTGCTGCAGATGATAAAAAGACAGAATGAGAAATAGTCTGCCAGTGTCTCCATTGTGGGCTTGTGCTGCTGCTTCACTATGTTGTTGAGCTGTTTAACCGATCATGCACGCGTGTTTAGTTATTTTGTACACCAAAGCAGTGAGAGAAGAACAAACTCTGCATGTTTTATTTTGCGGAATGGGTCGATACTTGACCTTTGCGTAACTATTTCTAACAAACTGTGATTTCACCGAGTGCTCTCATGGTGTCACTGTTGCCTCATGAAGAAAGCACGTGCCATGGAGCAGAACTAGAAGCATGCACTGAACCTAGAGCAGGGGTGTCCAAACTTAAAATAGTTGCACATCATCACATACCCTTCACCATACCTAGAGATTGGCATGGGCTACTTTCCATAAGATCATGTCTCAATGCGAATAAAACCAGCTATTAGGCTAACTGAAAACCTAATAAAAATAGCTAGTAAAAATAAAACCATGCCTATCTCTAGGTATGGTGAAGGGTATGTGATGATGTGGGCGGGGGGGGGGGCTATTTTAATTCCAAAGGCCAAGGGAACTTTATCAGGATGCATAGTATCCTGGATCCATGAAATTACTGGCCTTTAAAAATAAAAATCTGCCTGCCTCTATGGGAATTTAACATAGGGGTGTACTTAATGCCCCCTGTATTTTAAGAAAGAACATTTATTTATTTACGATACATTATTCATTCACTTTTGGTGTCCTTAAAGGTTGGATTTTTCCAATTCTTTTTAATAAGGCATTAAGATCAATTTCCAAAAGAAGATTTTTTTTTTCTTTTTTTTTTCTTTTTTATTCCTCATTTTAGTTAACTTTAGCATGGGTTCATAAACTTATTAGCACAACTGTACATAGAAATGCACTAATCTATAACAATTTAAAATTTTCATTGTCACAATTATCTCTTATTTATTTATAATTTTATTATAACGCCACTCAGACGTGAACAAATCTAAAATAAACAAAACCAATTCTGACTTACTTTCTCATGTTCATTTTCAACATGACTTTTTATAAGTAATGCAAAATTTGTTAACATTTAAGCTTACAACATATGACTCTTGCTCTTGTCCTTCACAAACCGAGGCTGCGGGCCGTGATGGGCCCCCGGGCCGGACTTTGGACATGTCTGACCTAGAGCAACTTGTGGTGTGTGTGTTTGCAGGCTGCTGCAGCGGAGGAGAAGCCTGCCTGGAGCGTTCTCACAGACGACTTTATGATGGGAGCCACCATGAAAGACTGGGACAAAGACAGTGACAGAGAGGAGGCTGATACACACTCGGGAGGGGGCGTGGAAAGTGACTCGGACTGACACGATCCATACAGACTAAAGGGACTGCGTACAGCAGGCTGTGATGCCTTCAAGGACGTTCTGGAGAACAGAAACCCTGACCTGTGACATGCAACTAGGGCTGCAACTAACAGTTATTTTCGTGTTCGATTAATCTGTTGATTATTTTCTCAATTAATCGATTAGTTGTTTGGTCTATAAAATGTCAGAAAAATGTGGATCAGTGTTTTTCAAAGCCCAAGATGACGTCCTCAAATGTCTTGTTTTGTCCACAACTCAAAAGATATTCAGTTAACTGTCAAGACACTAGAAAATATTCACATTAAAAAAGCTGAAATTTTTCTCAAACAGATGACTTGATTATAAAAAATAGTTGGTAATTAATTTAATAGTTGACAAGTAATTGATTAATCTTTATAGCTCTAAATAAAACTCCTGATCAGTTTGTCTGCACAAAAAGGATAGAGACAATCTGGAAACTGTTCTTTACTGATTGTACACCCTAGATTTCTTTTATCATAGCTCACATTCTGGTATTTGTTGCTGAGTATATTTTGCAGAGAAGGGAATGGTTTGTGACTGTGCAACATTCTGTACCCTAAAGACATAAACTAATATGTCAAAAAAGGATATAACTGAGAAATTAACTATCGCGGAACTTAAATAAGATTTTTACTATGTGGAGTTGCAGGTTCTGAGCTTCTGCCCTCTATCATACATTTAGCATCAGTTTGCTCCCTTTTGTCTACATGCTATTGTATTATCGAAAGACCTGTGATAGTGTAAACTCTGTAAATAGGAATGTTTTATACAGCGCTGGTTGAATAAACAGCCAATTTGTGCATCATCATCAGTGCTTAGGGGTTTTTCTGTATACGACTTGTGTCTGGTCATTGAATTGCTTAAGCTCTCAGCATTGTCCATGTGGGCATTTTTTTAGTTTAGTATTAGGTAGACACCCACTATGTGGTCAGGAAGGAGAGGAAACAATTATAGCAACCCATAACTCTGAACGAACGTATGGCATGCGAGTAGGGGTGTCGGATAAGATACGCCTTTATTGTCTCCTATAGGAGAAATTTGTCTTGGGCAGTCGAGAGAACAAAAATGGCTACACATCGTACATAAACGCATAATAAACATACAATTATCTCGTACAAATGCAATCAACTACAGTTAACGTTTAAAAAAATAAAATAAAATCACACAAGACCCCCCTACCTACCCCCCAAACTCACAGAAAACAGAGAACCTACTACACATCCACCCCCTTTATATTGCACATATATTCAACCCAAATTTCACATTTCCCGTAAAATCACGCTGTGATCAAGTTATTTATTGTACAATGCCGTATCAAATTTAAAAATATTGCACAAATGCCCTACCAGATATTGCACATCCTTCACTAACCATAAGGTGGAGTACTACAAATATTACCTGTACTTGCAACTCAGGACATTCAAGGTACTTTAAAATTGAGTAGACATTGGTAATTGAGGCATCGTCTGTGCCCCTGCCATAATTATTGGTAAGGGTCCAAGAGATGCTGTACCTTACTCCTTTTTACTACCTTTTATGTATTCAAATGAGTTCATCACTAATGATGTCAGTGCTACTGGTCTATAATCATTAATGTGCTGTGGGCAGGGTTTTTTAGGAAAACAAACAGATTTCTTCCAAATAGTAGGGATGGTACATGTATTGATAGAGAGCTCCAAGCTGGAGTCAGCTCATCTGAAAATGTTTTAGGAATAAAAGGTGAAATATCATCAGGCCCACTGGCCTTTTTACTATTCAGCTTTTTAAAAACCATGGTGACAGCATTGGGATTAATTCTTATTCTATCCTATATTGGGTCACGTGGCATTGAAATCGATAGGTCTCTGCAGCATATCACATTGTTTTCATAATCAAGAACATTATGTTTGTAAAAATTTAGTTTATTTGCTTTGTTCAATTCCTAATTTTCAGAGTTCAGGTTAGTCATATCTTTCACAGTGTCCCATAGTTTTTTCCGAGTTGTTGGTTGAGAAGGCTTCCCTGAAACGTGTGCTGTATTGCTCCCGAGCCTTCCTAAGTTTCCCACTCAGGTCTTTTTAAATTGATCATAGCGCCATGAAATCATTGCTCTGGAAGGCTTGCTTTTTTTTTCTCCTGATCAGTTTATTTTCAGGCATGATGTAATCTTAATTGTTGGAGTAGATTGTGATAGTCTTGTCTAGATTTTTTGTGTCGACACAGAACTGAATATACCCTGTTATCGCTTCTGCAATATTGTCAATATTATTGTCCTGGTAGAAAACATCTCAGTCTGTGGCCAAGAAGCAGCCACTTAACTTCTCCTTGCTCTCATCCTGCCAGACACTGATAGTTTTTGAGGCAGGTTTGCTTCTTTTAATGGCACACTTAAAGGTGGGAATCAGGTGGATGGTATTAGGATCCAAATTTGAGAGGGGGAGGGGGATAATTCTGGCAGCATATGGATCTTTAATGTTGCCGTAGCACTTATCCAGTGTCCTATTCTTCCATGTGCTATTGGTAACATATTGCTGGAATCCTGGAAGAGCATGCTCCAGTTTGCAGTGATTAAAGTTTTCGAGACCAAACAGAGGGGAATCAAGCTTGTCTTTGAACTGCTGGTGGACACAGTCTGCTACGCATACTGTAAGGCTGCTTTGGATGCGTTCCCACAACACAGTAGTGTATTGCAAGCAAATGCAGAAGGTGGATGTAATTACCAAGTGCAGAAGGTGGATGTAATTACCAGTAGCAACAGCAAGACTCCAGCGATTCTCTTTCCCATTGTGATATTCTCATCCTTGTTCACTTCTTCCTTGCCAAGTAGAATACCAGCATCCGACACACTTCAGCACACTTGACATTGACTTTTGACCGACTTGACAAACATAAACTTAGACAAATTTAGGCTACAATAGACGCCCGTTCTCTCGTACCCAAGTCGCAAGCAGTGCTGCACCACAGATTTAGTCTTAAATCGATCGAAATAAGCTTTTGATTTTGACTATCGAAATTAAGAGCAGAATCTGCAATTTCCCCCCAGTATTTTTTTTTCTCTCTCCACCCCCGCCTACTTGCACACATCCAAAGAAAAAACAACAGACACAGCGAAGCTTACCAGCTGGTAGCATGCAGCTAAAGACAGTTAGGTACCGTAGCTTACCGGTAGCCTGGAGCTTGAATTTTCCAGACACAATTGCCACTGCAGGAATCTGAGATGATGGCGAAAAAACTAAACCGGAAAATCCTTGCGCTTCCCTGAGGTCACTGGTGTGGCAACATTTTGCTTACCCCTGAATGAGTTATGTTAACAAACAACAAAGGTAACGCAAGTGGGCTCCAGCGGGACTCCATAATGCATTCAGTCACCTCGTTAAACTGATTGGTGCATTCAGTTGCACTTAGTTATATTTGAGAAACTCCAAACTGTTGTTGCAAAGTACCCTTCTGCCATCTCATGGCTCTTACTGAGTACTTTTACACACACACACTAATATTCCACTATTATTCTGATTACGAAAATATTCTGAATTTGATACAGGTCATGTAAACAGCATATTCCCTTTGCATCTTCCGAATAAGGCCTTTTTCCGATTAAGACGTGGGCTATGCCGGTATTATTCGGGTGTTAGAAGCATTCTTTGGACATTTATACAGCACATTTGGAATGTGTCTCAATCAGGGTTTATACCACAGTTTACTGGCAGGTTACAGCCTCTTGCCTGTTTACAGCTTATGGTCAGCTCTGTGCTGGGTTGTTGTACACAAACCAACTAGCAAGCAGTTTGCAAGGCTGCAGTAGAGATGCATACATGCAAAAGGAAAGGAGAAACTCCTACTTTTAAACATTATAAAAAAGACTTGGATATCAACAGGTTTTTGGATATGCGCAAGAATCACAAAGCCAACCTTTTAAAGAAGGTGGCTGAAGGAATGAAAGGGGGAGGCTGTGTCTGCACAGTCCAACAAGTCCACCACCGTTGGAAAATTGTTTAAACATCCTATTTTGCACAGCAACAGCAGGATTAGTGGAATATTCATTTGGTCTTGCATAGCCAGACCTTCCTCCACAGCGCTGCGAAGGAGGGTCTGGCTAGTTCACATAGCATTCAGGGATGGGAGAAAAACGTGCTCTGGTTTATTGATATTTCTTTAAACCAATCACAATCGTCTGGGGCGACGCTAAGCTCCGCACGGAGCTCTGGTGCCGCTGCAAAATAGCCTCGGGACGGAACTTGTTTTGGTGGAACCTGTACGTTCAAAGGTTGTTGTGCAACAGAAAACTCTGATTGGACAGATAGTCTAGCTAGCTGTCTGGATTTACCCTGCAGAGATCTGAGGAGCAGTTAACCATAGTCCTCAGAAATCGACCGGAGTTTAAAATTCCAATACAAAGAAAGCGGAAGCTAATGGACATCCGGCTGTAAAGAGTGACATCTGGTGGACCATTCCCGGAAGTGAAACGTTGCGGATATGGACTATATTAACATTGACTTGGAAAAATCCTATCCTTTTAAAGCAGTGGTTCCCAACCTTTGGATCGGGACCTCCACAACAGGTTGCAAGACACAGAGGGTCCTTCTCACTTCCCTTTAATTGCACTTGCCTCCCTTCCTCGGGTGTTAGTCCGCCCCACGAGGAAGCATGAGAGAGACGGAGGAAATCATGGGAGGAGAGAGGAATTGATGAAATGTGTTTCAGAGGGATGAGACGTCCTTTCCTCTGAAGCGTCAAGGGAACTCATTAGCTGTTTGGGCGGAGTTAGCAACGCCTGCAGCTGCACGGCTTCCGGAAGGCTGCTCTCGGTATCCTCCCTCATAGCTCCTCGGAGATCCCTTCTCGATGCTCGATCCTCGCTCCTCGGGGCAGGAATAAGAGCTTTGAGACGGCCTTCCCGAACGAGGGCCAGAACAACTTCCCGTTCAGCAGAGGACCGAGGAGCTATCGGGTAAGGGATATGAGATTCAGCCAGAGATTGTGAAGTGGTCAACAGGAAAGGAGAGCAAAGCATTAATGCTACACAAAAGTGTGTTTATACTACATAAATTCCTCTAATCTTTGCTGTTTTCTTAAGAATTACTTGATCATTTAACATTTTTGAGGTACCTAAAACATAAACATAACGTGTTTGTTTGTGCGTATGACGGGGGGGGGTGCAACAAATAGATGGCACAGAGCTCTACGGCACAGAGGGATAAGATAGCAGGCTTTAGATACACACACACACACACACACACACAATCACCCAACTTCATCCTTTAAACTGGATTGATTGTAATGTGATAGTAGAGGGCATATCACACATATATATCAGTATAGTAATATGTTTCTATAGGTTTTCCATCCTGTAAAGAGTGGAATGTTTCCAAAAGCCTAAGCACTGTCTCCTTACGACCTGAACCAGCTGAGCCAGCTGTTCTCTTCACCCACCTCTAGTGTACTGACACTGCAGCAGCCTCCTTCTCTGCAGACTTCTCTCTCTGACTTGTTTTATCCATTATATTTTCACAGGGCATTAGCAGCATAGAAGGGGCGCTGCAGCGCGTCAGTCTGTCTGCACCACACTGGACGCTTGTCTGTCATGGCAAGGCCGTGGTCTGCCACTCTGGTATGCTGCCTTTTATCCTGGCGCTGTTGACACACAGCCTGGGGAACGGGCTTCTGTGTCGCCTCATTTAGTGCCATCGTCTCTCTCTGGCACTTACTGTATGTCTGCTCAGAGCCTCCAGCATACTGAAGCTTCAAACTGACGTATGGCCCAAACTGTGACTGTCACATGAAATTCCAAAGCTGGAAATCTTAATCTTAAATTTAACAGTAACACCCACTGTAAAGCTGGTCTTTGCTGACCTCCAGTGGTGTACCTGTGCTGTGAAGTTACTCTGTGAGACCAACAGTTGTGTTTGTGTGAAATGCTTGACTGACACATACCGTTCAGCTACTGAATAAATTTAGATGTTGACAGCATGGGAGTGTCGTGTAGCGTAGCCAGAGGGTTAAAGATCCAACCAGTAAATGTACTGCATTTATATAGCGCTTTTCTAGTCTAAACAACTGCTCAAAGCGCTTTATACAGTACAGGCACTATTCAAACACTAGTGAGGCAGCCACACAAGGTGCCACCTGCTCATTAGCTAAACATTCATGCACATCCACACACCGATGGCATAGCACTGGGAGCAATTCGGGGTTCAGTGTCTTGCCCTTCAACATAGGACTTTAGGGGCCAGGAATCCACCCCCCCACACACACACACACACACACACCCCAGTAGACGGCCGCTCTACCACCTGATCCACAGCCACCTGTGTGGATTTATTTACAGTGTGGCCAAATATACAAATAAATGAGACAAAGTTAAAATAAAAAACATGAACCTATCAAAAGAAAACTTGAGCAAAACAACAGAATCTACTGTTACCAAAAGCACGTGTTTGTAGCAGCATGGCTGCCCTGTACCCTGTACGAGCAATCCTTTATAAGCATTGTCAGAGACCAAGCAGTAAAGCAATGAGGAAAACAAGAGTTTTTGTTGAAAAGTGGGTTTTTATTTACGCAAAAAAATGGAAAAAACCAATATAAACCAAGAACTTAATATCTAGGTCTATAAAAGAGGTCAACACAATATAACTTAACCCAAAAATAGTAACAATAAAACAAGATATGAACTCACTAAACTGACCTCCTTGAAGGGGACATATATACCAACTTGGCCAAACCAAATTACACACACGGGGAAAACCAAAATGGACATAATTGCAACCAATACAAATAAACCCAACCTAAACCTAAATCCCCCTCCAGCATGGTAGACGATGGTACGGCCCAATTGGCAGGCCATAGTATATAACCAAGGGGGTAAGCATCTGTCAACAACCCGTAGCTCCTATGGCGCCATTTTGATGCTAACAAGCCATCGCCCGCCATTAGCATTCCATTGACTGTCATTCATTTTGACGTCACTTTGACAGTGAATAACTTTACATCTGAAGCATTTAAAGACTTTATTTGTCCATTGTTTATTTCTCAAGAAACACGACAATGTATAAAAGGCTCCATTACCTTGTACCTCACGCTATGGCTCCGTAGCAGACGTTTTTGTAAAAATAGGCGATTGTGTCATAACCACGTGACATAGTACAGGAGAAGCTCGCAGGCAGTTTCCACTTACATTAGATGTTTAAGTTTAAATACTAAAGTTAACTAGCATTTTAGTTAGCAATAATTAGCCTGTGCCCATGTTATCTCCTTACATATACCTACGCTCTCCGTCTCTGCAAGATTGGGAATGATTGAGATTTCTCTTGGCACAGCTACCAGAAGACTTCCAACTTTCAGACACGTTGCTCACGTCATATCTACGTCTTCGAGCTCAGTTGGAGGCTGCGCAGTAACGCTCAGCCATCACCAGAAAAGTGCTTCTAATATCCTTCACTGGTCTCCGTCCAGAGCAATGGGATCTGTAGGTTCATTACTGTCTATGTATATAACAGTCCTTCACCCTTGGCAATGCCTTTTCTGCACTGGGAAGGACCTCACCACCAGCATGGCAACAAATATAATAATTAATATAACAGAAAACCTTACAATGTAGAAAAGAGTGCACTCCATTTAAACCATGTAAACCTTAAGGAAATAAACGTGGATTATGAATTAACCAGACAGTGTAATGTGTTTGTTTTGATGCCTGAATTGTTTAGCGTGTGGATGAGTGCACAATAAATTAATGTGTGTACTAAACAGCATGGGGTGAAATTGTGTACCATATTACCATTGTTGGCTGTTTTAACCTGTGTGGCCTAGGCCATCACACACGTGTTTGTATCAGCACGGCTTCCTTCCTCTTCGGAGCAGCAAAATGCCAGTGCCTTTATTACAAAAGCCAGACAATGAGTACACACCCTAATGTGGGGACCTCCTCTGTAACGTATTTCACAAATACAAATTGTAGATGGTGAATATGAAATGGCCTTTTTTTTTGTTGCTTTAATCCTTGTGCTTACAGTTCCCTGACAACTAAGCAAACTCAATCTGCTGATTAAGACTGCATATTACGATTGAAAGCTCTGGAACCAGTAAGTAAGTGGACCTGTAAACTTGTTATATAATGCTGGTGTTATGATTTAAAACCTTTTGTATGATGATTAGATAGGGACAGAGTACATCTAGCTCATGTGCAGAGCTTTGCTGAAAAAATAAAATCCCAGTCCTGCATTCTTCTCATGTCTGCTGCTACAGTAGTTTTCATTGTGTGGAACAGGTGTTGGAAAGGACATTCAGCCTGAGACAGACAAGCTCACACCTCGCCTGATCTCACATCTGTCTGTGTGGGTACTGATTTAGTGACACCATCTGGTTCACAGAAGCCTCTGGATGCAGAGAGTCAGAGAGTGGCTGTCAGGCCTGATGGATGGCTGGCTTTGCTCAAGCAGAGTGTGGAGGGCCGGCACCAGGCTTTAGCAAATAATGAAAAAAATGGGATTTTCTGTGGGGTGTGAACATAAATCAAGCTGGCACACAGCAGGCTCAGAGAGTGTGGGAGTGTTCAGAGGAGACCAGGTTGGAGGAGCACATGGTAAAGCTGGTCCTGTCCGGTCAAATCTGACAGATAGGTGAATGGTTACTTTCACAGTATTTTACGGTTAACTAAAGTTAAAAATACATTATATAGCTGTTATTTTGTCATTTTCTTTTACAATATCTTACAGTTGACTGATTCGTTTAGTTTGTATTTTCTACATAGCCTATGTTTAATAAACCTATTTTTTTACCTAAATTAATACTGACTTAGCAGGTTTTACACATAGGAATAGTCACACAATATCTGATTAAAGGCACTTTTGTTAAGAAAAAGGCTATTATAGACTTTACTCGTTGTTACTCTTCCCAAAAATGGCTACAAGCACAGAATGCAAACCATAACGCAATGTTCTTTGTGAGTGAAGAACAGAGCTAAATCCCCAATTTTTCAATCATGTAATTACAATGCAAGATTTATTTAAAACACAGCATTTTATTGCACTTTCCTTGTGATTTTAATGTAAAGTTGGAAACTTCACATGCAGAAGAATTAGAACAACTAGTGCTAACAAAAACCTGAGACAGAGCCTTTCGCTCTCAAAATGCCAAAAAAGTGTGAACCGAAGATGACAAGGGGGTGAGTTAGTGACTGACTGATGTCCCACTGGAAGACACCACTTGTCTTAATCCAGCCTTGGTAGCCCTTGGACTAGTACAGTGCCCGTTCAAAATGTGCCTGTTTGGAACGGGCCGATTGCTTGGCCTGTGGTATTGCTGCTTGTAGAATTCTCCAGAACCAAAATGTACCCCAAAATTACTTACAGAAGGACCCCAAACCACTTATTATGCAAATTATATGGTATTAATATTCTTACACAAAACAAGTTTCATAAGCTGAACTCTTCTGTGTACACACACACGATCCTTCTACCATTTCAATTACATGTCATTTAGCTGAAGCTTTTATCCAAAGCGACTTAACAATTGCTACATATGTCAGAGACCACACGCCTCTGGAGTAACTAGGGGTTAAGTGTCTTGCTCAGGGACACATTGGTTAATGTACCACAGTGGGAATTGAACCCAGATCTCCCACATCAAAATCATGGGACATATCCACTGCGCCATCACCACCAGACTAGGTTGATTCTTACACATTCAAGATGCAACAATATGGAGCATGATGCAGTACGGGTAAGTGTGGTTTTAATGCTGCCTGCATAATTCTTTTGCGTTTTCTTCGTTCTGCATTTTTACACACATCTCATTGCAGCAGCCAGGTATTGATAAAACCGTTAAAAACAGTCAATAGAGCATTATCTAACAGATTATCTTTTATATTAACAGTAAAGCGCTGTATTTAAGAATAATGAATACTGTTGAAATCCTGCTTGTTTGGTAAACGAGTTAGCTCAGCTTTAACCACACAGTAGTCAAAATGTCAGATAGTTGTTCAATTGGATGCCCAAATCGAAGAGAGGCAAGCCTGGGTTGTGTTTTCACAGAATCCCGTCTCAGAACGAAAACCCAGGGTGGAGGGGGTTGTGGATTTGTGCAATTGTACGTGCACTGAAACTGATCACCTATGCAACCAATGACTAACTAAGCTAACCGTATCACCCATCTCCAAACCAGCTCATTTAATTTAAATTGGCAGGGACGTAGCTGTTTTTAAAGGGGAAGTAAACAACTTATTAACTAGCTAGCTATGCTAGCTCAACTCCTTGATCATAACGGATTATAGTAACTTTTACCACTACTTATTTTAGATAGCCAGCAGACAGAATTGCATAACGAAATGCAATTCAAACGCACATTATATAACATATACATGGAACACATTTTCTTTTAGTGGCCTTTTTAAAATGAGCAGGGGTACAAGTTGCAATATCATAACTGGAAGAGTCCAAATAGACCAGACATTACGGACTGGCTTAAACTTATGACAGAAATAGCGGCCTTTGAACTTCTGATCGAAAGGGTACAGAATGTCCCAAGCAAAAACAGACAAGCATGGATGTCTTTTCAATGTATTATTACCACTGACTCTTAGAGGGGAAGTGGGGCATTTGTGGATAGAGGATGATTATGGATGTGCAGGCACATATATGTGTGTTTAAATATCTGTGGGTAACAGTGTGTATGTAATGGATATGAGGATGTTGCGCGGGTTCCTTTTTCTTTTCTTTTTTTTTGGCTGCCTTTTATTTTTATTTGTTTTATCTCATTGTTTTATTTTCTATTGTTTGTATTTGCAAATGTGAGATTACATTTGTGCCATGTATATACAGTACAGACCAAAAGTTTGGACACCCCTTCTCATTCAGTGCGTTTCCTTTTTATTTTCATGACTATTTACATTGTAGATTCTCACTGAAGGCATCAAAACTATGAATGAACACATATGGAATTATGTACTTTACAAAAAAGTCTGAAATAACTGAAAACATGTCTTATATTTTAGATTCTTCAAAGTAGCCACCCTTTGCTTTTTTTATTAATAAGGGGAAAAAATCCACTAATCAACCCTGACAAAGCACACCAGTGAAGGTAAAACCATTTCAGGTGACTACCTCATGAAGCTCATTGAGAGAACACCAAGGGTTTGCAGAGTTATCAAAAAAAGCAAAGGGTGGCTACTTTGAAGAATCTAAAATATAAGACATGTTTTCAGTTATTTCACACTTTTTTGTTAAGTATATAATTCCATATGTGTTAATTCATAGTTTTGATGCCTTCAGTGAGAATCTACAATGGAAATAGTCATGAAAATAAAGAAACACATTGAATGAGAAGGTGTGTCCAAACTTTTGGCCTGTACTGTATGTGTATGGTGTTGCATTACGAAAATTTATAAAAAATGTTAATGACAAAAAAAAAGTTGCAATATCATGTTGTGAATATAGACGGTTGTGAACGAGGAGTTGATCAGTAGCGTAGCTAGCTAGCTAGTTGAAACACTTGAATGATTGAAACACCGCAGTGGGTGCTGTATATGGGTCACATGACATGACTTGCAGTTTGTATATATATATATCTTTGTTTTCTTTTTACCTGAAAGGTTTTCTAAATATTTGTGGGTTGTAAAAGAAGAAGATTTGACAGGCTTGTGTGGCAGCTCTATGGAGTTCCCAGTGGGTTTTGCCCTCCAGTCACGTGACTGAAAATTACGAATAGCCAAATTAGCATTCAACCTGACGTTTGAGATCCTGTCTCCGTGATATGTTTTTTCAGATCAGTCGGCTACTGACTGACTACACAACATGTAGTTGTCATGATGTCATCATGGCAGCCTGTGCTGATTGCTGTGGGCGTGGCTCAGCTGGCAGGTGGCTCCAGGTGAAGCTCATTCCCTCATCAACCTCCTGCAGTATTTAAGGCTGGCTCTGTGATCCACTTGTCGCCAGATAGTACAGTCTACAAGCGTGGTATAGTGGCAATCCTAGTTCCCTGTATTTTCTGTGTTCTTGCTTGTGTGGCTAACTTAGCTTTCTGTTTGTCTCAGGTTGCAGCCTACCTTGCTCGTTTGTTTGCTTGCCTGCCTGCCTGCCTGCTTGCTCCTCACACCTGCCCTTCTCTCTCTACGGATTGGACTCAATTGTTTGGACTCTGGAGGAGGCCTACCACATGGTCACCCCCACCACGTCACGGGGCACGCTCTGGAGAGCACATAGCACCCACCGCTCACCACTGGATTCCCTCGACCCAACTTCCCCTTTTTTGCCACCAGCACGTTTATTGTATATATTTCACGCATTAAAACATTTACCTTTACTTTTTGTGTTGGCTGTCTGCTTTTGGGTCCCTCCTCCTGTGACGTTCCTTAACAGTAGTGACACAGAGGCTCATGGTGGTGAGGGTGTGGCTGATAAGGAGCGGCCACTGCTGTGGTTTCAGAGATTCTATCAAACACTCAAGCCCCAATTTAGCTGAATAAGGCTGGAATTAAATGAAATTATGAGAAATTATATTTTTTTGGTTCCTGACGCCATTAAATATGCAGCTGGAGGGCCCGTGACCTAAAATCTTTTTTAAAAGTTCTTCAATTCTGAACTCTACACAACATCAAAACACAACAGTGCCCTTCTGTTTACATTCAGCTGCACCCAGAAGAGACACCCTTCAGCTCAACAATGGGGGAAACTAAAGAGATGATCAGAGACTTGGGAAAAAGCAGGAAATGGGAGTTGAATTTTTTTTATTTTTTGTGCTAATGAAAACAAGGTTTACAAAAACTTAAAGTTAGCTCATCGGGGATTATATTTTCAAGGAAGTCCCCAAAAGGAGCCATGGTCCACAGCAAAACTGTATTAGGATCTTTACTAAAAGTGTAAGTACCCCCAAAAGCCAAAAATGGCGTGTACCCGCCAAAAAAAACATACATCTGTAAGCAATGTTTCCTTTATAAATCACAGATTACCCACATGGATCAGCCTCTTATCCCGCCCTGTACATGCCCATTTTAACCATAAATAGTCAATGCAAAGCACCTCATGAATGCTGATCAGACCCTGGTAGTTGTTCTTTCGTTACGCCGAATCATGACGACTGGCATGAATGGCAAAAGCAAAAAACTTCTCAGATGCTGGTGAATTGCTGCAAATTGAATTATAATTTCGGCCTGTTCTCGCACAGTGTAGGGAAACATGATCTATAGACTACTTGTATTAATAATACCTTCCAAAACGGCAGGTATTACGGCACTCAGAGACATCAGCTTCAATATACCAGACCTATATGATAATATTTAACAGAACTATATATTATATCCAAACAAGCCTCAGTGATAAAGTTGAAGATTATATATAATATTTATATAAAACACTTAGATGTCTGCCATTTCCGTTGCCCTCTCTACTGGATCCAATTCAGTACATAGAACCAAGAGCTCAGCTTTAGGGAATCTAAATCGGCATATAGCCATTGTCATGGTCCCCGAAGTCTCTTTTTCTCCTGATTCTTCCATTGGGGGTTAGTCCTCCTGCAGGGCCAGCAGTGTCATCATGCAGCATTACGTTCACTGCAGTATTTACAGTATATGTTATATAACAATTTGTGATTGTGTAGAACCTTGCCAAAATCACAGCATCAACTAGTGGTATACCCCACTCCGAGGTACAATTTCAAGACGAAAGTCTAATAGGCAAACACACTTTTCTTCACACTTTTCTTCATGCAGGTTTTGTCACAAACAGTATTAAAGTTTGGACTGGTAACGAGAACATAGAGTGTAACGATTGCGCGAGAGCTTAACGGCTGTATTTCCAGACTTTGACATTTGATGATATATGCACAGTATTAAAGACAGATATTTAGTTATTTACACTGTGTTCTGCTGTTATCTAATTGTAGGGTATTTGATGCTGTCCTGTATTCCATGCAGTCGGGCCATCTCCTCCTGTGCTCCGTAACGGACAATGTGACGGTGGGACAGCGCCGATTAAATGTTAAGAACACATTTTGATTTAATTTGGATTTTACAAGGTGTTTATGGAACAAGCAAATAACACTGCTGGATTTAATCTTCATGACAACGTGGATGATATAGAGTGAAAAAATGCGCGTGAGGCATCAATACTTGAAAATATTATGAGTATAATCGTTATTCCCACATGTACTTTCTGCAGTCTGACTTCAGTTCACCACCTCACCATCTGCGTCGCCAATTCCCATTGTCTCCAAAATGTGCGTACGCATGGGTCAGAGTTTGCGTGGAGTACCGCACATTCTCATTAATGTTTTTTTTATAAATCAAAACCTTTGCGTGGGAAGTGGCGTATGCACATTTTCAGACCCGTTTTGTGCGTACGCCACGTTTATAAATGAGACACCAGATGTTTTTTTAGTTTTTTTATCACAGTTTGCTTCTGTAGTGTACTGACTGACTACTGCTGAAACAAGTGATCAAGTCATTGAAAATTACAGCCCACTGTCTCCCATCTCTTTTTTCAGCTTTATCAAAAGACTCAGAGTGTCTTGTCAAATGACCACATAACAAATCTGGGGCCAGATAGTATGACAGCATAGAAAAACTGTATACATTACACAGAGTGGGAGGAAACAGGGACTAATAAGGGCCCAGTAGATATTGTTTTTGCCCATGGACCCCCAAGCAGGTTAATCCAGCCAACTTTACTAATTGTCTTCTTTGAATTATTTATGGTATTTTAACGTTATGGTTTCATTATGATGCTTGATTGAACAAGGCAGCATTCATGCTGTCTTGCTCAAATCAAGTTCCTAAACGTTTGTTGTGATGGCAATGAAGTTAACTCATTAACACACTCTTCCTAACAGTATACTTGGAAATGTGAACTTGTGTATAATGGAACTGTGACATGGAAAAGGGATTTTAACCCTTGTGTTGTCTTCCCGTCGACCATAAACTTTTAGTTTTTTGGGGTCAAAATTAAAAACTGAAATTTGTTTCTGTCTTTTTCATCACTTTTGTCCATTTTTGTCACTTTTCCTGATGTTTTTGTCCATTTTTTTTCTGTGTTTTTCTTTTTACCTTTTTGTTGTTGTTTTTTCAACGTTCTTTTATCTTCTTTTTTTCAAATGCTATAAAATTGAATAAAACACCCAAATTCAATGAAAGTAGTGAACTGATCATTTATTTTACTTTTCACAGTTTGGTTGAAAGAAACCCAAATTACTGATACAGAAACTTTTTGAAAATGGGTCAAATTTGACCCGAGGACAACAGGAGGGTTAACCGTTTCAAGTGTAGAAAACGATAAGATGTTTTTGCAGCAGTTTAAAAAAAGTTGAAATTGACCGACTTTAGGACCTTGCGTCACGACGCAGCAGGGGCAACGGGCCATTAGCCGTTGCAGCGCTGTCCCAATGGGCACAGTGAGCACTCCTATTTTCAACAAGTCGTCTCGCGACGTGGAATTTAAGGGGTTCCCTTTCTCCGACAGTGATGACCACAATCTCGGTTTGAAGCGGGCGGAGGGAGGAGCACGCGTGGTAACTTTAGTCCTTTATAAATCTCCTACAAGCGACAACTGCTGTCCGCTTGACACGCGTAAAAAAGACGAGCCGTTCCCCAACTAAATGGGTTGAGGGAGACGCGTTAAAGCACTATGCAGTCGCACTTAAGGCAAACTCCGAGCTGTTTTTTAAAAGCTACTTTTAAAGGGAGACTTTCTCATCGTAAAATCACAACTGTATATGAAACTGATTTGATTTCGCCTTAACGCGGACGCCAAACTTGGAAGGGAAAAAAATCACACATTAAGTCAGGACCGAGTTTGAGTTCGGATGTTTATTGAACAACTTTGTGATATGTCTGAAGAATAAAAAAAAAAAAAAAAGCAATGAATCGCACAACAAAGCACTGAAGTTTGACAGACCTGGGCTGGTGTTGGGGTGAGGTGCGGTTGGAGCGCTACGGTGGAAGTGTGCTCAGTTCCACGGGCTACACTGTGCGTCCCGCTGACGAAAACCTCAATTTTTTTTGTTTTTTGTAACTCTCCTGCTTTCATCTATATATTTCAGATCCATTTGGTGGCCGCACGTCCACCTCTGGAAACATTCAGCTGCACCTTTACGCACTCTCGCTGTGCGTTCACCGTCATCCGGGAATAGATTCGTTCGATCTCTTTTTGAACGAATAACGGGTCTCTTTTTGTGTCGAGACAGTTGAATGGATTTTAAGGCACACTTTACTGAAACTAGGGCATTAGCACCATACGAGTTTCGTATAGCCGTTCTTGGGTGAACTTCTTTTTTTTTTATCTGAGATTTGAAGACGTCAGAGAGAGAGAAGATGAACCTGTGTATCGTCAGCCTTCTCCTCACTTTGGATTTAGCCACCGTGGCGCTCAGTTTGTCCACATGCAGCACGCTGGACATTGATCAGTTCAAGAAGAAGCGCATCGAGGCCATCCGAGGGCAGATCCTGAGCAAATTGAAGCTCGCCAGTCCCCCGGAGGACTTCCCCGAGCCCGAGGAGGTGTCTCGAGACATTGTCGCCATTTACAACAGCACCCGCGACCTGCTGCAGGAGAAGGCGAACGAACGGGCGGCGACATGCGAGCGGCAGCGGAGCGAGGAGGAGTATTACGCCAAAGAGGTGCACAAGATCGACATGCAGCCTTTCTACCCGTCAGAGAGTAAGTACGTGTGTGTGTGTTGGTTTATTATGCGTGTGCCTGCGCAAAATGTGTAGCCTACGTGTGCGCACACTTGTGCAGGCCCTATGTCGCCTTTAATTTAAAAGTATTGAGTCCCAAATAGCATTTGTGCGAGGTGACGTGTGTTTGCGATTGTTTGGGAAAAGCCGTACCATCGTGCCTGGCTGGATGAGTGCAGATGGAATGGGGGAGTTAGAGCTGAGCTGGAGTTCTTGGACTTCAACAACGATTCCTCCTCTAACTCAAGAGAACTGCAGAGTGAACGGCCATCAGCAGAGCCAGAACAAAATCCCATTATACTAAAACCTTGTGCTGTATGCTATGTTGACTCCATGAATCATTACATCTGTACACTTTACCATGACCTCCAGTAACAGTTAGAGCTAGGGTGTGTAGTGCCTTTACCTTGACCATGGCTGGATTAATCTGTTGCTCTGGGAGGAAAAAAGCCTTTTAGCCTTTAACCTCGGTTCTCCTCTAGTGGCGTCTCTCTATGCAAATAGTTTTTTGGGCTTTGTTCACTCATGTTTTGAGTTATATATCTCTGAGGTTTCTGCCTCTACACCACTTATTGGAACTACTTTCTACTAAAATGATGTCCCTGTAAAAACTGTGGATTTAATAAGGACACTATTTCTGAAAATACTTTTCTTTAATCTGGTGAACTAATCCTTTAAGGCACATTTATTACCACTTTACTCCTTGAGTTGATCAAGTTCCCCAACAAAAACCCTCAATCATCAATTATCTGAAAGTCTGCGTCATAATGTCACCATATCATATGTCTGCAGTGAAAACCCAGTACACCAGCGTCTTAGGTGTTTAGCAATAAACTGGACAAACTGGCCTTGCAGTTTTGCTGCTCTCTCTGGCTCACTTCTCTACCTCTGTGGGTAAACTTCACACAGCAGGGTTTAAAGAATCATTAAAGAGCTAATGTTGGGCAAAGTAGGATTAGAACACAGTTACATAGTGTCACAGCCAGAGTGACCATTCAGATTCTTTTCTGTTGTTTTTTGTTTTTTTTTATTAAAAAGTGTTTTATTTAGAGCACTTGTGTTATCATGTGAGCCATTATCTTTAAAAAAAAAAAAAAAAAAGATACATTCAGTATTACACAATCACACATTCCCCCCCTAAACTCAATTTACTTAGTCAGAAATTCTTCCACTGGTAGCAGGGGAGGATTTCTTTATCCATCTTTTCTTTTAAAATGTATTATTGTGGAAAAAAAGCCACATTTGAGCAGAAGCTGTGGGCTTAGTTCTCTGCTGACGGCTCTGGCGCTGAATCCACCAGCTTCAGTGATGATGTTCTGTAGCTGACCCTAACCTTTGACCTCCCGTGTGGAGAAGATGAATTCCTCCTTCAGTGGATCAAAGAAAAATCAGAAGAAAGGCATGGCTGTAGAAACAAAATAATCATATCAAATGAAACTGTAGAGCCATTAATCTCAATATGGGTTTCCCATTCACATCAGAAATGTGAGCACATGAACTGAAGCAAAAATAAATTAGCACGACATTTTGTATGCCCTGAGGTGTATTTTGCATTTAATGTTATCCTTGGCCCTGCCTCTTGTGTAAATGCCTTAAATATGAATAGATGTGGCCTGATGCCAAGTGCAGTCAGGAAAGCATTCACAGGGTATAAATAATACTGAGTCAACACGCAGAGAGGAAAGAGGCCAGAACTGATTTCCATTCATTTGAACTGGTGACACTGGCCAGGTCCTTATATCTGGAAACAGATGCTGACAGGAGAGAGATCAAGCAGTGTACCCTTCAGCTGATATGCTGTATTTTTTGTCTCTTTCTCTTGATGTGCGAGTTTGAGTCACTGTGAAAGTGAATATCTCTCTCTCTCTCTCTCTCTCTCTCGCTCTCTCTCACACACACACACACACACACACACACACACACACACACACACACACACACACACACACACACACACACACACACACACACACACACACACACAAAGAGTATGAGCCTTGTTTAGTTAAGCCTGGAAATCTTCAGAGGTAGCAACGTGGGGCACAACGACCTTGAGAGCCTTAAAGAAATTCTAGGCAGCGGAATGAGGAGGGTGTGGGGGTGTATATGGAAAGGGTTGGAGACACTGTCCCAGGTCTCACAGTCGTTTTTTTAAACCCAGTTAGCTGTGAGGCATTGTGTGTATGCCCTGCCTGCCACTCACTGCATGGAAAATTCCAGCAAGATAGACGCTAAGTTGGTGTCTAATAACTTTTAAGGTCTTTTTGGAGATTTATCACAGTAACTGGGGGTGTGGAGTTTAAAATAACATGGGTGTTAACCAGGCACGGAGGGTCTCGTGAAAAATGTTATAGGTTGCATTATGGGGAACGTAGGAACCAGCATTTTCTAAGCTTGACCCTTGCTAAATCTGAGTAAAAGTCAATATATTTTTTAGTGGCTGACCTAGTATTTGGGTTTTCAGAGCGCTTAGGTGCAAATAACGTCATACGCTTATTTGCATGTTGGTGATGGTGGTCAGCGCACAATTACTTACAGAAAGCTTATTGGTTGTCAGTTGCAGCGAGGGAGAGATCACTAAAGCAAAACTTGAAGGAGCAGCTTGTCACTAAAATGAAAATAGCTGGTCCACCTTAAAGCCAGCCCACCTTAAGTTAGTCAGCCTGTGCTAAAGTTGCTCGATGGTGTTTTAAGCCCCCAACGTCTCCTTCCAGGCAGCGCTGCGACTGTTGACGTCAAGGCACCTAACCCTTGCCTAATCCTAGTGCCTTCCAGGCAGCTCTGCCTGGAAAGAGACATTGGGGGCTTGAAACACCGATAAACGCTAAAGTTGTCCACTAGCTCCGTGCCGGCTAACCCACTTCACTTTAACCAATAGGTAGCAAGCAAGACACAGGAACTTGGCTTGGGTCTTGAGGAGTTATAGCATTTATTCACCAACAGATAAACTGTACACCCTCTGCACTGTTACTTTCACAGCTATAACGTTACTGCTAATTTCATACTCTAGACCAAACACACTATGACCAAAACTTTGTGTCACTGTATTTTCTAATATTCTGGCAGTTTCACGGTATATCACATTTTTTTCTTTATTTTGCATGACTGGGCCTTTATATAGGTTTATAATGGCGTATTCTAAAAAAACATTTTAATGTGATCATGTTTACTGAAAGCTTTGATTACGAAAGGGTTTGCTTGGCTCCACATTATACAATATGTGAAGGAAATTAGAATGCATGAAACATTTACAGAATGTAAAGTATTTTTATACGAACCCTGTTGGAGTTTTCTCCCCATGTGTCCGGGTGCTCCGGTTTCCCCCACCACTAAAAACATGTCCCCCCCTCCTCCTCCACCCCCCTCTCTACCGAGCTGATATGTGTTGAGTGTCTGGTGCCGTAAGGCTGCTGTGCATCACCCAGGTGGGTGCTACATATTGGTGGTGGTAGACACCCCAAGTGCTTGGAGTGTCTATGATAAAGGGCTAACAAAAGACATATCTTAAATCCAGTGTTTTAATCATTTCTCTTTCTTGACTGTCTGTAGCGGGACCACAGGTGGACTGTTATTGTGCTCGTAATGCTGCTCCACCGCTTGCTTATGGTGACACGGTAACTTTAGCACGACATTAGCAACATCAGTGGCTAAATTATGTGGTTTTTTTTACAAACAAAAAACTTCTGAACAGCGGACGGCTCCTGTCTTGAGCACACATTTTTCTGGTGTATCTCTTTTAACCATCTATCTCTCTTTTCTGTTCTTGAATGTGCAGTGACGACATAGCCTCTTCCACTTGTTAACAGACTGTTATGCTACCTGGCTAGCTAGCAGCTATAACGTTACCCTGCATGCCGTACAGCGGTGTAAATTAAAAAAAAAAACGTACAATTGCAAATTGTTTATGTCGCAAATTGTTGTCTGCCAAGGTGTTTTACCCTGTTAAAGAGTTAGTTGTGGGTTATTAATTGTTGTGTTATAAAGTTGCAAGGTTACACAGTTAACAGGGGTCCCCTTATCAATTCACTCGCAGCTTACTTCGGCCATAGCACTCTTCGTGGCCATGCACCAGTGTAACAGTATGTGAAAACTGCACACTCGCTAACGTGTGGGCTGCAGCTGCCTGCACAACATGCAATGGTGTGTATTGTTTGTGTCTGTGACACTGTTGTGGCCACATTGTACTAGACCGATCACGCGGCACATGTGCAGAAGACAATGAGCGGATGCCCGTCCCGCTTGTCCAGATGCTCTTCACATTGTTTTTACGTTCATACGCATGTAGGTTTATCGTCGCTGTAGTGTTCCTGGCACGAGGTGTGCGAGCTAGAAAATGACATCACCATGTCTTTCGTGTCCAGCGCGAAGGTTCTCCAAGTTGACACCCCTGAATGCGTGTAACTTTTTGCGCACTGCACATTCTATTTCAACATGGTCAGCTGGGAAGCCTGGCCAAGCAGGTTCGCCTGTACAAACATCTGTATTATTCTCCATGTCAAGACCACAGGGAGTCAAATGGCCTGAAATATGTGTAAGAGAGTGACACCACATTGGGAAAGCTCAGAGTTCTTTGCCCTCGGAAAATGCCCACAAAACGAACATCATTGCGTCTCGAACGATTCTCCATGTCATCTATTTTCTCCCATAGCAGCTCTATCTTTTTCTTGCTAGCTTGTGGATTAGCTTGCCTTTACTTCTTGGCTGATTACAGATATTTCACCCGCTTCTCAACCTCATTTATTCTGCTGATTAAGGTAGAATTTTCTTTCCACCAAAGCAGTCGTGTGGCAAATTTCTGCCAGGCTTTCTACTGTATGTCGCCGGAGATCTTTGTAAGTGCAGCATAGATGTTACCGATGTCATCCGCTATGTTATGAGACTGCTGCTTGCTAGACACAATCGTACATCTGCCATCTTGGTCTTGCAAGCCGTCAGGTCTGTGCAAGCTCAGATGTTTTTTAATATCCCCACGGGCTATCGCGAGTGGATTGTGCCACGGATAACCTACTTGACCTACTGTCGTGTGACATCTATGTGTGGATACACTACACCGCCGCCAGTGTACATCGTTGATAATAAGTACGCTGCCACATCTACGCATCCTCGCCAGACATGACCCCTCCTCCAATTTAGAGTAAATTCAAGTCAATCAATACATGTTTTAAATATGTTAAAATGTCTTTCAATTCATTCTATACATACATGTTCCAGGCCATTTTTTCATTATAAAAGTTGCTCTAAAAGTAATTCACAGTATAAAAATGATATATAGCTGAATTATGGCGTTTTTCCATTGCATGGTACCTGCTCGACTCACCTCGACTCGACGCACTGTGCGTCCGTTTTCCATTGCAGATTTTAGTACCGCCTCAGCCTGGCTGGTCGTCATAGCGGCGCCGCAGTAAACTGCTATGACACACACACAGAACGTTGAAGGTGTGTTGTTGTTGCCACAGCCAGAAGACACATTTTGTTTCAAAGTTCTTAAGTAAATTAGGCACAATTCGTTTCGGCCCACAATCTGGCCTTCCTCGGGTGTATTTGATTGCATGAACCTTATCTGTTGTCATCACATCACATGGTCAGAGGTCATGTGATATGTGAAAAATAAACATACATAGAGTTACTGTTCAGACATAGATGTACATATTAATACTGTCCAGACTGGGCAATTAAGATGACAAGATAATGAGCTCAGTGTTGCACTTTACAGATGATGCATGCAGTTGTTTAAAACCAACAGACTCAAGCGGATGTGACTCTCATAAATACAATTCATATTCCTCACACAACAATTTAAGATGGCTACACATTTTCTCAAAAGGTGACATAAATAAATTGTGACACGTTTACGAAATAGATCAAAAACAGCAGTTAAGAATAGGGCTTGTTAGGATGACAAAAACACTGGCTTCACTGCTGTACTACAGACAACCTAAGTGTCAAACTTACAAAATACTTACAATTTGGTGAAATAAAAGACAATGCCAACAATTGAGGCAGCCACTTTTTGTGGACTGTGCACTCATTTCTTATGTCTCTATTGGCAGGTTACGAGTGAGTGTGCCTCTTATAACTCAAACCTGAAAGACAATTTTCAATAAAGATATCATCAATATCAATATAAATACCATGCCAGGATCAAAGGTGTGTTAGTACAATCTCAAAGTACTCATTTAGTCCTCCTGGTTTTAGCATATGTAGAGTGTAGATCCAATATGTCTCCCTTTGGAGTAGGATATTTTAGGGATGTCCCTAAAAATATGTGGGAAATGAGAAGGTGCTACTTTCCCGCAGAGGGGGAGACATCCATAACCTCCTACTCCAAATTCGCCGGATGACACAATCTTCTGAACATAGCCATACTGAGAAATCCAGAGAGAGTTGTGTCAAGGTGATAGTCTTAATTAGCTTTGTAGCAACTCATTTGGAAATAGCTTGACTGTAACAGACAATCACTAATATCAAAAAGTTACGCACTAAAGCTTTAACTTAAGGTTATACTACACTGTAGCTAATCCTAATTAGTGTTTGACAAAAAAACGCACGATTAACAGATCTGTCTGATTTAGCTACCGCTAACTAGCGTGAGCACAAGCATTTAGTGCAACAGTGGTGAGGAAAAACTTCCTTTTAGAGAGAAACCTCGGACAGACCCAGGCTCTTCAACCCGGTCT
This sequence comes from Perca fluviatilis, assembly GCF_010015445.1. Taxonomy (NCBI): domain Eukaryota; kingdom Metazoa; phylum Chordata; class Actinopteri; order Perciformes; family Percidae; genus Perca; species Perca fluviatilis. The sequence continues at coordinate 8,723,994 of NC_053118.1, read as the reverse complement.
CACGGCAGTTCGTGTAAATGTCCACGTTATTCTTAATCTATTGATACGTGTTCACGGAGACGTTTTTCTCGTTTTTTACGTGTAACTGTCACGTTATTTTTTACGTGTAAATGTCACATTATTTACTCGGGGAAAGGACGCCGGGAGGCGGCCGAAAAGGTTGCTCCATAAGCCGGGAGGTGCCCGCGAGGCGGCCCGCTGGGGACCCGCTGGGAGGCGGCCGAAAAGGACGCTCCATAAGCCGGGAGGCGCCCACGAGACGGCCCGCGAGGCGGCCCGCGAGGCGGCCCGCAAGGCGGCCCACAAGGCGGCCCGCTGGGGACGCCCCACAATATGGCGGAGGTTGGGTTTAGGAAAAAACTTACGGGGAAAGGGTGCCTTAAACGCCGGAGAGAGGGTGCCTTAAACGCCGGGGAAAGGGCGCCTTAAACGTTGGAGAAAGGGCGCCTTAAACGCCGGGAGAAGCGCCACAGTAACACACGGGACAAAACGCTACACGCAGGGACGCCATCCCCGGGAAACAAAGCGCCGCAAACGGGACGCGATCCCCGCTCGCCCGGGTGAAAGTCCTGTGTTGTTTGACCCATCCACCACCCCGGCCAACCTCCCTACCCGGATTTTCGGCTTTTTATATTACTCCCTACAATTTCGTGCTGTGGCCACGAAATATGTTTCCCATTGAAATACATTAGTTCACATTTTGTTCCACCACGTAAAAAACGACAAAAACGTCTCCGTGAACACGTATCAAATAACGTCACATTTACACAAACTTCCATGAGACCGGGCTGGGCTCTTGGTGGGCGGCTGTCTGACGGTGCCGGTTGGGGGTACGATGAACAGTGGCAGTTATAGTCATAATAAAGATAATAGAACTATGACTAAAAATAGTAGTTGTAGTAGTTCATGGTGTAGCAGGGCACTGCAGGGTGTAGCAGGGCGCCGAGCAGGACCACGGCGGCAGCTGCAACCATGATTTAGGTGCCACACTAATCCAAGGAAAACTGCGAGGCGAGAAAACGCAAGGACTCCGGGAAATAAGCTCCCCAGAACTAAGTTGCGCTCTATAATATGAGCAGGTTGACACAGTGCTTCCCTGTTTGTGGGCTATAATTGAGCTGAGTGGACAGAATGTCTTTGTGTTGTGGCCTGTGTGCCCTCCAGCTGATTGTATGTCTCTGGAGGGCTATAGAGTTCCAGGTTCCTCCACAGCAGCCTGTGAGCTCGCATTCACAAAACAGTCCTTTAGTCTCATGCAGCCTACTATGGAGTCTGACTGAGACAACTGAGGGCTTGTGTTCAGGCTGCATCGGCAATATAAGATTTGGTTATTATTGAATGATGCAAAGAATATTTTTATACTGAACTGCAAAACAGTGATTATGCTCAGTTGGAACTTTCAGTGTCCATGCAGGAAGTAGTGATGTTCATATTATATAGTGCATTGTAAAGTAAGGATGTGAAGGTTGGATTGTTAGTTAAAAATGTTATAAATGTTCACGTTCAGCATCAAAGCTTCACATTCCGTCTCATTCTAGTAGTTGACATTTTTATTATTGGAGAATAACCACATTTCCCTAACTTTAATGAAATGTTTTTTTATCATATCCATGTCATTACCATATCATATTTATATCAAATTAAATCATTAAATTATGCTGCGGAAGTGGGTTGAGAGCTTTCTATGTGCGTTTGATTTTTTTTTCAGATTCAGATTTGTTGGATACAGGTGGAGCAATATCATCTTGAGGTCAAGTGGAATATTCACAGACAAGATGAACATGGTTTTATTGATCACCTCCCTCCAGAATGTTTTAATTTTGTCACACTCCCAGACACAGTGCATAAATGTTCCATAAGCCCCATTGCATTTAAAGTGGCCATATTATGCTGTTCCGTATTTTCTGTCACATCTACAATGTTATAATGTCAGATTTTCACGTTAAACATGGCCCAAACCTTTAAAAGAATTAGATTAATGTATTTTAGAGAAATCCCAGTGAGCTAAAACGTTCAGATATCAGATTGTTTCGGGACGGGGGGGCTTAAAGAGACAGGCGCTCCAAAAGAGTGTCTCAGACAGTGGGTGAATACAGAAGCATATGGGCATATGAAAAAGGGTGTTTTTTGAACATTAAAGCATGTAAACATGTCCTTGTACAAACACAAAATACAAGTATATACCTGAAAATGCTATATACAGTAATATTTCCCCTTTAAAACAATTACTGTTGCATTTATTTTATTTAACATTTGTCTGCATCAGCCAATTATATTAGAGTAGCTGGCTGGCTGGCCTGGCTAAACAATAGCACGTTAACTAAGGGTAGCGCTCATGTTAGAGATAAGGTTACATCTGCATGGATTTAGGGACATTTCAAAAGCATCACACATATCCCATCAACAGAAGAGATGAGAGACACTTCTTCTTCACACATTCCTTTATTTACGGTGCTGTCTGCATCGTTAACAAAGACAGAAAAACAGTTCTTCGGCCGGGACACCAAGTCCGGGCTTCCTGAATGATAGCTGTCAATCAAGGTAAACTAAGGAAGTCTGTGGGTGAGATCGCCTTGAAAGTGACCAATCATAGCAGGGCCAGGGCCTCCCTTGGTTTTCACTTGCGGGTGCGTGGTGGCTGCTCTTTGTATGTGGTGCTTAGTTTTATACACGCAGGTGCCATTCTTTCCCTCCTGTTTTGTTTCACACTCAAAGCTGTCTGTACAACTCTAGATGGTTGTATTGTTGCGAGAAGAGTAATATTTGTGCATGTGAAATTATATAATTTTCTCATGAGTATGTTTTATCACGCTAGCGAGATATTACATAATCCTGACTCCATAATTAGGATCCCTTCTTTAAAGAGCTCACCTACTTTACTTATTCCTTACTTTGGAATAAGTAATAACCACACATAAATTATATTAAGAACTACAGGAGGTATGTGTTCTTTAGTACTTTAGCTTAGCTGAATACAGGTACAAATGCAATGGTACCTTAAAGGAGCATGACTCCGTCCATGACAGAAAAATAGCCAACTCCACATTTACAGTGACATGATGTTTTGGTTTTGTGCAGCAGGTATTGGGCGGCACGTTTTCCTCAGTGTCCTTCATGCTCCAGCAGATATTGTTGACTTTATCACACACACTGATTGATGCTGCTCATGACCTCTGCAGAAGATGTAAAAGTTGTTGTTCCTGTGGTGTGCAGAGATCAGGAGCGTAATAGTGTGAAACATCCTGATAAAGCCAATGTTTGTCTTTAATGATAGGTGGTATTTGATTTAAACTGCTTTTTTCGGAAGTGTCGTAGAAACACACACACACACACACACACACACACACACACACACACACTACAACACAAATCCTGCATCAGTGCAGAGACGCAGTGTGTGCCCACTGCTTTAAATATCCTGAGGTGGAGGTGGAGGTGGAGAGAACCTCCACCTATTTTTTTCTTCCAATCAGTGACTCTTTTTGATAATGACTCACTTTTTTAGGACCTGTTGCTAAGGTGTTAGGGACTGTTCGTTATTTATCTCAGGGGCCACCGGAGGAGTTTTGGGATCTTTAGCCAAAACAGACCTGACCCTTCCTAAATGAGATGGGAAAAAGGGATGACCCTCCCCAACACTTTATTGATGCCTTCTGTACTGGTTTGCACTTGGCAAAGACGTATATATGCCCATTGTTTTTTTACAGCCATGACATATGTGACTTAACCTCTGCATTCTCATCTTACGCATCACACTCCTCTGTTATGGTGGCCATTTCAGTAGATTTACTCACTAACATTGTTGTGGAAACACAAATAAGCATTGAAACTAAATGCACACTTCCTCCATTACTTCAAATACTAAGTTACTCCTTATTCACGGCAATCATGCTAATGAATAAAATTATTTTTTCAGCAGATGTCTTAGTTACAACACGATGGAGCTAGCAAAGCAGTTTTGTGTTTATATGTGCGAGCGGAATTTATTCAGTTTGGGAAATCCCACGGTCTCTAAAGCTACAGCTCAAAATTGTCTGGCTGACTAAACAAGGAGGGACCCATCTGCTAGCGATAGGAGCAGAGACTGAGAGAGCTACATGGAGCTACATGGATTAATATGCACCAAACAAGCCACTTTTTGCTGTTTACATGTTGACACAGTTTTCCTTTGGGAAGATACTTTGAAGTTGGAAAAAGGTAAATTGCAATATATGTTTTTAATCGCAATAATATGGTATAGTATTTTAGGTTATTTTAACCATATGAAATGGTTTTCATCAGTAGATAAATTTTACTGTAAATTTCATAGTTTTTTCTGTAAACTAGTTTGCTTTCGACCATTTGATATGATTGTTCCCCAGAGCCTCCTCAAAGCTACTATGCTCATTGGTGGCACCTTAACCCTTAAGCCACCAGGCAACCCCCAAATATAACTCATACTACATCCTCTATGGTGCTGACTAATAGCACAGAGAGCTCTGCCATACACAACTGTAAAGAAGAGGAATGATGTTGGCAATTTTAGGTGGAATAGTGAAGGTGGCACCTCCTTTCCAATCATCTATGTGATCAAGTCATGAAAGACAGCAAGCTATGATTGGTCTGGGTTCAACTCTCAGCCAAGTCACTCTATTTCATATCAGACCCATGTCAAACTCCTGGCTAAATAGCAAGCACTCCCTGCATAGGTGGGTACTATGACATCTCCTGGTATCTTTTTATAATAATTTCAAAGGAAATGTCTTTCACATATCTATTGTGGAAATGGTTTTACCAACAAGCTAGCAACAATAACCACTCTTTCCTCGATCGTTGAAGCCCCTGCAATTGTTAGCTTCCCTTTGGACTTCTAGCTGACTGAAATCATTATTTTATTAATAAAGAACCCAGAGATAAAATGTGAATGGTTATTTATAATATCACCCCATGGAGTGTATTTTAGGTATAACGGCAAAAATGATAGGGGGAAAAATCTGTGCTTGATTCTTCAAAACTTTGGTCTTGATGAAGGCTCTCTATGAGAGACTAGTGGGCCATGCTGGTTCTCTTCTGGTGTTCTGTGTATTTGTGAAAGACTGTGTGGAATGAGCGAAAATCAAAGGTGTGTGGTTCATGAAAGTGTTGTTATGGCCATGTGTTAGTCACTTGGGGTTGAGTCTTGTGATGTGAGTGTGTGATGGATGGTGCGAACCCCTGGCTAATCTCCCCTGCACCTCTCTAAATAAACCCAGTAGTGTGACGACTGTTGACATGTGAAGGGAGGCTTGTAAAAATAGCCAAACACTGTATGTTCTAAACATCTAACAAACCTGAAATAAATAATCTCTGAAATAAGAATGTTGCACATAAAACTACAGGGTATCTGCAATGTGCGCTGGTCCTGACCCATTTAGAGCTTTACATTCAATAATTTCAATTTAAAATTAGAAGAGAAGGCACTGTATTTAAGATAAAACTAAAGTGAGGTGCTCTCATTTATTGTGATTCTAACAGCAGGATTCAGGATAAGTAGTAGCCTGTTTCTGCTTTTTGAAAAGACCAGTGAAAAGTGCATTACTAAGCTGAACACATTAATTTTCAGCAATTCAGATGAGACCCATAGACCGGGGGGCATTGTAACCATATGGGGCAAATCAGGTCAGTGTCTGTTATTATCTACTAAAAGTGCTTTATTTTGCCACTGAAAGGCTCAGATTATTATTCTAAGTGTCTGACAACATTATGGAAAGGATCCATACAGAGATAGGGCTTTTTAAAACCTCTTTAAAGCAACACTATGTAACTTTTCCCTTTTTCGGTCCCCCTACAGGTTGTCTCATTGGAACTACAGCTTGCGCTACTTGCGCGCTTCGGTCCCCCTACAGATTGTCTCATTGGAACTACAGCTGCAGCTAAAAGTTACATAGTAGTAGTAGTAGATAACTTTATTGTCCCCATGGGGCAGTTAGGTTTGCGGCACAATCGCAAGGCACTTTATGACATCAGACATATGACACAAACAAATAGTCCTTACATCAGACACCGACAGACTACACGAATATACATCACACACTACAATACAGTACAATTTAGTGTTGCGTAAAGACCTATCTGTCTAACTAGAAACAGTTCTGACGTCGCTAGCGCTAAACCCACCAGACTCCATTTAAAAAAAACAATACTTTTAGCATGTATAGAGCCAACATATTTTCATTTCAGTGAAGTTAAATACAAGCTTCACAATTGCCATATTAACTTACATTGTAGATTGTTTCACCCCTGCTGACGGCAGCGATCTTGCTTAATACTGGACCAGTGTCAAAGATTGTTGTTCCCATCAGTCACTTAGTCACAAAAACATAGGAAAATAGGGTCCAGGTTGAAAAAAACGGTAGTTACACTTTAAACTACCTCTTTAGGTGGTCCTTTTTTAGGTGGCTAAAAACATTTTGTTGGTACCCCGGTCCACAGCGATACATATCGCTCTATTCAAAGCCACTAGTCCTTTGACAAAAACAGTAATTTTACCTCGCAGAACAGGGGGCTAACACTGCCTCGATCGGTTAGTTAGAACAAAAGTCACACAATAACCAACTTTTTTGGATCCGACCTAACGTGGCGACCACAGCATACATTGCTTAGCTTCCTGTGTGTTTCTCCAAACATGGGACTGTGCCAACCACTGTACTTTATATAGTTACTTTGTATAGTTACTGTACTATACGGTACTGTACTGTATTGAAGCAACGTCATCATACAGAAACCTACATCAGATCAAGTGGGAAAAAGTGTTTGTCTTGCAGACCTTCCCCTATTTGTTTTTCCCAGCATAACCACAACCCTAGGAAAACGTAATACTACTGTATAGTTATGTCTAAGGGCTTCCAGAGTTTAGGCCAGAGATGGGGACTCGAGTCTGAGACTCGGACTCAAGTTGCACTTAAGTCGCACATACAGCTGACTTCAGACTTGAGTTGCGACTCGACCCAAATGACTTCAGACTTGACTCGGACTCGAGCTTCGTGACTCATCAATAACCTGTTTTCATGCAATTATTGCTTTTTTAATCTAAATTTATTCATGTATTTCTTTTATTGGCGCATATACGTTGAGGAAACGTATGACGAGCTGCATGTCCCCCGCCCTTTTCCATAATGTGCAACATAACGCATGCGCTATGCCTTATGTGCGCACACTCACATATCAAAAAATGCATTGAGGATGGTGACACCAAGTCCTCTCGGAGTTGTGGCTTTGTCATTAGTTTTGGGTTTCAATAACTTGTGCGAACAGCTACATGCAAGGTGATATGAGCCAGTGTGTTGCACCAAGATAAATTATGCCGGATCAACAACGTCGAACTTCATCAGGCATCTCAAAACGCACCCAGATCAGTCACTTGCTAATGTGAAAAGAGACGTTACATTTAGCATATATCGTCACAGGTAACAAGCTAACCATCGCAAACTGTTGTGCTAATGCTGGGAACAGGCAAATTGTATCTTTATAGTTAGTAGTTGCTGAGGCTCAGATATCCATGGCGCACAGGAGGCAGGACGCACGGATCCATCTCCCCAGGAACAAACGGTGTGTTGGATGGGCAAACTCATGTGATGCGTAATTGATCCCGTGGATGATTTGTAGGCTATTAAGTGAACAAGGTTTACCCAGTTCACCAAACACTTGGCCATCTTGACTGTCTTAATTCTGCACACATTTATGTTACAGTAGGCCTATTTACTATTTCATTATATAATCCATGTTTGGTGCAGTGGTCATCTGCCGTGGAGACCCTGGCCTCACTAACCTCTCCTCCTCTGAGTCTCATCTCCCTTGCGCTGGACTCAGTTTCTCTGAGCGTACTAACACTTAGAAAATGAATGGAATTACATCAGTGAGTTCAAACTGCTTATTGTGTGTAATTTGGACTGACACTGAGATGCATGTTGTTCTGTAACTGGTGTGGCGCTGCCACTATTCTCTTGATTTCCACTTTGACATTAGACATTTTTTTGAGAGATTTTACATTTAGCATATATCGTCACAGGTAACAAGCTAACCATCGCAAAGTGTTGTGCTAATGCAAATAGGCAAATTGTATCTTTATAGTTGTATCCATGTGATGTGACAGACTTTGGTTAATATTTCACCAAGTTCGAGGGCTGGAGGGATGTGTTAAGAAGACCCCATAAAGTTATCCTACAACTGATTTTGATACTGTACTGTATGGATGGTAGCTACATGACATGCTTTGAATTCATAAGATTTAACAATACAGTGTTAGGGACAGATCAGATGGCCAGAGACTTGAAACTTGACTTGGACTCGTGGCAATAGACTTGAGACTTGACTTGAACTTGCCCCTCAAAGACTTGAGACTTACCTTGGACTCAAGCTCAAAGACTTGAGACTCGACTTGGACTTCCAAAAAATGACTTGTGAACATCTCTGGTTTAGGCTGCCCGTGCATATGAATCAGAGCTAAACACTCGGCTTGCCAGGCCACAGTGAAAATTGATGGGCCTACCTGTAGTCCTTTGGCTCCGCTGCTCCCCTCCGTTCACACGACCAGCTCACTCCGTGGTCCTGCGCTGGTCATCCTCATCACAGTGTTGACAGTTCAGTTGTAGACATTTAAGACGTGGACAAATAACATTAAAACAACTTGATGGGGGGAAAAGAGGATTCCTTTCTTCCACAGTCTCCTCAACATCCGCTTTTTTAAAGGAACACGCCGACTTATTTGGACTTTAGCTTATTCACCGTATCCCCCAGAGTTAGATAAATCCATACATACCCTACTCATACAGTGTTTCTGTCTGTAGAGGTACGAATAAGCTGCAGACTGTAACCACTGTTAGAGGACAGTTTTTTGCAGTTTGAAGATCTGTATTTCAAGCATAAGTGATGATCCCAGTTGGAGTTGAGCCCCCAACCCTGCCAGAGTTAAAGCATGGCTCAGCTATTGGGCTATACAGGGCTACAGACAGTAAATACTCATACTGATCCCTCAAAGTGAATATACTGTACAGTGTTAGAAACTGTGACATGCATTCTGTATTCATTTTCTATAGCAGTTAAACTTGAGCTTAGATACATCATGTTAACTTTAATAAGTCTTGTGTTGTCTGCAAAACCTGATATACATCTAGGGCTGGGCGATATGGCCTAAAAATAAAATCCCCTTTTTCAAAAACAAATCCGATTTAAGATTTAAATCGTTTTTTTTCTCCCCCTACTTAAAATCAATCTGCAGATGACAAAGAAATTGTTCTAAACAAGTTTTAACTTTATTTTATTTTGACTCATACGCACACACACAGACACACACAAGGGGCTATATATTCAACAACAAAAAAACGGATGCGTGAGATAAATCTGTTTTCACACATACAGGTAGCAAATTCAATTCTCGTTCCTCGCTATAAGTTCAAATCATTTTAATGTTATTGCGCAACCTTGCCTGTATTTTCAACTGTTGCTGAGTAACGTACAGTAACATCCCATGGTCTCTTGAATGTAGCATACCTTTAGTAACTAGCGGTAAAAACAAACGTTGAAGAGGAGCTCCGTGCTATAGAGCGGCGATTGCTAGTTGTTTAAGCCGCTACAGACCTCTGTCGTATCAGCAGCATTTAGTTGATGTGTTGAGCCGCAACAGAGTTCCTCAACACCGCCTCTGGTGCCCTGCATGGTGCTCCTTCAGGTCAGCGGTAGCTGGTGGTTCAGTTATCCGAGAATAGGTGACTCTCAGCTGGGGACAGGGCTTAAATTAGCGTTAAAAACAGCCAAGAAAGGGAAAACACAGGGGTTGGACGGAATTCCATCAGAACTTCTGCTACAATACTTTGACATACTAGGACCTACCATCTTACAAACTTTAACCTCGGCCATAGAGAGGGGCACCTTTAATTAACAAACCAACACTGCACTAATTTCGGTCATACACAAAAAGGGCAAAGATCCCACGGAGTGCTCAAACTACAGGCCCATCAGCCTCATTGAGACGGATATTAAGCTATATTCCAAAGTCTTGGCACTACACCTAGAACGCTTTATTGAGAAGCTAGTCCACCCTGACCAATCAGGGTTTATACCAAAGCATCACGCTGCAGACAATATACACAGATTATTCCATGTAATAGAAGAAGCCAAAAACCTTCCAACAACAGCAACAGTTTTATCACTGGATGCGGAAAAGGCTTTTGACCGCTTAGAGTGGAATTACTTGTAGTAAGTAATGCAGAGGCTTGGTTTGGGAGCCAAATTCATTGACATGGTACGTACTTTATATGCGAATCCCACAGCCATAATCTCAACCAATGGCCTCCACTCACAGCCATTCCCGGTCACACGGGGCTCACGACAGGGATGCCCGCTATCTCCCATGCTATTTGCGATCTCTCTTGAACTGTTAGCCCAAGCCATAAGGCAAAATAAAATATGTAATGTCCAGATTAAATCCAATAACAACTCAATATCGTTATTTGCAGATGATGTTTTGCTGTACATCTCTGACCTTGAGGACTCCCAAAAATTCTTAAGATCTTTAACGAATTTGGCTCAATCTCCAGCTATAAAATCAACTGGAATAAATCTAATCTTCTGTTGAACAACGGACAGGTGACATCAGCTATTAGTGATACAATACCAACCCAAAAGCAAAATTACATATTTGGGCATCACCATTCACGCATCGCTACAGCAAGTTGTCCAGGGCAAATGTGAAACTATACTAAGTAGTGTTCAAAGAGATCTGGCCAATTAGTCTGCGCTGCCGGCATTGCTACGGTCCAGGATTGCTGTCGTTAAAATGAACATAGTTCCTCGTGTGAATTTCTTAAGTACAATGATCCCCTTACCCCCACCAATACATTTCTGGAAGAAAGTTGATACCGTAATTCGGCAGTATATTTGGAATAATAAACAACCTAGGCTAAAATACTCTACCCTGCAACATACCACAAACACGGGAGGCCTGGCCCTCCCCAACCTTAAAGTGTACCACAGAGCTTTTCAACTACGGGCCCTCAGAGTGTGGATGGACCCCTCATCTACGGTCCGATGAAGAGAAATAGAGCAAAACCTCACTGGAAGTCTAAGACTGCAAGACCTTGCCTTTACAGGTGTGTGTCCAAAAATATGTATGCTAGCCTATGGCCATATTATCACCAACACATTGACCAACTTTAAACAGGTCGAGGAGCAACTACGCTACACCAATAAGTGGCATTTGAACACCCCAATTTGGCACAACAGACACTTAATGTCTGGTAACAAACCTTTTGTTTATAACCAGTGGAGTGACAGAGGTATTTATACCAACTATTCAATGATGAAGGTATGTTAAGTTTTGAAAACCTGAGAGCTGGCTTTGAGGTCCCTAGGGCATCCTTCTTCCTTTATCTTCGCTTAAGATCAGCCCTAAAATATTACGGAGTACCATGGGGGAACAGTCTTGAGATGCACCCAATCATTAAATGGCTTGTTGATTCTCCGGTGAGAGGATTAGTGTCCAGGATTTATGCTAAACTGATGCAAGTATCTGTAGGAGAACTCCCAATACTAAAGAAATGGGAGCGAGAGCTGAGACCGGAGGGGAACGCGATAAATTGGGAGACAGTTTGGGACATTTCCCACTGTTCCAAGAACCCAAATCACCAGCAGATCCACTTCAACATATGCCATAGGACATATTGGACTCCTCAGAAAAGATACGTCTCTAAAGCCATTCCTACTCCCTATTGCACGTTCTGCCAACCTGAACAAACTGGAACTTTCTTGCACATGATCAGGGAGTGTGAGCAGGTGCATGAGTTTTGGAATAAAACAACATCATTAATATCTGATGTAATAGGATGTTGAATTCCTGCTGACCCGATTGTTTTGTTACTTAATGATGACTCTAAATTACACCTACTTGGGAGACAGAAGAAAATTTGGCTAGCTGGATCAACCGCAACCAAGAAAATGATAGCTCAGTGCTGGCTCCCTCCCCCACTCGCTTTGTATAAAACAGTGGTTGGCGTACTTTCTGGACATAGCAAGGATTAACAAAGCCAAGTCATCGACTATAGACCTATGGAAAAATGCAACAGCACAAGTATCAGTCCTAATGACCTCAGCTTCACAACAAGTAGAGGAAAGCGACTAGGCAATGTGTGAGTCCTTATTACTGTGGGGGGTGGGGGGTGGAAGAGGGTTGTTGTTCTTGTTCAACTGTGTTTGTCTGTTTTGTATGATACGAAAATATAAAAAATTTAAAAAAAAGACTAGTCATAATCTAGGAAGACTCTTTAAGTAAGAAGGCTCTGAAGGCCTTTAATTATCTAAACACAATCTCCAGTTAAAGCCCTGGAGATTTCTGGGGGCCAAATGCATAAAACTGTATAGATTCACAACTAAAACTCTATGTACACAAGACAAAAATGTGCTTACACATTCTTTTGCTGAGATTCATTAAGCCGCACGTATGCCTGATTCTGTTTTATAAATCCCAATCATTGTGGAACCCTAAGCCTCATGTTTCTTACTGGAATCACACATCATTGTAGTGATAACTTCCAACTCACCAAAAAATAAACTTAATGCCTTTTATTACATTTGTTCAAATATTATATGAGTCTGGACAGACATGGATGTTACCTGCAAGGCATACAACTGCAAGGCGGTAATTCTAGTTTTCACATTTTGCACTATTTCTATCATATCCAGGCAAAGTGGAACTGAGAGTCTTCTGCTCTTCAGTAGCAAAAACTCTTTCTTAGCCTTGTGTTTTATTCAGCTCATGTTATTTTCACTATGATGGATTGTGTAGTTCTCTACTACTAGTTCTAGATTTTTTGTAGTTTTCAGGGCAGCAATAGAAATTGCAGTCATGGTGTTATTGCTGTGTTGCTGCAAATAGACGGCATGGTAACTAACTGTCATTCTGCATTGCTGTTAAGTACCAGCGTTCGACTGTGATGACTGCAGCCCAGACTTGTTTTTGTCTCCAATTCTTAATCTGGATCTTCCATATTCAGCTGAAATCCTCTCTTCCTGTGATGGAGTGAGGGAAGGCAGCTGCAGGGAGAGCTGAAAACTTTTAAGACCTCTGGGTATTTGCCTGAGTGACGGACCTCACCACAGGGTTGTTGTTGAGCCCGCTCTCTGTTCACTTACGCAAGACCTGGACGCTGCTGCCATTTGAACTGCTCAGCCACTGTGGCCAAGCAGCATTGTGTAACAAAAGGGAGGGAAAGACAGCAATTGAGTGAGAGAGTTAAAAGAATAACAAGTTCCTCCAGCACTGTATTGTTTACAGCAACGGCACAAGTCCTGTGTAAGATGATAGTCTTAACAGGAGTGCAGGAGGAGGGGGAGGAGGTTGTTTGGTGCTGGGCTATGGTGCGGCTGCTCACATGCTGGATGAGAGTTTGTACAGTGTTGCTGGCTGTGCTGGTGCCTTGGGTTATGCAACAGGTTGGTCGAGGTGTGTGTGTGTGTGTGTGTGTGTGTGTGTGTGTGTGTGTGTGTGTGTGTGTGTGTGTGTGTGTGTGTGTGTGTGTGTGTGTGTGTGTGTGCCATGCTGTCTAATTGCCAGTGGAAGTGAGCCATCCCAGCAAGCATTCAACATCCTTCATCATGCCAAGTTTAACGTCAGTCCAAATGAACATCAAACTTTTACAGGGGTACTATTATATATTAAAAGAGAACTCTACAGAGGGTTTTGAAGAGCATGTATCAGTTTGTGCCCTGTCACAGACCTGCAATTAACTTTTGCCTTTTTATTGACTTTACCCATGAGCTTTCCATAACCTCAACTATTGTTACGATGTGCAGATATTGTAGAAAGCATGCATTGGCATTGGATGTTAAAACAAGGGTTTGAAAATCATCCAATAATGACATTTTTGTCTGGAGAGATTTTTAACATTTACAATATTTTATTTACTGTTCTTGATTATAGGAATTATTCAAAATATATGATAATCTCAATAAGATGCCATTCTATAGAAAATTACTCAGTAGTATAGATAACTAGAATGGCACTTGGAAACCGCAGACTTCTGCCAATGCCAGTAGTGTGATAATGTCAGGAAGTGCAGGGCCCAAAGGTGCTCACAAGTCTTTCAGCTAGAGTCCAAGTCAAGTCTTAAGTCTTTGATCTAGAATCCAAGTCTCAAGTCTCTCATGGTTATAATTAGTGTTGTATCAGCTGCTGCGTTCCATCCAGGCTGCTTAGAACACTGCATATATAAGGAATTCAAAGCATGTAATATGTTATTATCCTATCCTATTAGCTTACAATATCAGGTTTGATTAGTTGTTTGGTTGGAATCAATGTAAACAAGCTATTGCCATATGACAGAACACACGAAGGATGCTTTACTTTAAGGGTTAATAACTGTATTTTGCCTTGTAACATGAGCATACAGTACAGTATACAGACCAAATATTGAGATACTAAAGAAGAAAGGACTTGCTGTCTAATTGTTGAATCATGACAGACCTTGCATCCTGTTGTGCAGGCTCTGCTGGGCCAAAAGAACAAATACAAAACAAATGATTACCTCATAACGCCATAATTAACATTCTCCCAATTAGTGCAAACTGCAAAACATCACATTGTAGCTAAATGCAAAACAATATTGCTGCCAAATGTGAACTCTGATCCAGAATGCCGCAGCACATGTACTGACAAGAACTAAGAAAAGAGATCATATTTCTCCTGTAATACCTTCCCTGCATTGGCTTCCTGTAAAATCCAGGATTGAATTTAAAATCTTTCTCTTGACCTACATAGCTCTTAATGGTCAGGCACCATCAGATCTTAATGAGCTAATAGTACCTTATTGTCCCACTAGAGCACTGCACTCCCAGAATGTAGAGTCCCTGTTCCTAGAGTCTCTAAAAGTAGAATGGGAGCCAGAGCCTTTAGCTATCAGTCTCCTCTCCTGTGGAACCAGCTCCCATTCTGGGTTCGGGAGGCAGATACCGTCACCACATTTAAGAGTAAACTTTAAACTCTCTTCTCTGATAAAGCTTTTAGTTAGGGATTGAGGAGTTGCAGTGTTCGCCTAGACCGGCGGGGGAGGGTGTATAGCTTCAGACACGGCACCCCTTCTTTTCTCTACTTCTCTTCATAGTCGTCAGATTCATCTACCAGCCCTTATAGAGCTGGCTCAGGTGTGCCTTGGACCAGCTCTTAGTTATGCTGTTATAGTTTTAGACTGCCTGGGGACTTCCTTTGACACACTGAGCTCCTCTCTCCTCTCTCTTTCCATCTGTGTGCACTCATGCCCCAGAAATGCTTGTTACTAACTTAGCTCTGGGGTGCTTATCCCCCGGAGTTCTTATGTTTTCTGGCCTTGCAGTTTTTCTTGGATTAGTATGGCACCTAAATCATGGTTGCAGCTGCCGCCGTGGTCCTGCTTGGCGCCCTGCTACACCCTGCTATGACCTGCAGTGCCCCGCTACGCCATGAACTACTACAACTACTATTTTTAGTCATCGTTCCATTATCTTTATTGTGACTATAATTGCCACTGTTCATCGCAACCGACACCGTCAGACAAACGCCCACCAAGAGCCTGGGTCTGTCCGAGGTTTCTGTGAATGACTTTTCTTGGGCCCATGTACGCACAGGGTATATGTAAATCTGCATCCTTCAATATCTGTAGATGCATATGTGTGCCTTTGTT
Organism: Perca fluviatilis; assembly: GCF_010015445.1. Lineage (NCBI taxonomy): Eukaryota > Metazoa > Chordata > Actinopteri > Perciformes > Percidae > Perca > Perca fluviatilis. Next base: position 8,708,329 of record NC_053118.1, on the reverse strand, counting down.
TAAATCCATGCCTAAATAACCACATTACACAATGCATAAAGACCATGTATCTGTGTTGTGTATATGTGTGTTTATCTGTTGCTGGGAATTGGGCCTGTGGAGACAGACAGGCAGTGGTGGAGAGGCCTTCAAAGCGCTGGGTATTTTTAGTTCCCAGGGATTATGTGCATAGTTGTTTTCAATTTACTATTGGCAGGTGAGTGTCTGGGCAAAGGTGTCTGCAGTGAACCAGACAGGCAGGAGCTCACATTCCCTCACTATAGATACTTTTCTTTTTCTCTCTTGCTCTCAGTCTCTCATCTTATTATCAGGCTGTTCTTTTACTCTCTCGCGCCCGACACCTCCTACCCCTCCTCTGTCTGTAGCTGCCTGTTCCTGTCTGCTGCTCTCTTTATCATTCTTTCAACTTAAAGACAACTTAAAGACTTTCTTTACACCAATGACGTTTTATCTGCTTTTCAATCAAGTTTTAGAGAAAAAACATAGCACCATCACAGCTGCACTGAAGGCGGTGAATGACATTTCTGTTGCATGTGATAAGAAGCAACACTGTGCATCACTGTTTATTGATTTGTCCAAATCCTTTGAAACAGTAGATTGTGATCTTTTAAAATGTAGACTTCTCAATACAGGACTATCAGAGCAAGCAGTCGCTTGGTTCCAAAACTACCTCAGTGGACTTAGTGCATTAAACATGACGGTCTTCATTCGAATAATTTACCCATCCTTAAGGGTGTACCACAGGGTTTTGTACTAGCCCTACTTTTATTTACCATTTACATAAATAATCTGAATCAAAATGTCTCACATGCTAATTTCCATTTTTATGCTGATGATACCATGATATACTGCTTTGCTCCAACTCTTAAACAGTCTATTGAAAACTTGCAAAATGCTTTTATTGTCATCCAAAATACCCTTCTTCAGCTAAAGTTTTGAATGCAGATAAGACCGAACTTATGTTGTTTACTGGCTCCAGAAATAGACCACAAAATGTCCCCTCTGTGGTCACTCTTGATGCTAGTGAAATACAGGTGGTTACATCCAGTGTTGGGGAGTAACGGAATACATGTAACGGCGTTACGTATTTAGAATACAAATTATGAGTAACTGTATTCCGTTACAGTTAGAATTTAAATCGTTGGTATTTAGAATACAGTTACATTGTTGAAATCAATGGATTACATGACGATACACGAGTTTATTCACTCTGACTAAATTAAGGCAACTCTATGCATTTTCCAGAAGCCCCGATATGAAATCGAAAAAAATAGCTATTTGCGTGATCAGTCACAATGGAGTCGGGAGTCGGAACCGGCACGACAGAGCCAGGACAGGAATAAGTTTCTATCTTGGAAATTCAAACAGCATTTCACATTAAAGAACGAACAGGGAGAATGAAATATAACTGTGCAGTGCAACCTCTGCTTGCCAGCAACCAACCTGCTTTCAGCGTCCAAATTACTCCACCTCCAACCTGAAGAAGCATCTTAAAGTAAGCTATTTTTTTTATTAGCCAGGTGTAGTCGTCTGCTGTAGTTTTACTGGTCACCTTGCTATTTTAACGTTGACGTGTGACTTTACATTCTCCTACGTGCTGATTTACTAGCTCCAGAGCCGTTAAAGACTGACTAGCCCCGTTTGACATGCTAGCTAACGTTAGCTAAAATTAGCTCGTGGTAGCAAGACTGCGGTTAGATTTTTGTAGTATGCAGTTCGGGACTACCAATACAATAATCTATCTGCTTGTTCAGGTACACATTCAGCTAGTTGGAATAAAAAGAACACACCATTATAGGCCTGTTTAGTAAGCTGGATGTGATAGCTGCATTCCTACACTTATAAAACGCAATTCAATGTGGAAGTAATCCTGAAGTAATCCAAGTATTCAGAATACGTTACTCAGATTGAGTAACGTAACGGAATACGTTACAAATTACATTTGTGGGCATGTATTCTGTATTCTGTAACGAAATACGTTTTGAAAGTATCCTTCCCAACACTGGTTACATCTTACAAATACCTGGGCATTGTAATTGATGACTCCCTCACCTTTAAGCCTCATGTGCCCTACCTGGTAAAAAAGCTGAGGCTTGAGTTGTTCTTGAGTTGTGTTTCTTTTTCAATGTAAAAAAGCATCTTGTGGCTGCTACTTTTTTATTTGTTCTGGACTATGATGATTTTTTTATATGCATGCCTCTGTTCAATGTCTTCATATGGTTGACTCAGCCAACCGTGCTTCCTTGAGGTTCATTACCAACTGCAAAGCTCGGACTCACCACTGCAAGTTGTACTCTTGGGTAGGATGGCCTGCTCTGGCGACCCGTAGGCTCTGTCACTGGTATAACTTTATTTATAAGGTGATGCTTGGTGTGCTACCTCCCTACATTTGTTCTCTTATCACACGGAAAAGTGCTGGTCGGCACTTACGTTCTCAGGACATAATTTTGCTTTCTGTCCCTAATGTGCGTACAGAACAGGGAAAAAAGGGGGACATTCTTCCCTCACTTTTTAATCCTATTCTTGTTACTCTCACTTTTGTTGCAGGTTAATTAGTTTTGTTATTGCTTTGGGACTATTATAGGTGTATAAGTAGGTGGTAAAACCTCACAACTCTTAGTACAAAACTCAAAGAAGATCATCAAAATGGCTGTTTTTTCAAACATGTTTTCGCATGTTGTGTGTAAACACTGGCAATTTCCTTCAACATGGAGCAGGATGGACAGCAAGGAATAGGAAGAGCTTGATAAAAGGGATCTGTCAGAGAGGTGGCCATGGGCACCAACAGAGGCCAGAGAGGTTAATGTAAATACTGTAAAAACTAATTTGGCCAAATTATTGTAGAGGATGTCTTCATTGATCACAACTTGATTACACATAATATTTTACACTACTGTAGCATATTACTTTCAGCACTACTAACAGCGATATGAAACATGTATCTTGCATTGTTTGTTACTGGATTCGCTGGTAGTTAAAACGACTAAACTACAAAAGATATCATTATGTTGTGTTTTGTTTTGGTTTTAAATAGGGCTTTGCAAGTTAACGCATTATTATCGCGATAACTCATTAATTAATTAATGCCGACAATTATTTATTCATGCATTAACGCAGTATTTATTATTTCTTTTATTATTGTAAAAGTCTGTTGCTGACTGCTGCCATGCTTACAGGAACCGGAAAAGAAAAGAATTGGCGGATAAACAAACATGGAGAAGGATACGGAACTTTTATATGGCCAGTTTCATTTTAAAGTTCTTCCAGACGGCGCAGTTGACAGAACCAAAGTTATTTGTAACCACTGCAAAGTTGAATTTTCTTATCGCCGGAGTACTTCCGGTCTGAAATATTACTTAAGTGCAATACACACAGTTGATACCAGCAAATCATTCAACGAAACAAACAGTGGCGCGTCGGCAGACTATGTTAGATGCAGCGTGTGGGAGAAGTATAGATAAACAAAGACAAGAGAAGCTAACAAATGCCATAGCGAAGTGGATAGCTACAGACTGCGGGCCCATTAGTGTTGTGGAGGACGTCGGTCTGAGAAACATTCTGAGAATTGCAACAAATGACGGCAGGTATGAGATTCCCTCAAGACGCACCATCACAAGAAGAATACACGGGTTGTATGAAAAGGAGAGTTAACTTTACAATGTGCACCTGCTGTTGCTCTCACTGGGGACTACTGGACATCACTGGGTAACTAAAATTACCTCGGAGTTACAGTTTTAATGTTATGATTGTGGCTCAGGATTTTGTTTTTCTATATATATATATATAACAGGATGACATGAATGCCCTGGCAGTGGCAATAAGCTTTAATTTTGTATTTGCTTTGATTACATTCGCTGGTAGAGATTTACACTAAATATTTTATTAATCTGCTACTGTATAAACAAAATGCTGATGTTAAGTGTTTGCAGAACAAATGTTATGGCACTTTCGTTCATATGGCAGAACATTTCAAATAAAATTGCGCTATACACTACTTTTGCGTGTGGTTTCAATCGGTAGCCTCTGAAAAGTGCCCATTGCCGTACTTTAACATACCTTCATTGAATCGCCTGAAAGTGACACCGTGTTGCTACAGTATAACCATACGGACCTCCAAACATATCAGACTGCTCGGTTATAACTCAATATTCTGCTTTTTTATGAAGAGGGATTTCTTTTTAACAAAAAGTGGAGTCTCATGTTTAATTTTTAAAACACACTGCAGTGCAAACTCTGTTGTAACATTTTTTACCAAACTATGTGACCATGTACAAGATGAGATGCATTAGAATTATTTTTAAAATAGCGCCAGTCCAATCAACTAATTCATCTCTTTATTTATAATTTAGTAACTGCTTGATGGAAAATCATACTCCACCTGTCTTTGGGTGCATATTTGTGGTGTGTTCAAACAGATTTTTTTCAGGTGTCTACATCTAGTTGCTGGCCCCAAGTTGTGTGTATGGTCTCACCCCTTTTTCTATACAGAATTAAACCAACTGAAGTGACTTTGCTCAGCTTTGTGAAGCCCGCTGAATGTTGCTTGCGACTACAACTCGGATAAACATGAAAAAAATAAAATATTTATTATCTGTCATCTTCCGCCGCGGCTTAAATTGCCGTGAGCTGGAATAAGTTAGAAACATGAAACTTGTCACTATAACTGGCAATTATGTGCAAGTGCTTCACAAAAAATATAAGTCCAATCGGCCCCATGGTGGTGCTGTTATTAACAGTCAAAATCGGAAATGCCACACCATAAATCCGATTTAGTTGAAATTTCTCACACTTATCCAGCTCAATGTGCTCTACATAAAAAACGCTTGGATAATTAAAGCCTGCCATGATGTTTTTTTTGCTGCTAATATATTGTGTAATGTGAAAAACTGTAATATAAATAAAATGTTGTCAATTCTGATTTTATCAACACCAAAAACATTCTTACTCTCAGGATCTGATCTCTTATATTCGGACCAATACGGTATTTTCTTACAATTGAATTGTATAATTGCTGCCAATTTTATTCGACCTTGTACTGTATTTCAGATTTGATATATTTTACAAATTGTATTTATTTAACCTTTATTTAACCAGAAAGTCAAGGGGGAACTGGTCAAAAAAAGAAATAGAACATGTCAAAAACAGACAAGAGGCCATCATTACTATATACTGTTTATGTTAATATCTTCTTTCATTTTTGTGTTTGAAACACAAAGGTATTTTCACTCTAAATAAACTCTCTTCTACCCTTTTCTTTTCTTGTGTATGACAGAAGTGAGACATATTCAAAGTAGGTCAAATAGGTTTCCCTAAAGTCAGCATGTCAGCTCTGCAGACCAATATTTAGACCTTGTTTTTATTTTCAAATTGTAAAAGTAATTGGGAAAGTAAACAGTTGCATCTGGTAATAAATCTGAGTAATGGGGAATTTTCAGAACAGAAATAGTCACTGCACCATGCCTACACTGTGAAAAAAACTTATTATTATACTGAAACGTTTAAAATATCACACAAAACACCCAATAATATCACCGTATGTGTGTGAGAAGAAAGGTATCATAACAATGATGATGTTGGTGCCAGAACCCACTACCAGTGCTGAGACACATGTGCGCACATGTGGATTTCTTCATGCCAATACATCTGCAAATGCAGTCACAGCTGAATTCCCAACAGCTTGGGATCACAGCGTAATTATTTCACAGCAAATGTTTTCCTTTATGTATTCCCACACTTTCAATCTGTTATTGTTCAGCTCATGGATAGAGCTGAATAATATGGCTGCCACCTGTTCAGGTCATGAAAGAGAACCGAGGTTTGGAAACTAAAATTGAAAATGGTAAAACCCCTTTCATGGCCTAGAATTAGGAAAATCAGCTGAAGTGGAGTATTAAAGCTGCCTAAATCCTCACAAACCGACTCCAAATGAAACAGTTTTAGTTCAAATATTTTTTTTCCTGTCTTTAAGGTCAGATGTTTGCCCACTGCAGGATCCTACTCAGCCCCGACCAAGACTATAATGACCCTTTCATGTTGCATCCAGACTATGCAAGGTGCCACCTGATCATAATTGTAATAAATGATGTTGAATAAACATTCACACACAATTAAGGGTTCAGTATGTTCCCAATCATTAGGCATAACAGCCCCATGTAGACTTAAGGGACCAAGGATTGAGCAACCAACCTTTTTATAAGTGAACGAGAGCTCTACCTCTTGAGCCACAGCCACAGATGGCCCCTTTGACTTTGATCAAAGCCGTGTTGTCTGGTCGCCCAGTACTCAGAGCTCAAGATTTCTTTCTCCCGTTTCTGCTCGCAGTTGATGCTTGTGAAGTGGAAGTATGGGCTGTTCTGCTTCAAGCAGGAGAGGATGGTTGTGAAAAACCAGTGGCCTACTTCTCAAAAATGCAGGGATCAGACTTCCCCTTTTTTTGTCTTTCATAGACGAAGAGTGGCAACACTGACTGATTATTGCGTGCTGTCGTCAAGATCACGCAAAAGTTAATAGGTCACAGCAAGTTCATAGGTCAACACGGTTTGGAGGAGCGACAGCTTGGCTCACCGTCTCTGAAAAACTGTTAGAAATAAATACTATTTTCTTAAAATAAGAGATCCTTTTTCAAACGAGCCTCCATTAAGGTCGGTGCAGACAGCCAAACGTGAAGTGTTCGTCAAGTCAGGTCCAGCCATCGCAGTTGTCGGAAGGTGTAGCCTGTTTTCTTTGCTTGTCAGTGAAGAGAAACTGATAACTGCTAGTGTCAAGCCCACTAGTGTGCAATGCTAGGAAGCATTTAAAATTCCAACACAAAAAAAGCAGATGGTAACGGACATCCAGCCAAAAAAGGACATCCGGCGGAATTTCTGGTGGCACCAGAGCAATCCCGGAAGTGGAACTTCGTGGATATAGACTAGAAATACAGTAATGAGAAAATCAGGAATACATTGCGTAAGCCAGTCTTACTAAGGAGAGCTTTTAGGGTAAATTATGAAATTCAACCATGTTTGAGGTTTTTCCCTGGAGCTTTAAGTGGGCTTAGTGTATTTGTATCTTAAATTAAGAAAATGTGATATGAAAAAAGAAATTGTATATAAGTGTTATTGCAGCTTAGTCCACTGTCAAGTCTTGTTTTGTTTATGGGAGAGTAATGTCACTGCACAATGTACCTATTGGTTGGCAGGCTGAGGTGGGTGTGGCTTACCTTTGTCACAGAGCTGTAGGAGTTTAAAAAGTGGAAGTTAAGGACAGACTGAGAGGACAGTTGGAGGAGAAAAGACATCTGTTGCTGAGTGTGGAGATGAAGAGTTCTTTTTTCCCCAACAAGTTGTGTTAATGTTATTTGTCCGCGTCTCCAAATGTCTACAAATGAACTGTCAATGGAGTATCGAGGCTGAACAGTGCCCGACCATGGAGTGAGCTGGTCGAACACTAAGTGAAGCGGTGCCGGAGCAGCAACGAGAGGTAGGCCATTCCACCTTTATCTTTAGCCTGGCAGCTGAGTGTTTAGCTCTGTAGTTTCAAATACACAGGTGGTCAAAACTCTGGAAGCCCCTGGCCTAGACATAACAATAGTATCTAGTTTTCCCAGGGTTGTGGTTATGCTCTGACAATAGCAAATCTCATCAGGTAGACCATAGATATATATATATATATATATATATATATATATCTATGGTTGAACTGGTTACAACTGGTAGATATGCAACTGATGGGGGGGTCACTAGTAGACCTTGCCTTATTTTGAGGGACACAGGGAAGCCACAATGTTTATAACTAGCCCAAAGTATTAACATGAAGCCTCAGAGCCAAAGAGCTAGCAGGGGCACATACAGTAGATGGTTGTCGTATTCATGTTCTCAATATTTAACAGCTATTTCAACCAACAGAAGACAATCACTCATAAACTCTCTTTAACTTGTGTTATGTCCACATACCACATGTTTTAGTGCTTTGCTATTGGTATTTGAGGTAATGGGAGTGATGAGTAATGAAGTGACTGATTATAGGAATCGGGGGCCCTGTGACAGCTCTCTTGTGACATCAGCTTTAGTCTCAGAGGGAGTAACTGTTTGAAAGAACAGCATCCATGTCACTGTGTGTGTGTGTGTGTGTGTGTGTGTGTGTGTGTGTGTGTGTGTGTGTGTGTGTGTGTGTGTGTGTGTGTGTGTGTGTGTGTGTGTGTGTGTGTGTGTGTGTGTGTGCAAGAGTGCATGCATGCGTGATATATGACTTCACTTGCCTCACTCCTGTCTTAGTCAATGTGATGGAGTGAAACACACACACACACACACCACAGCGGCGCCAGTTGTGGTGGATCATTTTCATGTCAAGCTTGGATAAATCAGTGGTAATGTGGACTGACTGCTGTATACCACTGCCTGCAGGCAGTTATGCAGTGATTTGCTTACGGCCCACAATGTCAACTAACCTCTGGAATTTCCCTGCAGATCTCCTTTTACTAGAATACCCAAGTGTATTTCAACTGGCAGTCCACCTACACTGTCTGTGAGGATGTAACTGTGTTTACTGAGCATTATTTGTGGATATATGACAAGTACTACTTTGTGGTAAAGCGTTACAAATAAATATTTCAACATTTGAGAGATACACTTATCCTAGCTAAGAAAAAAGACTGGAAGCAGGGGAAAATGTCTAGCCTGGTATTTTCCAAAGCTCACCAACCCAATATCAAAGAACTACTGGCGAGCAAGGCCCACTGTTGTGTCCTCTCACATCACCTGTGTCTTGTCGACACAATTGCACTTGAGCAGACCGCAAAGGCTACAGTGGACGGCCAGCTAGTATTTACATTATGCGCCTGCTTGAGAGGAAATAACTCTCCATACCACCAGGTGGCAGTAGTCTGTATTTGTCATTTGATGGGAAACTGGACAAAAAAACGCAATTGTCACAGGTTGCCATAGCCGTAAAGAAGCAGTAATGTTTTCAGCTACAATGGAGGTAAATGGCTAACGATTTGAACAGCATAAATATGTGGAAAGACTTCGAGGTGCAGGAGCTGCAGCCGGCTAACTTTACTGAATGAGAGAGGCATCTGCTGTACACAGAACCAGGTTACAAACAAATTGACCCAGGCACTGAAAAAGCAGGACACCAAAGGTCATGACAACCAGAACAAAAACCTGAGGGGTGTTGGGCGAGTGGACTGACAATACTACGATCTGTGCTACAGTATTTTCAGACACACTGCTCTAGCTTATTCAGTCCAGCTGTCCAGCTCCGGTTGGACAGGCAAGCAAAGAAATGCTATCGCCAGCAGAAATTATATACAATGGGGCCGGTGATATCATGGCAAATGCTTTGCATTAATCATAAAAACTTTTACATAAGATTACATGTTTTAATTCAAACGTTAACAACTACAGTCCCAACAGTACAAATAAATTGGATTCAACTCTGTGCTTAAAAAATCTAGTTAAGAAAGCCACTGAATATGTCTTTACAACAATGGCACATTTTTGAGTTTTGAGTTCCGAACCCATCAAGTCTGCTAATGGTTGTTTTGATTTTGATGTTGAAATGTTATGTTTGAAATGAAGGAATATTTTAATGTTGAAGTTAACTGTATTAATTATTGTGGTGCACTAATATACAGTGCCTTGCGAAAGTATTCAGCCCCCTTGAACGTTTCGACCTTTTGCCACATTTCAGGCCTCAAACATAAAGATATAAAACTGTAATTTTTTGTGAAGAATCAACAACAAGTGGGTCCCAATTATGAAGTGGAACGAAATTCATTGGCTATTTCAAACTTTTTTAACAAATAAAAAACTGAAAAAGTGGGCGTGCAAAATTATTCAGCCCCTTTACTTTCAGTGCAGCAAACTCTCCTACAAGTTCAGTGAGGATCTCTGAATGATCCAATGTTGACCTAAATGACTAATGATGATAAATAGAATCCAGCTGTGTGTAATCAAGTCTCCGTATAAATGCACCTGCTCTGTGATAGTCTCAGAGGTCCGTGTAAAAGCGCAGAGAGCATCATGAAGAACAAGGAACACACCAGGCAGCTCCGAGATACTGTTGTGGAGAAGTTTAAAGCCGGTTGGATACAAAAAGATTTCCCAAGCTTTAAACATCCCAAGGAGCACTGTGCAAGCGATAATATTGAAATGGAAGGAGTATCAGACCACTACAAATCTACGAAGACCCGGCCGTCCCTCTAAACTTTCAGCTCATACAATGAGAAGACTGATCAGAGATGCAGCCAAGAGGCCCATGATCACTCTGGATGAACTGCAGAGATCTACAGCTGAGGTGGGAGACTCTGTCCATAGGACAACAATCAGTCGTATACTGCACAAATCTGGCCTTTATGGAAGAGTGGCAAGAAGAAAGCCATTTCTTAAAGATATCCATAAAAAGTGTCGTTTAAAGTTTGCCACAAGCCACCTGGGAGACACACCAAACATGTGGAAGAAGGTGCTGTGGTCAGATGAAACCAAAATCGAACTTTTTGGCAACAATGCAAAACGTTATGTTTGGCGTAAAAGCAACACAGCTCATCACCCTGAACACACCATCCCCACTGTCAAACATGGTGGTGGCAGCATCATGGTTTGGGCCTGCTTTTCTTCAGCAGGGACAGGGAAGATGGTTAAAATTGATGGGAAGATGGATGGAGCCAAAGACAGGACCATTCTGGAAGAAAACCTGATGGAGTCTGCAAAAGACCTGAGACTGGGACGGAGATTTGTCTTCCAACAAGACAATGATCCAAAACATAAAGCAAAATCTACAATGGAATGGTTCACAAATAAACATATCCAGGTGTTAGAATGGCCAAGTCAAAGTCCAGACCTGAATCCAATCGAGAATCTGTGGAAAGAACTGAAAACTGCTGTTCACAAACGCTCTCCATCCAACCTCACTGAGCTCGAGCTGTTTTGCAAGGAGGAATGGGCAAAAATGTCAGTCTCTCGATGTGCAAAACTGATAGAGACATACCCTAAGCGACTTACAGCTGTAATCGCAGCAATAGGTGGCGCTACAAAGTATTAACTTAAGGGGGCTGAATAATTTTGCATGTCAAATTCAGTTTTTATTTGTTTAAAAGGTTTGAAATATCCAATAAATTTCGTTTCTCTTCATGATTGTGTCCCACTTGTTGTTGATTCTTCACAAAAAATTACAGTTTTATATCTTTGTTTGAGGCCTGAAATGTGGCAAAAGGTCGAAAAGTTCAAGGGGGCCGAATACTTTCGCAAGGCACTGTATACTGTACAATGAGGCATTTAAGTATAAGGGCCCTATCTTGCACTCGGCGCAATTGCCTTTGTACACCGACGCATGTATCATTCCTATTTAGCACCCCACGCACAGCGGACTTTTCCCTCCACAGACGAACGTCGGTAAATTAGGGAATGTATTTGTGCTCCCGGGGGCGGTTCAGCGAAAAGAGGAGGCGTGTTCAGGCGCAAACGTTACGTTGTGCTATTCTGCAGTTTCAGAAAACAATTCCGCCACTGACCAGGAAAAACCTGGTCTAAAGTCAGTGGCGCTAGTCTAAAGTCAGTAGCGCGTTATTCAGATGCTATTTTAGGGATGAATGCTTGGCCATAATGTAGCGTGTGCACAACGCGCATACACTTCTCTCATCTACAGCAGTTCACATTTTTGAAAACCATACATAATTACAAAGAAAAATATTACTGAAAATGCGCTTTGTGTTTGGATAGGTCAGGAGGCATTTTACAGTACAATCCTCAAAAAGTCGCAGCATTCTTTGTGGCTTGTTGTGTTTTACACAACATTTCCATGAATCGTGGATGTGTTGATGACATAAATGAGGAAATATTAGAGGACTTAAGGAGACGTGATGTTGAACTACGGTGGGATTGGACACACCGGCGGGATCTGGTCCGGGAGTAATGCGCGATGCGCTCCTGGTGGAGCGGGTGGACGGAGATGGAGTGGGGGGAGGAGGAAGGGGCACAACAGGTGCAGGTGGTGCGTTTGGAGGCCCACGCTGCATGGCTTCAGCAATCCTCTCCAGACTTGAGGAGACGCGCCCGAGAGGCCGCAGCAACATCGCCACCCGGCCAAGACGGGCATTTATTACTTTGCCGCATCCCGGACAGCTCCCGCTGGCGTGCGCCAGGCAAATCCGCCGTCATAATAGCAATCCGCCACGGAACAAGCGCGCCTGCTCTTAAAGGGAATGTGAGATGACACTCTGATTGGTTATTTTCACGTTACGCCCAAACCACACCTAGCTACTTCAGACCAACCCATTTAAGATTTGCGTCGGGCGCAAGAGTCATTTATCCCGCCGGTATAATAGCAACAGCGCCCGAGATCCGCCCACAAAGCTACTTGCGTTTTGCGTTTCACACTTGCGTTTCAGATCGTTAAAATAGGGCCCTAAAACACTAGTTCTGGTGGTGTACAGCTGGACTGGAGTGTGCAACAATGTTAGCTACTCACTGAATATAACATGTAAACCCCTTGCCCATTTCTAGCATGTGAGGTAATTGATATGCATCGCTCCAGGTTTGTGACCAAGTTCTTATCTGAATTGTCATGACCAGGGATTAACCTGTGTTGACTGGCTTGGTTTGAATTGACAAAAGAAGGGTTGAGCACAGGTCAGAAAACCCTGGTTCAACCCTGGTCATTGGTGTGAATGATGTATAGGCTACTTCTGTTGCTTTTTATTTGAACAACCAAAGCATACTCCATAAATTAATTTTTAGGAGACTGCCTGAAAGTGTGCTCTGTTATCCCCATGTTTAGGATTAATTATGTTGAGTCTACAACGACACAGAGTTCTTGGACAGAGGCACTGGGATGCTATGGGGGAGGCTATAATGGCATGCTTATCACCTTTAAGTGAACCGATGTCAACACTTTGGCTGTTTGTCAGGGTTGGACTTTGCCTGAAGCCTATTGAGGCTGTTAGGCTCTACTGTGAGCTTGGCAAAACCACATATTGGCTTGTCAGTGCAGTCCAATGTGGTGGAGGTTCCTCCCTGATCACAGTCAATAGTCCTAGTCAATATATTCATACCAGTTTTATGTTTATACTTTTCAGACAACACAGAATATTTTGAGTGAGGTATGAGTGAACTGTGAAGTGTGTGCCTGCCATCCACTGCCTGTGTCAGCATGGCGTCTCCTCAATGCGTCCAGTGTTGTGTTAAAGCACAGCAGACTCATTCATGAAGCTCTGCAGCAGTTTGTGTAAACAGTTCGCCTTTAGCTGGTCCTCCAGGAGCTGGAAGTGTGACTTTCTCCATTGACGAATAGGAGGAAACAAGAAAAAGCATTGTTAGTCTTGGCTCATCTGCCTCAGCTGCTCAGACTGCATACTGTTCAGTGTTGGCCACTGATCAGCACCAGAAGGAGCTGAGCGATTAAACATGTTGATGTGTGCTTGATCAAATAATTGCTTTAGAGTTCATTTAGGTCACAATCTGACCATAGAGTAGTGCTGTAAGTATAGTTTGTGATCAGGTTTTGTGCTGACAGTACCTGCAACTTCAGGTGCTTAGGGTTTTGTTAATCTGCTTGCGGTAGTAACAGTTATACAACAGGTACAACACTACTGACAGTAGTTTAAAGGTCCTATACCTTAAAAAGAGAGTTGCATGTCTTTTTTTATTATAAAGCAGGTCGAGGTGCTATACTGTAAAAGTATAAAACGCTCAATTCACAGAGAAATGCACACAGCCCATGTTCAGAAACTGTGCCTTTAAAGCATCTTCTAGTAGAAACCCAAATTACAAGTATAACCTAAAAATGAGCATAATATGGGACCTTCAAGGTGGATGTCTGACATTTTGGTTAGTAAGAGGACCCCACTTACCTAGTATTTACCAAAACATGAACACTTGCCCATTAAATAAGTTAAACTGGAATGTAAAAGGAAGTCTTCTTTGTTCCCAGGTTATAACCATATAACTTGTAATAGATTACTACCTTTGTTTGTGCAGTCAACACCACCTTGTACAATATAGGTTCCACAAAATAACTATGAAAAACATGAATATTTACTCATTTAATAAGTTGAAACTGGACTGTAAAAGGATATTCCAGGATATAACCATTAAACTTGTAACAGATTACTCGGTAGCACTTTACATTGCCCTTTTGGTCGGATCCATCGCCGTCCACTTATCCGGGGTCGGGTCGCGGGGGCAGCAGCTCCAGCAGGGGACCCCAAACCTCCCTTTCCAATCCTGAGGAGCACCTGTACACCCTGTACAACTGAGACAAGAGCTTGAACAACAGCACCCTCCTCAGCCTTTACCTCCATAGCTACATCTGTTGCCTCAGCAGCACCCACCTCAGAACCCACCAGCATGGCAGGGACCACTTGCATTATCAACCCCAGAGAGAGATGTGGAAAAGATATCGAAGCGATGCACTAAACTGAAAAAAGAAAGGGCACAACTGAAGCAACAAAAGGTCAGACTTGAAATGCAACTTGCAAAGTCAAGAAAATCTGAAAAAATAAGGAAGAGTTAAGAGAAGGTTAACTGAAAAAAATAAATTTGTGAGTGAGAAATACAAGCCAAGGGGGGCCAAGAAATGTGCAAAGTGAAAAAAGAGCGGGTGACTGAATTCCTGTGTAGACATGAGAAACGGGAAAAAAGGGAAGGCTCACTGTCTTATACATGGGTATCAGTCACTTGACTTTTATGTTGTGGCCGCCATCTTTTGGACCATTGCGCGGCCTGTCCTCAGTGAACGTAAACAATGTCTCACCAGAAAATAGCAAAAGCTATTATTAAAGCAACTATTTAAACAAAAAAGATATTTTAGGCTTTGATCCATATCTTCTCTCAAACGAATGATACTGCTGAGAAATTGCCAAATTTGACATGTGCTGATATTTACATCTACCTTATCCACAATCCCTCTCCATACACCGGGGAGTCCCTCAAGGCACAGAAGCTTACCGCTACTTCACTTCAGAATGGATAAATAATCCCAAAGTTTATCATCTGGAGATGAAAAAACTGTTCTTGATCACAGGAAGGGTAAGTGGCTGTTTGATAATTAAGCGATATTAACGTTACAGGAAAGCGTGTTGTCTGCGCCAAGTTCGATGAACTAGCTACCATTATCGTTAGCTGACGTTAAAGGAGAATTCCGGTCGATTTCAACATGTAGCTATGTTGTTTGTGGTCACAGAGTGAGTCAGTAGTGAGAAAAACAAAACCCAGGCAGTTAAAACAGGGCAGGTTTAAACGTGCTTTTAGCCTCTTAACATCTTCGAGATGTCATTACAAGTGCCTAGCCATGTGAACTGATTCCTTCCGAGTGAACACAGTGAATATGACTGCAGTAGATGTGAAAGAAATGCATAAAAGTTGTGCTAATTCAGCCAGTGCACATACCTCTGTTTAGTTCTGGTGTTCCGGTGAAGTCCACAAAAGTCGATTGTCGAACTCATACCATCCAATATTCCAAAACGTATTTTTTTTCCACCAAAAAATGATGGTCATGAATTGCCGTGACAATGACCACAGAGGAAGAAAGCCTGTGCTGTCAGGAGTGGTCTCTCATACAGCCTGGTCTGGATGGGTCCCCAGATAACGGACATTGTTTCGCCCATACAGAGCTCGTGGTACTCCGTCAGGTCAGTGGTAGTTGGTGGTCTAGTTACCCCAGAAGAGGTGACTGGGCGCTGGGTACAGAGCACTGCGAGCTGCCATTTCATCGTTTTTTTGGTGGAAAGAAATACATTCACCGGAACACCGGAACTAAACAGAGGTATGTGCACTGGCTGAATTAGCACAACTTTTATGCATTCCTTTCACATATTCACTGTGTTCACTCGGAAGGAATCAGTTCACATGGCTAGGCACTTGTAATGACATCTTGAACATGTTAAGAGGCTAAAAGCACATTTAAAACCTGCCATGTTTCAGCTGCATGGGTGTGAACTGTAGCAGGAGCATAACTCAGTGTAGGCAACACCGATTATTTTCGTTTTTTTTCTCACACTGACTCACTCCGTGATCAAAAACAACATAGCTATGTGTTGAAATCGACCGGAATTCTCCTTTAAATTGCCAATAATGTCGGTAAAGCACACCATATCTTGTAATATTATGTTACAATGGTTACCAAAAATATAACCAGTTACACAGGACACATCAATAAACGTAGTTTAGCTTACTACTTTTATAACGTTACATGTCCTAATCCTTAACTACATGTTTTAATCTAGCCAGCTAACCTGTTGCTAACATTCACAAAGCTTCAGTTTGACCCCAATGCACCTCTGGATCACAGTACATATAATATGTATAATATGTGACTATTCTTATGGCTCATTGCACCTGTAAGGCAGGCTTAGGAGAGGTCAACACAGTCTCACTCCCTACTCCTCAAATATATGAAGCATGGTCAAGGACCCCTGGCGTTAAGTTGCAACGAAATAGGGGTACCCGTTGCGTTATTTTTCAGCGGGGTCCGGGTCCGTCAGATAGACATTCATGTTAATCCCTCACCGTCGGATATCGACGAAAGAAAAAACGGCAGCGATCAGAGGGTCTTTAACGACAGTATCGCTTCAATATACATATATATATATATATATATATATATATATATATATATATATATATATATATATATATACTCAGTGTTTTTGTCACCAGCAACAACACGTTGCTCAGCTTTGTTCCAGTAAGTTATGCACCGTAATAACGTTTAAAAACATCCGCGGAAGTGACGTAGTAATTACCGCTCCTCGTCTGTGAAAGAATGTTGCACGTTGTACTTGAGAATTTACACAATAAAATACCAATAATGGAAAAATTGTGATTTGCCTTATATACACTATATAAAAAACCTACAGTTGAGTGTTTAGAAATACAGCCTAATGGCTTGTTTGACTAATTTGTATTTGTTTTGACTTGTACTGTTGTGAAAAACATTAAACTATATACAAAGAGAAGCATTTTTTATTTTATTTTCCATGCATAGTTATTTAAAAACACAATTTTCAAATTTTGCATTTGACGAATATTAATCGCAAAGACTAAAGGGAAAGAAACATGAGCATATTTATGTGTGGGACTTAGTTTGATTTAAAATCACACTGCGTTATTAGTTGTTTTAAATAAGTGACTTTTTTGAAATATCAATTTATGGTAGTCCTAACATATTAATTATTAGATGATCCTCATATCAATCACCGTGGTTACAGCATGTAGCCATCCTAACCTTTGTAGCCTTTACTGATAGACTACCTTTTCAAAATTAAGAAGGGACTAGTTTTAGGCAGCATTTTCAGGAAATGAAAAGGATAATCAGATTGTTGCCGAGGTTTTTTTTCACAGAGTAAGATGTATATAGCTTTGTTTGGGTATGTGTACATATACAACATGTGTTTTGGCATTTTTGAGACACTTCTACCTCAGCCTATATACTGCACATAGACAAAACTCACACATCTCATTCAACCATTTCAGGGTTTCATCGGCTCTGCTCCTATAGGCAGCTTGGTGTTCATATGGACACCTTTGGCTGGAAGGCCCGTGTTCAAAGTGTGTGTTATCATTTAGAGCAGACACCCATGGTGAATCAGATGGTTTATGTTATACAAGGCTGCATTACAGAGCATATTAATATGACTGTCATGAAGGTTGTGGAGAGGAATAGAAACCAGTCTCTCCAGGCAAGCACAGAGAATATGGTCTGATCTATCTTTATTCTCCATGCCAAGTATGAGCTCTTATCCTCTGGCAGAAGATATGCATGTTGGTTAACTTAACATTTCTAAACTATTGGCCTAATTTGGACCTACCTCAATTAAAACTTTAAATAATGTTGTTTGAGGCTGCGGGTGTTGTGCAATAGCTTCATGATATGATGCATAGTGTTGTGTGTAAGTTGCTCTTGTCACTGTTTGCGAAAGATGAGCAGTAGTTGCTGTGTGATGTGCTTCAGTCTGGCTACATATCACTTTGTTTATAATTTTTTTTATTGTAAGTATATGTCAGCTGTATGATAAAACAATATGTCAAGTGTTATGTGTATCGCCTGCAAAGTGGTCTCCATAATGTGTAAAAATTAAAACATTGTCGTAGGACTATAGCAAACACATTGTTGGAAAGGTCTCAATCTGGAGAGTAACATATGTCAGTCTGAAGAGGATACATTACTCTTGCTCTGAAATATTGACCTCTGAACCTTGAACCCAGTACATCTTTGAAGGCTCGTCATTTAGCAACAGAAGGTGCTAAACACATAGGACCAGCTGTTGTAGAAAGCTCTGGATCTCAGCTGTCATGTAGATATGGTTTTCAAAGTTTACCCACTGTAAGCACTGTCAAATATGGTAATAAGCTATTTTCACCTATTTAACGATTCGATTTTTAAAATCTGATGACACCAGTGTGTTCCCCATCCCAAAAAAAACCCAGGGTGTATCCAAAATTATACACTGCCAACTTGTAATTATGAGAAATATACCAATATACTTTAAAACTAAAACTCCCAAAAGAGACGCCATAGAAGCTGTCACAAAGCTTGTGCACTTGTAGTTCTTCCGGGGTGGGTGGGTGAACTTGTTCGACTCCTGTGTTTCTGCTGTCGGCCGTGAATGGGCTTATTCCATTTCAGATTGCTGCTGCCGGCCAGTCGGCCGGCCGGCCAGCCAAGCAAGCAGTACATAACACAAATACATGAAACTGTATTTTATTATTAATGTTATCTTTATTATTTAAATCCTCAAATACAACGTTAGACAAAAACATCAATATTACGAATATTATGTATTTTTTATCTTCTTATCTACTGAGAGGGACGTACTATGTCACTTCCGGAGTATTCCGCGGATTCGTTTAAACATTATTATGGTGCATAAACTTACTGGAACAAAGCTGACCAACGTATTGTTGCTGGTGACAAAACCACTGATTATATGTATATATATATATATATATATACATTGTAGCGATACTGGCGTTAAAGACCCGCTAATCGCCCAATTCTGTGAATGAATGCCCGCATTGCATTGGGGGATATCGGCCTTGAATGCGTCTAGCTCGGATCATATCGTAATGTTCTGTATTACAGCATAGTGTAATATTTCACCGGTAATAAGACCGAAATAATATTATTAAAATAAGGAAATTAATCTCATGATAACATCTAAATAAATGTTGATAGATCTAGCGTTATAGTTTTAAAAATATAAATAAACAAAAAAGCTTCCCTGGCCGAAATAGACTGAAATAATAACATTAAAAGAAATACATATAAACCATGATAATATCTCGTGACTAATGTTGATTAAAACAGCGGTTATTGGGCTAAAAATACCAATAACAAAACGGTCACAGATTTTGAGTTAAGGGGGCGTTTTTTTTCTTTCGTCGATATCCGACAGTGAGGGATTAACATGAATGTCTATCTGACGGTCCCCCCCCCCCCGTCGAAAAATAACGCAACGGGCACCCCTATTTCGTTGAAACTTAACGCCAGGGGTCCTTGACCATGCGTCATACATTTGACGAATAGGGAGTGAGACTGTGTTGGAGAGGTATGCTCTCATGGATCAGCTCTGATGTATTCTGTGTTGGCTGCTGTAGATATCAGGGATGGGCAGGATTGCACCCAGAAGCCCTATGCATGGGCACAGTCAAGTTTGGAGTCTGTCTGAGATGTCCAATATGCAGAGATCCGTAACATGGGTTTCTCCCAAAAACAAGAGCCCCATCATGTTTAAGGCCCCAGCTTAACTGATAGTAGACCATCAGATGAAAAATGCAGGATGTTTATTTGAGATGCTTCATCACATTGAAACGCAAGAGTCTAGGCTAAAAAAAAGTGGGCCACTCCCACAGGTACACAGTGGTGAAATGTAACTTAGTACATTTACTCAAGTACTGAACTTATGAACAATTTAGAGATATTTATACATAGCTTGAGTACTTTCATTCCATGCTTCTTTATACTTCTTTATTACATTTCAGAAGGAAATATTGTACTTTTTACTATACTACAGTAACTTGACAGCATTAGATGCTAGTTACTTTGCAGATTTAAAAAAAAAGAACAAATCCTTTTTTATTACATTTATACAAGTTAAATGTATAGTATGCATGATTGTTTAAGAAAAAATGTTCATGAAGTACTTTGACCTGTCACAACATATCTACTCTACATAAGTCAAATATCTTAGTACATCTTAAACCACTGCAGGTACACTCCAAAGGTGATGCAGCTGGACTTGCCACCTCCTCTGTCAACCTTATATTCAAGCGCCCAGCTTGAGATGGACTTGCCCACACTACTGGTTGAGAGTACCAAGGTTTGTGATAGCCTACATCTAACCAGAGCCTGTCTACAGAGAGCCTGTTCACTCCCTATTTAGCCCCATTGTACCAAATTTGGTTGCAGTTCCACCAGAGTTCCACTGGGGGTGATCGCAGGCGAGTGCAAAATGAATGGGACTCTATGGAGCTAGACGGCTAAATATGTCTCTTTGGCCTGATTGCCGTTGAGAAATCTCAGATTTGATTGTAGTTTTTGCAAGTTCAACATGGATTATAGGTCGAAAGTTGAGTACTTATGTCCTTTCGATTTCTTACAGGTTAAGTCATTGTTGCCCATAACACACTAGCATTCTGCTAATGAATGCTTATTGGTCAGTGAAGGACCGATTACGACCACAGATCCCACTTGATGGCATCCAAGGTGGAACCAGAATGTCAGAGTGAATATTTCGGTGTGGTCTTTAAAACATTTGCAAACCTCTTTCTAGCAGTATCTCTGGCCGTACGATATGTATGATGTCATTGACATTTTAAAAGGCTTTTTGCCTCCCCTTTCAAATCCAACATTCAAATTACTAGACAAAAAATTATATCCTTAGAAAAGTGGACTTTGAGGGGTATAGCTCCATCGACCTCCATTCATTCTGCACTCGCCTGTGAGCGCCTTCATTTGGAACTAGAGTCGAACTGCAACCAGTTCAGAAGCCGGAAGTATCCCAAGAGTGGAAGTTCTTCCCTTATTAGAAATTCTCTGATCTAACACAGCAACAGGTAAACATTAGAAAAACAGGTTTTCGTGTTGTGTGTGTGTGTAGTTGAAATTAATGACTAACTACTATTTGTGTTATATGTTTAGTTAAAATTCATGACAAGCTAACTGACTGACTGACTGACTGACTAACCTTTTTTTCAGTGTTTAGTAGTTGAGGAGCAGACTAGAGAGCAAAGTAAAGCTAGGGTATGGTTTTATCAGAGGGCAGGAAGAGTCACAGCATCAGTATTATTTGAGGCAGCCAAAGCAAACAGACCAGTATCCTTGATCAAAAGATTTTTTTTACCCGCGCTCTACTCAGTTCTCAACTGAGGCAACAAGGTAAATATGATAAAGCACAATTAAACAGTGTAAAGGGTTGGATTTGTGTAGTTACTTGCCATGGTGTAACCTTTTACACCATTCATTGTAAGTCAAAGTGGAGAAGATCATAACCAAATCAGAAGTTTTGTGGTCAGAGAGAAACACCTCTAGGTAAATGTTGATAGGCAGTTAACATCATTCGGACATGTATACATTTTAATGTACAGTTTGTATTTCATTTTTTGTCAGATGGGGTCAAGTGAATGAAGAAAGAGCAAGGGCAAACTATATAGCTATGATGCAAGCTCACCATGAAAACGTCCAGGTCTATCCACCGTTAAGATGAATACATATACAGTGTGTGCATTCTATCAATATCTCAGTTTATCAATTTACTGTATATACTTCCAGGTTAAAGCATCAGGGTTCATCATCAACCCAAATCTCCCATGGATAGGAGCATCACCTAACGGCATGGTATCATGCACTTGCCATGGTGATGGTGTATTTGACAGGAAAACCTGTATTTGTACGGGAATAATAGTAGAGTTTTTCCAGATAGAGAGAACAGAGTGAATGTCTAGAGACAGGCACCATGCCTCTGCCAGCTCTTTGCTGCAAGATTTCAGTAGGCGCCCAGAGATGCCATCCGGTACAGAGGCCTTCCTGGGGCAGATGCATGAAAAAAGTCTTTCCACAACATGCTGGTCAATGGAGATTTTCACAGAGTTCAATTCAGGTACACCATCTAGAGCTGCTTTTTGCTCTTGAGAAAAGTATCTTGGTTTGAATCTACAGGAAAAAAAATGTCAACTAATTTGCTTTATCCCTCTCATTTATCACATTAATACACCTCTTAGTTGGTGCCATGTTTGTCATGGCTTTTACAGAGTTCCAGAGTTTATTATTGTTCACAGCCAAGCAGTGGGATTCAAAATTTTCCCTCTCCTTACATCTAGCTGTCCGTAATTTGTGATTAAGTTCTTTCTGCATAATTGTCATACTTACAAGGTTCCCTCTCTTGAATCCTATTTATTTCTGTAAAATGCACTCTTTGATTTCCTTGGGAATGTAAGATTTGTTATTTGGGTACTTAGTGATTCATTTTTGTGGTAACACGTCATCTTTACAAAAGTTAATGTAATCAGTGATAGTATTTATGGCCTCCTCTAACTCCAGGCTATGAAAGAGTTCCCAGTTGGTACAGGAGAAACAGCCTTTTAAAGTTCCAGTGCCATCATTATCCCATATAGTTTTAACCTGTGGCTTGTACATGGGGATTAAGTGGACGGCATTGTGATCAGAAGATCCTAGGTTTAACCTTAGCGGTGTACGCATTATTTACATTACCATAGCATTTGTCAAGAATATTTTTACCTCTGGTATTACTATCCACAAAGCAGGCTCAAGTTTACAATGATTAAAATCACCTAAAATAAAGCAAGGGGCTTCAGCAGTGTGTGTGTGGTTTTTTTGTCATGGCAGTAGCTGGATTTGCAGCGTTTCCACTGGGCGGGATGTAAGCGGTGCATAATATGAAGTTGCCAAATTTGCGTGGGGTTGCAGACCGACTCTCTCAGCGTGAACTGCGAACACCACTTGTTTTTAACATAAAACAGGTACCGCCGCCTTTGCTCTTGCCACAGTTATTGGTCCTGTCAAAACGCACCAGGGAAAAGCCGTCCAAAGAGACAAGCGAGTCAGGCACGTCCTCCTGCTGCCACGTCTCAGTGAAGACAAGCAGGCCTGATTCACATTACTCGTGTAGAAATCTGGTGTTGACTTTGAGCTCCTCAACTTTGCTCTTCAGCGAGCGGACGTTGTGGAGAAGCATGGAGGGCAGGGGTGGTCTGTGTGCTCTTCTCCGAAGTCTCTGTCGTAATCCGCTGCGTTTCCCAAGTGCCCCTGACTGCAGCACGCAGATCGGGGTTGGGCTAAATGTGGGCGGAGCTAAACGTTTGACACCGCGGGCTAGCCATCTGGTGGCGGAGATCAAGCAGCACATTCTCAAATGTCAATGCCGCACCTTCATAATATAATATATATTATATATAGCTATATAGATTATGTTAAATAATTAGGGCCCGAGCGCCAACAGCGGCAAAGGCCCTATTGAAACTGAAGGAATTATTGTTTCTTTCTTTCTTTTTCCCGTCAAATGAATTGGCTTTTTGAGGGGCTTAACATATTCAAAAACTCACCAAATTTGGCAGTCGCATCAAGTCTGGTGAAAATTTATGTATTTTAAGGGTTAAGTCGCACAAAAATGGCTCGCTAGTGCCCCCTAGAAAGTTAAAACAATTGAGCCCCTGCTGTGCATTTAACGTAGACTCACGGAACTTGGTACACATATGTAACATGTCAAGATGTACAAAAAACTTCATTAGAGCCATACCCTAAACCCAACAGGAAGTCCGCCATTTTGAATTGAAAGTTCGAAATTAGTGCGATTTTGGCCATTTCCACATGTCGTACTTTAACGAACTCCTCCTAGAGATTTCATCCGATCAACTTCAAACTCGGTCTGTGCCATCTTAAGACGTTAAAGATGAAAAGTTGTTAAAAGAAAAACTTTTCGTCAGACGGTGTGGGCGTGGCATGGCGGCCATTTTGAGTGTTTAGCGATGAACAAAGAAGTTGTTGTAACTTGAGTGTACGTTGTCGTATCTCACCGAAATTTGAGGACACCTACATGCCAAAATTGAATTTTGGTCATAGCGCCCCCTGCTGGCAACATGAAATGCGCCTTATATGACAAACATCATCCGATTTGCATGAAACTCAGAATGTGTGGTCTACATGTGATACTGAGCCGCCCCCTATAATATGGCCACGCCCACGTAATCAGGCCACGCCCCCTTTCATAACATTTGAACCGTTTAAGGTTGACCTTTGTGTGAGGTATCAATGAACTCAGCAGAGAGTTCCTTCTTCATTGGTGATGGTTTGGCCCGCCCCCTATGCTTTAGCCACGCCCCCTTTCACAGATGATGAACCGTATGACGTAGACTCTTGTGTGAGGTATCATGGTATCATTGAACTCGGCAGGGAGTTCCCTTTTCATTGGTGACGATTTGTGGTGTCTGAGTGCCGAGCGAATGAACGCTCGCAAGGATCAGCGTCTGCCAGTAACCCCGACCCGCGCAGAGGCGCGAGGGCCCGTCCATCGCTGCTCGCAGCTTGAATTATATTTTAATTGTAAAAAGAAAAAGAACAATGGGGTTGGGATTGTGAAAAGAAGAACAGGGTTGGGTTTAGGAAAAGATGAACGGGGAAAGCAAACGTGACTCGCGGGAAACATGCCCCGGTCTCTGGAGGATGCCAAACAAGAACGGACGGTTGGGTTAAGGAAAAGAAGAATGGGGAAAGCAAACGTGACTCGCAGGAAACTAGTCTGGACTTTTCCCGGTGGGCCGGTAATGTTTCGAGGCTGCAAGGGCCGGTCTGCCCGCGTACGGACACTGCGTGCCCACGGACGGACGCTGCCTGCTGGCGGACGGATGCTGCTTGCCCGCTGGTTAAACTGCGCAGCCTCTGCTCAACCCGTACAGCGTGCCCCCCAGTGGCCAGTGGTCTACGAAATTTCCCGGTAGATGTTTTGGTTCCACTCCGCCGCTGGGGGAAAGCAAACTTAAGACGTGGGAAATGATCTCCAGTCATCGGGGTGAAAACACAGGACTTACAAGCATAAGTCCTGTGTTTGTCCCTCAGACATACATTCTTCCTCTACCAATTGCTATTGGGCAAGTGGGCAGAGTCAAATGTTTAGCTCCACCTACATTGAGCCACTCCTCAATCTGCGTACTGCAGTCAAGGCTTACTCGCGTTTCCTCCTCTTCTGCGTCCGTCCACTGCAACCTGCCGTCGGACTTCGGGCAAGCAGCTCCCTTGGTGGCTGAGGGGCAGGCGTGTGACTGGGCCGCAGGAGCAGGAGTTGGTCCCGGTTGTACCTCAGGAGCACAGTCTGCATAGTGCCCTGACCCGCTGGCGTGGAGTAGCATACAAGCCAAACAATTTGGATTGCAATCACTCCTCTCATTAAAAACAGTAAAAATAGCATTGTGTTGCACTTGAGCACCGTGTTGGGATAAAAACACTAAAAGTTCATAAGAAGCCACATACAACAACACATAACGAACAAAAACAATGAGGTAACAGCACGAGGTAGGCCGAGTCCCAGCAGAGCAGCTGCGACTATGTTACCTAATATCGATATATTTTCAACCTTATATCGATATATTTCCAAACGAGATATCAGATGAGACAATACAGTTAATGTCGATATAGTTTAATGTTACGTTACACAACCCATTTTCTCTCCAAGCCGTGCCGTGAGTTTGCCTCACTCTCACGCAACCCTGCCCACACCACTACACACAAGCTCTCCTGCAACAGCAATGGTCCACACTGCTGACATTTGTCTACAGTTTTAAAGGGGTGGTAGAATGATTATATAGGGTATTTCACACTGTTCCTTATGGTCTCCTAATATTTAACATTGGTTGGGCTGAAAATCGCCTGGTTGATATTTTTTTTGGCCCTTATGCATCCCTGTTTTTTGGCTCTATTTGGAATGACAGCTTTTCTTACAAATATGGTATGCTCATGAATATTTAGATGAGCTGCGCGCTGGCTGATGAAGAACCACATACACAATACATTGGAGACGATACAGCAGGTCTCATATTTCAAAACACACACACACACTGCTGCCCTGCGCACAGCGCACACACACAAACACACACACACACACACACACACACACACACACACACACACACTGACATACACACACACACCGCTGCACAGCGCACACACACAAACACAGACTCACTGTCTGTTACATGCCCAGGCGTGAGCCGCAGCGGCTAAAACAGCCGAGACAAAATAAAAACGTTTCGACACTTTCATTATAACTATAGTTTTGTTCTAACGTTACTCTTGCGACATAAAAAAAACCTCCACCAAAGAACTCACCTCGTAGCTAGTAAGGCGGGGAGAGGAGAGTGAACCCCTGCAAGCCTGTCCTCTGCCAGTGCCTCTGCAGCGCTGCGTTAGATCCACAACTCCGGCTCCATTGTCCGATATACTCGTTCTAAACCCTTTTCTCTGGGCCAGTAGGCTCTTCCGTTGTACAGTCTGGAACACTGCATTTACGACCGTGGTTCTTTTTCAATATCCTTGCAAAACCTCCAAACTTTCTTCTTTTCTAAAGTACACTGCGCAGCCCGTGTGTGAGATCCTGACACAGCTCCAGCTCAGGGTGTCTGTGGAGGGGGAGAGGCCGGCAGGGAACAAGCAAACCCGGCCAGCAGCTGCCGCCTGTCTCGGCAGATTGTGGAGCTTGTGAAGTCCGACATGGACTTACCAAATTTGCAATTAGCCATCAATTTTCATAAAACGGCCCATATTTGAGTTTTACATAGTTGATTTCTCGCATAAAAAAGTCTCAGAAGTGAATTTTGTAATGGAACTGAGCTCAGATCAGTTAGTGGCCTAGTATGTAAATTTTGGGGCGATAGAAGGTTGAGCCAAATGAGGAGGATTTGGGAGGTTGACGTCAACTTCCAGCTTTGTTGAGATTTGCCCGTTTTCAGAGGCAGTTTCAAATTGTGAGATTTGCAGAGGAAAGAGGTGTCAATGGGATTTTGAGGTTCTATGTATGTCCTAGTTACCCACTAAACTGTCGTTATTCAACTATGACAAGGTAAAATCAGTTT
Source organism: Perca fluviatilis (assembly GCF_010015445.1). NCBI lineage: Eukaryota > Metazoa > Chordata > Actinopteri > Perciformes > Percidae > Perca > Perca fluviatilis. The sequence continues at coordinate 8,681,273 of NC_053118.1, read as the reverse complement.
TGCATTCTGTCACCCCTTTAATCGTTATTTCCACTGCTGTATATTTTCTTAAGCATGATAGGAAAACCTGTATTTGTACCAATGTTTCCACTGGTAACTTTGTGTTGTGGCGACTGCCACGGCGAAAATCAAGGCAAAAACATGGATGATTAATAGCGTGTGAATCGGTGGCTGCTGGACCTGGGCGAGAGATGTGACCCATGGCCATACATGAGACGTTTGTAATGACAATGTCCTGCCAATGTGCATTCAATCCGCGCTGGACTCATTCAGCCGTCCCTCTGTGAGTAGAGAATCCAGTCCGCAGTGTAGTTCAGACCCTTCACTGATAAACCAGAGAATTGTACAGTAACAATCGACTTTATAGTCAAAGAAAGTTTTTTGTATCATAGCCTACATTTCAATCTATTGCAAGCTCCCTCTTGTCTATGAGCTCTCGATCTCTCTCTCTCTCTCTCTCTCTCTCTCTCTCTCTCTCTCTCTCTCTCTCTCTCTATTTCTTTCATTTTCAGCTATATATTTTCAAACAAGGAAGGAAACCCTGTCTTTGCATTTTATTTTGATGGCAGTATGTTTTAATAAAAGTACTTGTGACATCTCACATGTGGCTTTGACTTACAGCTAAACATTTAACCCACTTTGTAAAAAATACCAAGACACACATCGTCATTTAACTGAAAAATAACGAGATATGAATTTTGATCAATTTCGCCCAGCCCTACTTGAGTATACAGCAATGAGATTGGTGCATGATCCGAGCAATAGCAATCCTATTAAAACATTTTTCTTTTTAATTCCCAATACCGATACCAGCGTTTTAGGTAGTATCGGAGCTGATACCGATAACATCTCTAGTAAAAATGACCAGCTAAACATTAGCATCAGCAACAACATGATAACTTTGTCACTGTGAGCACTGTACTGAATTACAGCATCCTATAACTTTTTGTATTGCCGTAGACCCCTTCCAGTACCACCCGAATCTACTCAATACATGTTCGACCTAGACCCTTTAATATTATGAAGTTGTCACCCAGTTTCTCACTGTTAGCAGAGACTTCAGTCTGCAGTACAAGTCATACACTTTACTGATAAACCATAACATTACACTGAATTACATCACACAATAACCAGATAAAAGTAAGGGTTTCAGTTTCAACTTCCCGTCTGTCTATATACATGCTTCCTCCCACATTCAAGGAGGCCTGGTCAGGGTCATGAAGCAAGGGTAGACTAATGTGTGTTGACCCACTCCGATAGCCCTGTGACGTGGGGTTATAGTCTTATTACTTAACGCTTGATTTCTGTTTTGTATATCAACTTTTTGGACATGCAATAAGGAGCACATCACACCTGAAATTGCCAGTAAGTGTGTGTTGGGATAGGCTCCAGCACCCCTTGACTATCAGTAGTTCTGGGAGTAGGTGGCTAGAAAAATAAGTCTTAGTTTTAGGAAGATTAAGGGTTGTTCAGACACTAAAAACTTCTGGATGGAGCTCTCAACAAAAAAAAGCTGTCCTCATAGTGGAGTAGCCAGGTATGTACATTGTGAGCGTTCTGAGCAGAACTAGGATATTCATTGAATTGTTGGTGACTGACATGCTAGCAAGCCAGCAGAATACTACATATAAATGGACACTACTGGAGTTGTTGGGCAATATTAGGCAAATATATTAGTGTAAACCGTAGTGCTTAATGTTAAGGGGAAACCATATAAGGCTGGAAATGAGATAGACAATCCGGAGACAGCCATGTTGAAACAAACCAGCAGATAAGGTATTTCACAAGGGGCTGTGAAAGGTTTGAGAGTTGGCTGGACAAACAGTCAGAAGTTAAAGCAGACAGTAAAGCCTTCTGTAGGCTTTATTCTTCTGCTGTAGTGTGTTTCTGCTGTCTAGTCACTTACTTAGATATGCCAAATCCACCAAAGATGTAACTTTTTCTCATCAAGCAAATAAAAGGGATTCCCACTGGCTTGCTCAGAGCTCCCAACAAGTAAATGCTATACAGAACAGACCGGTGAGAAATGTGATGAATCATATGCTTTAACCGTCACCAGATCTTAGCTCAGGATGATACAACTCTGCATTATACACACACTTTTTCCATTCACATGGACTATAGCATGTACTGTACATATTAGGAGAGCTGGATATGTTATAACAATATAGCTGAAAAACAATTAAAAAAATATGCACAGCCCTGTGCCCAAAAGGATGGGTGCTGAATAAGAGAAATAACATTGAAACAAATAGATCAACAAACCAAATAGCTCCCAAATTTTAATACTGTGTAACGTTTAGAGTACCAAGCTCTTCCTCAGACTTTTTTGGTATCATGAACAATATGGCTGCCCTTTCATTTGTACATAACTTGCTCCCACAGCAGAAAAGCCCATCCAGGCACCCAGTCAACCATTAGAAGTTGGATAGTGCAGCAACAAAAAAATAAATTGTTTCCCCTCTTCCCCACATTATACCTGTCACCCAACTGACAGTGTTTGTATTACTACATACGCATATCACTTACTACTCTCCAGTGTCTATCAATGATAAATTATCATTAACCCACTTCAAAATACAATAAAAGAAAACTTCAGATCTTGTCTCATTATTATCAGATTTAGACCTTTTTCTCTCTGTATCAACAATAATTGTGTTGATTACTGTCTGCCCCTTAATGTCAAATCTACGTAAATGTTGGCATGCCAAACCTGTGATAGAGGCACTGAGCCTCTTCCTCTTTAGCTGCAGACTGTTGTACGTCCCGGTGCTGGAATAATTTCCAGTGAAATACACTCACACTTCACACCGTTTAGTTGTGTTGTGTTTAAGCCAGCTAACGTTACTGGCTAACCGTAGGCTAACGTTACCTGCTGTGTAATGTTAGATGGCATCAGGCACATTTTTTTATCTCAACCGTTTGTAATATTTACACATTTAAATCCATTTTTAACTGATTCACGATGCATCGTTACATCCCTATCATGTAATCTCAATACTTCTTTTTAGCTTTGGTGACGCGCTGTCTACTCTGCCTTCCCCGACCGCACATTACTGGTTGACCGATATTTTTTGGTAATACGCCTGGACTAATCAGTCCCTCCAGGATTTCGCGATGTCGCGATCGTAACAATTCATGCAAATTCAACCAATCACCGTGAATTTGGTGCAACTCGCAATTTTGACCAATCAATGCAACTTTTCCCTACATTTAACCAATAACCGGAGTTTCGCGCGACTTCAACCAATCCCAGCAGTCCCACGTGCCAGACTTTGTATCAGTATGTGACTCTGAGAGCCAATGACCAAGCGACGTAACACACTTATTACTAATTACTAATACAAATTAATTTCCTTGTTTCTGATATGAAGACGAGACGTGTGCCACTCGAACATCTCACATTTACCAACAAAATGTACAGTGAAAGACAAAAGTGCAAAACATTTCAGACCGTCCTGCCAACCTGTATACATTTTTAAATCAATGTACGCTGTAACGTTTTTTCACTCTAAAGTCATTGAAAGCTGCTGCTGTTTTAATCATTTTGGCTCTGCACCGCGACTGACACGCGCACACACACACACACGGTGGATGCAGGAAAAAACGGAGATGAGACACAATGTAAGATTAATTCAATAAATTAAATACATTTTATTCTCCCCAAAACAAGTTTCCTTTTGATTTTTAAAGAACTATACAAAAAAAAATCGCAACTTTATTTTGCAACTTTCACTGTCTCTCGCAACTTCATTTCAAGAAAAATACAAAAGACATTGCAACTTTTATCGCAATTTTTTACACAAGCTCCCACGAAATCAGGCATTTTGGGCCGCAACAATCTCAAAAAAGGCTGCGAAATCCTGGAGGGACTGACTGTATATACTATGTATATACCTTAGCATAATGCTATTATTTTCTACTGGTTGTTGATTGTTGTAATTGCTTGTTTTTGCTTTAGTGAGAGTTACAGGGAACCAACTTTCTCCCTCTTTAGTTCTTTTACAGATTATATATGGGCACAGGTGTGAGGTCCACATCTTTCCTTACTGTTAGTTTGATCAAATAATGTATTCCCATTTCAGTGTAGATCACTCTAGATAAGGGCCTTAAATAAATGCCTCAATGTCAAGTTAAACACATTAGCCAGTTTCACATCAGTCTCTCCTCTCTTTGTCTGCCAAACACACACATATCCTAAATCAGCCATTCTCTCACCTTTTTTTGTAGATGTTATATCTCCTACACACTTCAATCCTTACTTCAGGCGGCTGACGTTTGATGTGTCTTCCATGGAAAAGAACGCCTCCAACCTGGTGAAGGCGGAGCTCAGAATCTTCCGTCTCCAAAACCATGGAGCCCGAGTGTCTGAGCAGCGCATCGAACTCTACCAGGTACACACACTTTCCTCTAGACTTACATCAGGAGCTGGCTAATAAGCTGACTTTACTCTTACTTTAAAGTGGAAATCCTTAAATTTTGTGTCCTTGTTTATTTGGCGACACCCTATGTACTAGAGGTAACAGCTAATTTGGTTAATACCACAGGTCGAGCAATACTTTCGACCAAAAACAAATTATTGTTCTTTTAATACAGAAGTCAGGCAATAATTGGCCTTTTTACATCATTTTGTGAGCAACCATGATCTGATTTCATGCCGCCCACGGCATGAGTCTGTGAACAGTGAAAGTGAAAGTAGATGGTTACCTCAATGAGACGTTGGAACCTGTCGCCTGCAGCTGCTCATCTAACAGCTCACTGTGGCTTCTCCTTCTTGTTCCATAAGTCCCTGCAATATTTCAAACTGATCAGCTGTCAAACATTACCCTTGTCTTATATTTAAAATATATATATATATATATATATATATATATATATATATATATTAAAATACAAAATGTGAATGTAATTTCAACAGCAGCACAACCTTACTGCATAATAGTTGTCTTATCTGATGCCATCACTAGGCTGATTTAAGAATTGAATTTAGGCTGCTGTATTTAACAGTGAGTTCATTTCATTCAGGTGTGAGGATGGTGGCTCAGGAAAGACAAGGGAAGGCAACAGGTAGGTCTAACATTAGGTGGAAGTGTAGGGGGAGCCACTTGATACCACCAGATTTCTTTCTTAATATTATTAATATGGAACAACTAATGAAAAATCTATTATAATGTTGTTTGACTATATGTCTTAGTGGAGAAGAACACAGGCAAGGAGTGAATGAGACAGACATGAGGTCGGCGATGGCATCACGTAGCGATTAAACCAGTGATGACATCAGGTAGGAGTTCTATTAGTTAGACCACACAAAACTAAATGTCCAGTATGGTTTGAAGTTCTGTTGACCAACCTATTAAAAAATAAATAAAAAATAGTAAAATAGTGCAGACAAAGATGGAAAGCCACTCACCGCTCAAATCACATTAACCAGGGGTGATTATTAGGTTGTCAATTGTCACAATTTGGTTGCCAAGGCGCTACGACGCGTAGTGCAAGCGTAGGGTTCAGTTCGGTGGAAAAGAATTCGAAGGTTCGGCAGAAACCGAGCCCCATCAAAAAGCCCAATATTTGGCCAAATCCGAAGCCAAATCCTGGATTCGATGCATCCCTGTTTTAATGTGAAGCTGCACCAGTAGGAAATGTTCGATTTGCATTGGCAGTAACTTAATACGGCATTTTTTAACGCCACAGATATTCAGTTTGTAATACGGAAAATATGTAAATATTGCAATACTTTCGTCAGTGGGCCATATGCTCAATCACCAGTGTGTTACTTCATTCGGTAATAGATGGCGACTTAACAGACATTTATTTAAATGAAAATCTTCAAGATTGACACTTTAAAGTCATAATTATATTCCCATATTGTAAAAATGTATTTCCATGTCTAACTGAAAGAGACGGATGGTATGTAAGAGCATTTCAGACAAAGGCTGAATACAGGTTTTATTCAGACAGACAGTAAGAGAAAAATAAAAGTGTTTTCTAAACATGTTCTAGTGAACCTAACAATTAGCATATAATGGGACCTTTTAAAAGATGACATTTGCACATTGTTAATATTCAATTATATATATATATATATATATATATATATATATATATATATATATATATGTATATACATGTATATTTAATTTTTCATTTTAAAGCATAGATATGGCAATACTTGTCTGACAAGAAAAAAACGTGTCAAGTAAAAAGATCCAAGTTACTCTGTAAAACATGGACACAGTATAGTTCTCCTAGTAGCTGCAGGTACTTTATTTACTGAACAGTTTTTCCAACTACATTTTAAACATTTCTTATGTTTACATGGTCTATTCATTTTGGCTCTGAAACTCTTCTGCCTCGTCATGGTAAGTGTCACTGGTCTGACATAACTAATGTGTGTAGAAGGGGTGGGCGATATGGCCCTAAAATAATATCACAATATTTCAGGGTATATCTGCGATTATTTTCTTGATAATATGACAAAATAGGCAACTGTACAGGCAATTCGTCAAAAAGTTGGAATATTGCCTCTATGATATGATTTGTTTCATATTATACCCTGATATTATCTTGAACAATATGACATTGCACAGTGCACAGCAATCCTGTACGCCCTGTGCGTACATTTTTTTCTTGATCTTATGATAATAATGCATAAATGCAGCAGCTGACAACAGCTATGCTCTGCTCTCTGCTATATTTCCTCATTTATTATAGTTATTTCACCAACAAGTCATCAATTATTAATGAAGTCTAAGCCATTTTTTCCTATCTTTGGTTCGCCTGGTCTCCTTGTCTAATAATGCTTGTATAACCTCAACCCTGTTATACACAATCAAGTTATAGAGACCATTTTCTTTCAGGACAACCTGGGCTATCAGGATATGTATGTGTATACATTGTGTATAAATTGATAGATGAGGATAAAGACAAAAGAAAAGACTAAATGGAAATGGAATCTCACAGAAATGTATTGAAATCACACAGAGAACAATAATAATTTGAAAATTGTTATCCAAAGTCTTGGCAATCAGGGGAAAATAAAATAAACTCTGTAACTAACAAAAATATGAAACTATTTAGAATTTTTTTCCCATAAAAAGTTCATATGATTTTATCCAAAAAGTTAGTTGTGTCATCTTCAATGCATCTCTGTCTGCTATTAGACATCAGTAGGCCAAATCTCACGCATTTCAACCTCCAGGCTTCATTCTGGCATCTCTTTATCTATCTACCAGGCCTCTGCCAGGAGACCTTCCAATACACACACACACACACACACACACACACACACACACACACACACACACACACACACACACACACACACACACACACACACACACACACACACACACACACACACAAAAAAAACCCTCCTGTATGGGATCTCTATTCGGCGAGCAAAATCGATCCTGAAATATTTCATGTGATTAGTCAAAACAACTGTCAGTCTAGGCGTCAAATCCAAGATGGCACCAGCCAACCTGAATACATTGTTTTTTTATTACTAAGCTTCTGGAAGGGCTACAAAGGCATAAAAGCACTTGTTATAAAGCTCCAGCTGTTTGCTACAAAGCTAAAAAAATCTGTGAGAGCATGAGTGAAAGGTCGCCAAGGCAAAGCGGAGATTATGTGAGTTGATTTTTGGATTCATAGTTATTTATTTATTTTTGCAAAGACAATTCCAAGTAATTCCATGATGGATTAAAAAGCTTCCGATCCGGGAATAAACTGCTGGTAGTTATGGACGCTGCTATCATTGAACCCACAGATGGAGCTAGCATGTTGTTTGAATCATGTGTGTTTACATGGACATGAATTCCGGTTATTAGACTTATCACGTTTTTGATCATATTCGGGATATGATTTTTACAATTTATATCCCTGTACAGACTTGCTGTAAACGGTCTGCTCTGAGCGCATCCACCTCTCTCTCTTTCTCTCTCGCGAAATTTTATTTTTATTTTGTAAGCGCAAAAAAACGTTTCAACTGACGTCATCATGTTACAGTTAGCCTATGAAAAAAACTATTTTATGGACGGTAAACACGTCAAATTCAACAAACAGTGGCTTAAACAGTACAATAGGTTTGAACCCAGGGAGAAAGTGCCCAGACAAAGTTGTTTGTGAAACGCTGTCTACGACAAATTCATAATTGCTCATGCCTTGTTGTAAATTCGGCAAACCTAATAGGCTCTAGGGGTTGCATGACTTTAGATTTTTTAAAGTCGACTCTAATGTGATGAAAGTCCAGTCGACCTTGATTAGTCGCTGACATTATTTTCAGTCATTAGCCTAATAAAATCACAGGAGGTTGCAAGGAGCTTTGCATTCTCTCCTCCTGTGATTTGATCTCCTGTGATTTTAACAGTATTTTATCAACCCTTGTATTGGTTTTCTTAAGAAGTCTTTCTAGCATTTTGCAATCTGTCCAGTTTATCAGCAAGTGCTTTTGCAGTGATCTTAATTATCGTTACCCATTTTTCAGTTTTTTGCTTCAACACCACTACTCACACTACTGGGTTTCCCAGCAGTAACTTTATGCACACCACCCTGGTAATTATGTCCGACGCTGCATGTAATGTAATTGAAGCGTGACTTATACCTCCTATGTTGGGCTTTGTGTGATAATCCAGTGATCCAAAGCTCAACACCCTGTAATGTTAGTATTAGCACATAGCTCCTGTGTGTCTTTACACCAACAGCTGACTGCAAACGTCCTTTAGCTTCAGAAATCACAGCTACAGCTACAAGGCAGCTCTCCTCGTTCAAATGAAGTTCTAGATGAGCTTGGCTTTTGACAAATTTTGCAAGTGACAGTGCTACAGGTCTATGTGTTCGTGCCAAAACCACATGATCAGCGAGGAGCACACTCAATACACATCAAATATTACAAGTATAGCTGATTTCTGTCGCAGTAAACCTCTTCAGCGGGAGGGCCGTTCTTGTACCATTATTTTTTATTCTTTCGTACATCTATTTGCTTAATAAGTAGGCTAATAGTACTTATGATACCATTACTTTTATTCTTTCGTACATCTTTTTGCTGAATTATCAGAGTAATTTACTTTACTAATGTTTCACATCTTCTATGACTACATATGTTGCTTTGCACACTGGCATGCTGACAATCACGTTAAGTATTAACATTTCATACATTTCTACTTTTTTTCTATTTCAGAGACCTGTGTGTGTGTGTGTGTGTGTGTGTATGTGTTTTCCATCATTAATATCTAATTCAATTCAATTTTATTTATAGTATCAAATCATAACAAGAACTATCACAAGGCACTTTACAGATTAGCCTAATTGGGTGGGGAGAAAGCTATGCCATAATCAGAAATATTATCTGTATAGGCTATATTTAGGCCAAAGTAACAAATGTTTCCAAAAAGTTACACAAGTTGGACTACAGTTACAAAATGCAACATGTGTCATGCGCGGAGTCTCCTCCTCTCGCACGCATCACACCGGGGCTGCTGGGCTGTATTGTGGAGCTTAAGTGCAACATGGAGCTTGAGGATGTAAAGAAAAAAAGAAAAACAGGAGAATTACCTTTGAGCAAGTTTGGAGGAAATTCGGAGGTATGGAACCATTTTAAACAAGTTGTGGGAAGTGACAACATATTGCTTTGTCGAGTGCATTAGGCTAAGTGCAGCACGGTGCTCGCCTATGACAGCTGATAAAACGGGGACTTCGATGATTAACAGACACATGAAGCAGGCTCACCGTGGCAGAAAAGATGATAGTCAGCCTTCAATGTCCTCTTTTGTTACTTCTCCAAGCTTACTTCTTTTTTTTAATTTTTTTTTACGTTTCTTCATTCGGATCTATTTGGGATCCATTCCATTCTGAATAAACAAACAGAGCAGTTTACATGCTTCGCTCTTGTTGCATTATTCATTAAGATCATTCTAAACAGATTTCTTCAGTTAAAACAACTCTGAATTGTAGTTGAGAACGTCAGTTATAACGGCCCATGTATTAAAAAAGTGTTGGGTTTAAATCGGGCTCGGGCTCATAATTCCACTTAATGTGTCGGGCCGGGCTCCGACACAACGTGCACAGGCTCGGGTAGGGTCGGGATTGATTTTTTTGGGCCAGATCTAAGCTCTATGTCTAACTGCGTTGCGTGTCAATTACTGCTCATGCACACGCATTCATTCTCCCTTGTGGGGGGGGGCTTAGGAGACAGTTTGGGCTTCAGCAAAAATGGGGGGAGGGTCTGAGAAGTTGTCGATGTTCAAATTCTTTGGCTACTTCCTGGATCTTCACAATCCTACCTACAGCACCTTTAAGCATAATTTATTTGGAGACAAACTTTGCATTTTGGAAGATTGCCGGCATTCTGAACCAGATGTCTGCGGTCCACACAGACACACACACACAGACACACACACACACACACACACACACACACACACACACACACACACACACACAGACCATAGTCAGCGAACATGGCTGTGGTGAAGTTAGGATGACAACTAACGTTATAGCTTAGTAGTTCCAATTAAACCTTTGTGAGTAACAAGGGCCTTCTGAAGTCTACCCCTTTGGTCTAGACTGACGTGTCCACAACTATGAGATGTATACCAATGAAATGTGGTACAAAAACCTTAATCACATAGCTGGCAGATCAGAAAACACTCTCATGGGTCATCCTGGAATGCAATCACATGTTATCCATTATGTTCTCAAGGTCGGAGAACTTGTTCGACAAGATTGTGTTGCATAGAACTTTGGGTATTTCTCTTTAGCCACTGTGACTACTGCAAGCATCTTAGTGAAGTTTTTTGGTGATTGACTGTGTGGCAGCATTCTCAACTGTCAATACAAATAAAACTTAAGCATTTCAAATAAATAGCTCTGAAAACAAAATGTCTGTTTCACAACTTTGACCTTTCATGCCTCTGTTTTGTAAATAGATTTTAGGACACAGAGACCTGACGTCCCCAACACAGCGATATATAGACAGCAAGGTGGTACAAATGCGAACGGAGGGAGAGTGGCTGTCCTTTGATGTGACAGAGGCAGTGAGTGAATGGCTGAACCACAGAGGTGAGTGCATATTCCTACCATTACTGTAGCACGTTCATCATCATTTATTGCATGTTTCCCCTTGTTGTGACTTTTGTTTCTTCACAGACAGAAACAGTGGATTCAAGATCAGCCTGCACTGCCCGTGCTGCACGTTTGTACCATCAAATAACTACATTATTCCCAACAAGAGTGAGGAGCTGGAGGCACGGTTTGCAGGTTATTTGATTCAGAATTTTTTTAAAGAATATAAAAGGATATGTCTTGTGTTATTTATTATTGTATTATTGTCAACTAATCCCATGAAAACACCAATACCAACAATGTGTTAGTTCAACTCGTAATATCAATCAATCAGTTTTGTTTCTCACATAAAATTGTATGAGGTACAATTCCAGGGAAATGTTATCCCATCAGCTACATAAACTGCATCATAAAGCAGAATGTGGCCATCAGAAACAGAAAAAGAGTCACCTGGTTGAATGGCACTGTTGGCACTCCAGGATAAAGCTGACTTTATGTCTCAGCAAAAGGACACCGCAGCTCCCAAAATCTCGCTAAAAACAAATGGAGATCAGATCGCTATCCGACTTCTGCACACTGGCCTGTGTTGCTGCCTCACCGCCCGGCCTGCCTTCCTTCACAGACCCCGGCCTGCTGTGAGGTAGATGGAGCTCCATCACGGCTGGAAGCCCACAGCACTCCATACGTGCGCAAAGTCACAGTTTTTTGGGCTAATGGACTACCAAACGCTGCTGCTCTGACAGAGCTCCAGGGCCTGCAACTCCTCTCTTCCTGCTAAATGTCCAGTGTACGGTGAGAGCGCTGTCAGCTAGCTTGTTACGCCAGCAATCTCTTACCACAGGTTCTAGTTAATCTTTTAATGTGTGTAATTATAATGTGTTGAGTTATTTAAACAAACGATTGGGGAAATAAACGCTTGTCCGCGAGTCTCATCGATAGAGCCTGCGGCTGGATGTAGCTCTATCAATGAGAGCTAGCTAGCCTCCTCTTAGAATTCCTCTGAAATTCACAAAAATTCATTAACTTGAAATCGGACACCGTTGTTAGCTTTATAACACCTTTAGGTAGATGTTGTATAAGTGGCCTGACGAAATTCAAACTGTAAATATAGCCACTCTAGTTATGCCGGCAGCTGGCAGCCAGCCAAAAGTAACTGGAACTGTGGTAAGAGATTGCTGGTGTAACAAGCTCGCTGACCGCGCTCTCACTCTCACACGGGCCATTTAGCTAGCAGGAAGAGGGGAGTTACAGGCCCAATATCTATTGGCCTCATCACAAATTTACAAGCTTACAATCAAACTGACCGACAATCAAAAACACTGCCTTACAACACTTCCATTTCTGCGACCACCCCGTCACAAAAATCTGCAAATTTCACACAAGGCCTGGGTCTGCAGTAGCCAAATTTAAAAGCTCTAACGTTACCTATCTATCTGTCAGAGAACAATAAATCCACATTAGCTCCAACACTTTGTGCGGTCCCTTTTAACGACAAACAGTCACAGTCACACTACCTGCCAACTAAATTATCCACAAAACATCAGTGGTTATTTTTTCGATTCTACAACTCTGTCTGCGATCGTACTAAGACAGAGTGGCTACTCTGTTCGCCAACTGTACACACCTCTAACTAATAAGCCTGGCCACGCACACTTTTTGATGAGCTGAAATATCAACTCTGTTGCCTTTCCCAACACAAACAGTTATTAAGACTGCTTATTAAGACATTTTCATATGGAGGGAATTATGCAGTTAGACAGAGACATATTAAATAGATCTGCAAGAGGACACATTATTACATTTGCAGCAAGTTTTAAAAATGTGGCTTCTAAACCATCTGGACCAGCACTAGTTCTTTCTTTTAACTCACAAAAAAGTCAACAGGCAAACTGTGTGCGTCAACCTAGCAGTCCACGATGCTATTTGGGAGGCTAACAGGCCAAGCTAATGGGCTAATTGCTATCCGACCAGCAGGCTAAATGCCAATGCTACAAACAATCTTTTAACACCGTTACTGTTTCGTTCAAATCTTGAGGTGTGGGGGAAGTCACTTTTTGAAGTTCTGACAAGCACTTCCTTTAAAGCAAAAATAATGCTTTTAGTCTCTTTACTTTCATAAATGTGATTAGTTTAAATCTTATGTTTTGACCTGTTAATTAAGAAAAGTATTCACATACAGTAGTATGCAGCTTATTGATCTCTTTTATGTTTCCAGGTATTGATGACAGCTTCGTCCATGGTGTTGACCTGAAGGCGTTTAAGAATCGGCGACACAGCACTCAGGCTCCACACCTACTTCTCATGCTGCTGCCTTCATACCGGCTGGAGTCCCAGTCCCAGCACACAAACCAACGATCCAAGAGAGCGCTGGACACAGCCTACTGCTCCAAGTACTAACCTGGAATTCACACTCTAAGGGCCCTATCTTGCACTCAGCGCAATTGCCTTTGTACACCGACGCATGTATCATTCCTATTTTGCACCCGACGCACAGCGGACTTTTCCCTCCACAGACGCACGTCGGTAAATTAGGGAATGTATTTGCGCTCCCGGGGGCGGTTCAGCGAAAAGAGGAGGCGTGTTCAGGCGCAAACGTTACGTAGTCCTATTTTGCAGTTTCAGAAAACAATACCGCCACTGACCAGGAAAAACCCGGTCTAAAGTCAGTGGCGCGTTATTCAGATGCTATTTTAGGGGCGCATGCTTGGCCATAATGTAGCGTGTGCACAACGCGCATACACGTCTCTCATCTACAGCAGTTCACATTTTTGAAAACCATACATAATTACAAAGAAAAATATTACTGAAAATGCGCTTCAGGTGTTTGGATAGGTCAGGAGGCATTTTACAGTACAGTCCTCAAAAAGTCGCAGAATTCTTTGTGGCTTGTTGTGTTTTACACATTTCCATGAATCATGGATGTGTTGATGATATAAATGAGGAAATATTAGAGGACTTAAGGAGACGTGATGTTGAACTACGGTGGGATTGGACACTCCGGCGGAATCTGGTGAATCTGGAGTAGTGCGCGATGCGCTCCTGGTGGAGCAGGTGGACGGAGATAGAGTGGGGGGAGGAGGAAGGGGCACAACAGGTGCAGGTGGTGCGTTTGGAGGCCCATGCTCCATGGCTGCAGCAATCCTCTCCAGACTTGAGGAGATGCGCCCGAGAGGCCGCAGCAACATCGCCACCCGGCCAAGACGGGCATTTGTTACTTTGCCGCATCCCGGACAGCTCCCGCTGGCATGCGCCAGGCAAATCCGCCGTCATAATAGCAATCCGCCACGGAACAATACGCCTGCTCTTAAAGGGAATGTGAGATGACGCTCTGATTGGTTATTTTCACGTTACACCCAAACCACACCTAGCTACTTCAGACCAACCCATTTAAGATTTGCGTCGGGCGCAAGAGTCATTTATCCCGCCGGTATAATAGCAACAGCGCCAGAGATCCGCCCACAAAGCTACTTGCGTTTGGCGTTTCACACTTGCGTTTCAGATCGTTAAAATAGGGCCCTTAGTCTCATTACACACACATCAGTTGAGATTCTCCCCTCTGTGAGTTTTCCTTATACAGTGACCTGAAATCTGCCTCAGGTATCAGGAATCATGGTGAAATCAAAGTATTCTGTGCTGAGAGTGGTGTTTTTTATGTATTGATAAGCAGCAAAATGCTCTCATGTCACATCATTTGCACATGAGCTGTATGGACAGATAATACAGCGACAATTATTATGAGCTTTACTTCATGGCAAAAGTTTGTTTAAATTGTTTGGATAGTGTTTTTTTTGCATTGAATTGACGTCAATTGCTTTGTGTGGCGCTTCAAATGGTCATACGAATTTGCAACTCGTGAAGCATAATGCACAATGGGTGGCAGCATGAAGATATTTTCGAGAGATGTATATATATTAGTGATAACAAAAAGATACAGACACTCTCGGGCGTCGGACTTGGTGGTTATTGCTTGGTGCTAGTGTTAATCAGCTGCTAACACAGAGGAATTTCATTACTTTAGCTTTCCATAGAGAGCATTAGGCCTATAGACACAGATAGACTGTGCCCTTTTGTTGTGTCAAAACTTTGGTGCTAAAACAATCTCATATGAATTTGCAACTCGTGAAACACACACAAATAAATGCAGATATTTGTATCTGTAAATCTGTGTCGTATCTGTGCCTCTAATTTTTGACTTTTGAAACATGATGCACAAATGAATGCAAAGCGATTTGTATCTGTCAGTGTGTATCTGTGTCTCTAACTCGTATTTCAGCATTTGTAAATCAACTTAATATTTTTTAATGGAAATATATTTGTAAACCTCCAATTTGTGTGGATTGTTTTGAGACAGTTTATCTCTGCCAGTACAGCTGCGCCAAGCTCAAGTCTAGAATTAGTAAGGTCAGGCTTTGGGGCCAATTTCGCTTTGCCTAACAATGTAACAATGTACACTTGAGTTACACCCACTTCCTGTTTCGATGGCGTAACACACAAAATAGCGGCCCCGCCACAGCCAGGCCCTAGAACGAAAAGTCTTGCTTTTAATAACTTGATGTCGGACTTCCTGTTGGGTATAGGGAGTGGGTCCTCAAGGCTTTTTTGTTTGCCACAACATGATACATATGTGTACCAATTTTCGTTACTCTACGTGAAAGTTAAAGGAGGGGGCTTCAACTTTGAAACCTGTTTGGGGGTGCTGGTGGGCCATTTTTGTGCACTTAGTCACAAAACCCTTAAAAAAATTTAAATTTTCACCAGCCCAAATGCAACCGCCAATTTTGGTGAGTTTTTCAGTATGTTTAGGCCCTCAAAAAGGTGATTCATTTATCAAAATAAAAATAATTAAAGCTGCAAGCAGCATTTGACGGGCCCTCGCACCTCTGCGTGCGCTGGGGTTACTGGCGGACGCCACTCCCTGCGGCCGTGCATTTGCACCAACGTCGGACACTACAAACCGTCACCAATGAAAAAGGAACTCTGCTGAGTTCAATGATACCTTACACAAGAGTCTACGTCAAACGACCGCCGTTGGTGCTTGGGCCCTAATTAGAACTGCAAGAAGTTATGACGGGGTCCAAGCCTTCCTGACCAGAGTGTGTAACCTAAAGCTCGACAGCAAACGTCAGGAAATATCGCAATGCGTCGAACATCAAGAAATATGGCAATGTGTGAGCCACATGGTCAAGTATAAACCCTATCCCTAACTTCCCATTTATATTGATTTTATTGATGCATGGTGCATATGTAAATGCACCAATGTAATTTGGTAATTTGGTGACATAGTTGGCGCTCGGGCCCTAATAAATGTCTTACATCTATCTATTGTTTGCATTTTTTAGTTGGGATATAACATTCAGTGATCTTCAGTGAGATTAAGGTTTCTGTAATTTATCTTGTCTTGAGTTTTTGGGAGAGGACTTTAAGCTTCTTCCTACTTTTCCAAGGCAACAGAAGGAGGGTCATTAACAAAAAAAAAGATGTGGCTGAACACATGTGGGAGGTGCAACATTTTCAATCAACTATTGAACCTATGATCTCTAACCCAGTCATTCTCTTGGAGTGAAGAGGAGGGACAGCCCAGAACGCTGTTGTAGGGCAAAACACACATAAAAGCACATTCTACAACATTACCTTTGTAATGTATTAGGCTACATTTATCTAATAAAGCAAGACTCCTCTGTGTGTGTGTGTGTGTGTGTGTGTGTGTGTGTGTGTGTGTGTGTGTGTGTGTGTGTGTGTGTGTGTGTGTGTGTGTCTGTCTTTGAAATATCTCATGAGCCCTTCATCAAATCTACTTAACATTTGGTTTCCTGGGTACCCAATAAATTTGGGGCACTTTGGACAGCACTGGATATACAATGCTGCCAACAAAATATTGGGTTTGAGTCTGGTTTGGGCAATTTTGTTGCATCCTGGCTTGATTTTATTTTGAGATGTCTTTGGGGCTAGCTTACCTGGTAGAGCGTGTGCCCCATGTACGTTAAGTTCTTGACAGCAGCCTGGTTTCAAATGGTTTCGAATCCAACCCACAGCCCTTTGCTGAGTGTTATCCCCTCTTCTTCCCCCCCCCCCCCTTTCCTGTTTATCTATGCTATCTAATAAAACTAAAGAATAGATATACTTAAATATTATTTATTTATATTTATCAATATCTTTAATTAACTGTGTACACCAAAGTCAGACTACTGCAACATGATTCACCACTCCTCTTCATCTCTTTGTAGGAACGTTCAGGACAACTGCTGCTTACGGTCACTCTACATTGATTTTAAGAAGGACCTGGGCTGGAGGTGGATCCACGAGCCCAAGGGCTATGAGGCCAACTTCTGTGCCGGAGCCTGTCCATATCTGTGGAGCGCCGACACCCAGCATTCCAAGGTACTGTATAGATAATTGTACTTTATTGATCCCAAATTGGGAAATTCTTAAAATAGAAAGAATTTCTCATAACTTCGCAAAATTTTAGGGAAAGGTCAAAGGTTAAAAATGTGTGGGATCAGAGTTGGTAAGGTCAGTAACTTGAACATGAATGTTTTGTTCTACTTTACTTAAGGTCATATTTTCTTCATGAAATAGCTCTAATTCTTGTGTTTTAGGTGTTAGGCCTGTATAACACCATTAACCCTGAAGCATCTGCATCGCCCTGCTGCGTCTCTCAGGACTTGGAGCCCCTCACCATCCTCTACTACATTGGAAAGACCCCCAAAATAGAGCAGCTCTCCAACATGAAGGTCAAGTCCTGCAAGTGCAGCTAAAAGCGCTTACAAGCCAGCACAAACACACTCTCCTTCCTTCACACAAAAATAGACACAGACACACACACACACACGCACAAACACACACACACACACACACACACACACACACACACACACACACACATACACATATACAACTGTATTTTCTCTTACATTACATTATACTCACAGCAGTGTTTTCACACCGGCACTTTGGGGTAGTGTGCTGGAGAATGGAGGAACAGATTCAATGCATACACAACATATAGAACAGTGTCGTCATGATACCAGAAAGTTGACTTTGATACCAATGCTGAGTACCATAGTTACAGTGTTGCATTGCATAGGTTGACACTGCCTAATTACAAGCAGACTGGGGCTTGTGTACAAAGAATGTCATGGAGAGCACAAGAGTCTTTAGTTTGTTGTGTAATATGTTGCTTTCCAAGCATTAGGAGCTGTTGGCTGTCCAACATGCAGCTTTTTTTCACCTATTCAACCTTCTCCAAGAGGAGTGCCAGTGTATTTATTTGGTGCTACACAAGTCTGAATGACATTGTTCTTATGTAGCCAAGCAAACCAAGACAGCAAAAAATAAGAAAGCCCTCACATTTAATAGCTTTATATGTAGCTGAAAACCAGCAGTAGAGGGTTTGAGATTTTCATCACTACTGTCTTTAAGTGAAATATTTAGATATTTTGCTCCTGGCAACAGTTTATAAACCATATTAAAGGGGTGGTTCAGAATTTTAGAAATAGGACCTCATTTCCAAGTTAGCCAGTGTGTTATTTATCAGTGGAGACCGTTTTCAACACTTTTCATCCAGTCCTTCCAGTTGCAGAGTTCGCTGGTGCTAGGCTAGCTCAAGTCAACGGTATATGCTAGCCTGCCATTAAAAGCAGTCTTACACACTCCACAGTACACCCGAGGCAAATAAATTATAACGCCAGGCCATCGATGTAAATGTCTGTTGATAGAATAATGTTAGAATTAAAACTACCCTTGCATCGCATTGCAATAGTTATACTTTGTTCCCTGTAGTTGGTAGCATAGGCTACAGCAGCGGCGGAGTGATATTACCTAGGCTACCTAGAAAGCCGGTTTACATGACAATCACGCAAGTTTATTTACTTGCCGCTGTGAGCTCCAATAATTTCACTCTGCCAGGCTATAACTCACATAACGTTACCGGTACATGAAAGCACACGGGCTAGCAATTTGCATGTAAACTGTCCAAGCTCACATGACGTTTCTGTCAGCAATTACCTAAAGTTAGCGGTTAGCCCAACCAGGTATCTACCAAGAGTGTAGCTATACCGTTAACGTTGTCACTCTCCACAATGCATTGAACAGTAACTTTATCTCCACTAACGTTGTCAGTCTCAATCTATCAGTAGCAGCTAGGCTAATGTTATGAAAGGGGCTAGCTTTTTTAGCTAGAGTAGCCTACCAAAAGTTATTACTTGTTCATCAGTAGCTGTTGGTGCATCTACAAAGACGGATGGAACCGCATTCATTGTCAGTGACTTGTGGTCCTTTAGATTGTGGGTTTTTTCAAGTCATCTGATCTAAAATGATCATTACACATTTGCCACTTGGGTAGGGTCTCCCGACTGGAGTGCGCTACTCTGTTTACTTTTTGGCGCAGTGCTACTAACCGGAGCTAAGTAAAATTCTGCTGCTGTTGAGAAACTAGTCCCTCAAAATGTAATGCGATCATTGAGATGCAAGGGTAGTTTTATTTCTAACATTATTTTATCAACAGACATTTACATCGATAGTCTGGCATTATAATTTATTTGCCTCGGGTGTAATGTACACTGGCAAACTTGGAAATGAGGTCCTATGTCCAAAATTCTGAACCACCCATTTAAATAAAAAGGGATCCAGTTCATGATGTGAAAAACTGGTTGATGCCAAGCAGCAACTGCGTGATGAATCCAGTGAAATGCCTTAAAGGTAGCGTTGGTAAAGTTGGAAAGCTCCTTCCAATCCCTCTGCATTTGAATTCAGGACTTTTACTGTGCAGTATTAACAGATTTAATATTAGCCTTTGAGTACTTTTTCTACCACTGCCATTATCAACATTCCCAGTTAGAGAAAGGGTGAAAGTAAAGCAAGACAGCATTTAACTGCAGCCCCCAAATCACTAAATCCGCCCCTGAAGAACACACCAAGTTGCAGCTACTTGTGGCCAGAAACACACTCAGCGGAGGTATTAATTTCAAAACAGGCATATTAGTTGCTTGCTTTGACATAACTACAGCAGTTATTATAAAACGTTATTAGGGTTCTGCAATGGCAGAGTGGCACTTTTCCTGCAGGATATCTGCTCATGTTCGTTGACTCCAGGAAAATGAAGAAGAGTTTGAGTGTAATGTTAGTATACCCAGAATCGTGATCAGAAACACACGGTGAAATACACAGGGGGTGGCTGTGAATCGGAGGTAGAGTAGGTCACCCCTTAACCACAAGATTGGCAGTTCAATCCTAGTCTCCTCCGGCCACATGTCAAAGTGTCCCTGAGCAAGACACTAAACCCCAAATTGCTCTATGTAGCTCTCCACTGCCTGTAATACTTAGGATAGGTTAAATGCAGAGATTTAATTTCACTACATTGTACTGTATGATTTTATATGAAGAATAATAAAGTTTCTTCTTCTCACTTAGCGGAGATATTCATCTTTCAAAGAGATGTATAGGTCACTGGTGGCCCCCTGCAGACGGCATGCTTGACAAAGCCATGAAGCCTGGCAGAGCCCTGAGGCCCCGCCCCCACTGCTGCACAGCTGTTTGCTTGTTTATTAGGAGTTTATTAATATTATATGTGTCCAAATTGCATCAAATCTTACACAAAGCACACCATTAGGTCTCCAGCAATACATACGCCAAGTGTGAAGTCAGATAAGATAAACCTTTATTGCCATTGCACAGAGATCCACACAATGAAATTGTGAGTGCCATAATAACATTGACAATAAATAGCTAAAAACAAGAATTAATTTAACAGGAAAAGTAAATCGGAAGAACAGTTCTGGAGATATGCAAAGGACAGACAGACAGACAGAGATTCCCTGCTTTGTTTTATTTTTTTTTTCAAATTTAAAATGTCTAGCTTACATATCTGGGTCACAATTCTTTAATGACCAAATTTTAAGATTTCAGTGGTAGTTGCTTTGGTGACACCCCTGGTGTTTGATTTGAATTCCCTGCCTTCTCCAGTGCACACATTTGCACTGCCTAGATGCAGGTAGGTAGGTAGGTAGGTAGGTAGGTAGGTAGGTAGATAGATAGATAGATAGATAGATAGATAGATAGATAGATAGATAGATAGATAGATAGATAGATAGATAGATAGATAGATATTTTATTCATCCTGAGGGAAATTTTAGTGGTCGTTTGAGTATTTTGGTGACTCTGAAACAAATTTCAGCAGGCAGAACACATTTGATGAAAATATATGTTTGTAGTAAAGTAATCTTTAGCAGTGGTATCAAAGTCATGCCAAAATGTGGCTTATTGTGGCCCCGCTGCACAGGACACATACATGCTACACATTTATGATACACATACATACATATATGCATACATATGGCTTTTGTACAGGTATGTCCCTGTTCGCAATTTAAGGGCCCTGTCAACATGCATCACCTCACACAATTGTCACATTGAGATATAAGATTAAGGCAAACACTGGAAGTATAAGTGATAAGTGTCTACATGTGAAATAAGTCCTGAAAATAACACAGCCCCACACCTGACATATACCCCACCCCTTCACTCCCCTCTGTCCACAACTCACCCCTACACAGTATTCACAGCCACAGCAAAGCATGTTCTCATTTTTGTGTGTTCTTGTCTGCTATCCTTTCTAGTTTTTCTAAATCAAGTATAGGGTTGGGTATCGTTTGGGTTTTTTCCGATACCGGTGCTAAAGCGGTACTTTTAAAATGGTGCCAGTGCCTAAACGGTGCCTGAACCGATACTTTTTAAGAAAGTTAAAAAAAAGAAAAAAAAGAAGGGTACTAAACAACTGTCTGCGACATTAAAGAATGGCTTGTTTATTGCTAAGGCCAAAAAAAGGTCAAAATTAAATGATTTAATAATAATGTAATAACTATAACAATAACTTTTTTGACTAGTCAATTGATGTTGAATGACAAAAACTAGATGGGAAAAGGGCATTTAACAATAACTTTGAATGCACCACGAGACTGTAGGTTACCATTTTCATTGAACGCACCATTTGTGTTTTTCCGACAACGGCAGCTGTAGTTGGAATCCTCTACAGTGAAATACAGTCAAACTTTACACCGTTTAGCTGTCAGCATTTAACCGTGTTTATTCCAGCTACTAGCTAATGCTAGGCTAACGTTAGCTGCTGTCGAGTGTAGTGTTAACTAGCGTTACGTGCAGCGATGATTCTGTTGCCTCTAACGTCTGTTTTCAGAGCATCAGAGAGAAGCGCAGGCATATCAGTGGCACCGAAATGAGGCGTGTTGCTATTTGGTCCGGTAGATACTGGTCATTAAGGCACCGGTGCCATATTAGCACCGGATTTTGGTACCCAACCCTAATCAAGTATGAAACTTGCATGCACTGACTACAAAAACTAGACCCCATTTGTCAAAAAACAGAATTATCCCTTTAATGTTATGAACACAGATTCTTGCTGTCGTATCTAGAATAACTTATGTAAAGTCAATGAACAAAGGTGTCTTTAATGTGGCATTTAGTGTATACTGGCTGTACTATTGATTGCTGTTGAAAAATTACAGGCTTTGCGCACATAGAGAAAAGCCTTAGAATTACAGCGGTGTCATCTCATACACTCCGCATAGACACAGATTCAGTCCACACTGAAAGGTCTGGGTTCAGAGAAGGGAGATGCTGTCTTCTGGTAAGTAATGATGGAGCTGTGTTTGGAGAAATGATGTTGATTAGTGTGATGAAAGATTATAGAATGTATAAATGAAGAATAAATATGACCTTCAAAAAAGGCTCACAGAACCAAAAATAATACAGCCACCTCTGTCGCTCTGTAGTAGAGGTTTGTAGTGTCATTAGTTTGTTGTCTGCTTGCCAACATCAAACATTTATTTCACCCATAAATTTGCAAAGTCTGTCTGTCTGTCATTGTCTTTTTGTTTCTTTAATAAAAACAAACTGCACTGAAGCTGTTTTAATTATACTATTTTAAGTACCTAGTTTTCTTCAGAACTTTCAGAACTCCCCGTTATCAAATGAAGAGTGACCTGTCCCTTTGTGCCAGTGGACCTGCTGTGTAGCAGAAAACAAAGTGTTAGGCACCAACTTTGTCACAAAGGAGCTGTTATTTTCTATGTCTATTTGTTGTTTTGATGATGATGATGATGATGATGATGATGATGATGTTATTGTGACCCACTATGCTGTATTGTAACACAGTGTTGTTGTGGTGCTTTAGTGGTAAATAAATTATTTAACTTTCAAGGGAATTCAATGTTATTATGTGTAATTTGTTTGTCTAAAGTAATATTTCATCTGACGGCTGCAGCGTGTCCTCTCTGGAAACTTGAATCCCTCCTTTACTTGTTGAGTTCTGTATTTGGAAAGCCACAAAGACAAATAAGAGGCTCATGTTTCCATCATTTTTGCAATGCAGTTTGGCTCATAACATGATATATGATCAAAGGATGATACTCTTGTCGCAGTCAAACAAAACAGATGGGATTTTGCAGCACTGGATACAAAAGGAGGAGATGTAGATGCTAATGCCAAACTTCAAACTGTTAATTTATAATGTGGGCATGACTTTCAGTAGGTATACACTGGTGTGGGGCCGATGGAGGATGCTGCAGGCAATCATTGCCGATCTCAGAGCAGTTCCCTCTCCTAGTCCTGCTGCTGTCGCTGCTACTACTGCTTTGCTTCCTTTATTGTTGGTGACTCCCTAGTGCGCCATGTGGCTGTGAAGGTATGGAGGGAATATTTATTCATAATTCAAATTGAAAGTCCAAAGAGAAAACAAAGCATGATCCAATTAAAAATAGTATTATTTTAATTAAAAATATTATTTTACTACGCTACTAGGAAAAATCATGCCATAATTAAATGTGAAATGTAAAAGCTTAAATGGAAATACTTAAATTAAAATCTCAAATAGAAAAAGAGAAATTATTTTATTTTAGCCTTTCACCTTTATAATTTTCAATTTGACATTTTATCTTTTGAATTTTATGTTTTACATTTGACATTGACATTTTAAGATTCACCTTTTAGATTTGGATTTAACATTAAGCTTTTCATTTCACGACTTCCAGCTGACAGCGGTTGCTGTGAGTATTACTGGCCGCCGCCAGCTGGCTGTCACCTAAGACTGGAGCTTCCAAGTCCGACATCATATCAGAGAAAATGGGCCATACATTTTTGTAAAACTGCCCATACTCAAACTGTACACAGTTAATTTCTCGCATAAAACAGTCTCAGAAATGAATTTAGTGGTGAAATATCAGACGAAAAAGCAATCAATTCTAGAATCTTGATCGAGAGTTCGCCGTAGTAGCAGCAGGCAACAACTGGAAACCTTTTACAATTTTTGTCTGCTACTTCACCAATAATTTCCCCACAACTTTATCTAACTATAAGCGCGGTTAAATCATGCGAGGCTCAGCTGCGGCTCATCTAGAGATTCGGCATCATCACCGCTACAGCCCTTAGGGATGTGCCCCGGCCCCGGGCAAGGGAAGGAGACAGGCTTCTCCAGCAGGCTGAACCGGGCTCCCCATTGTTCGAACTATACCGTGGCGTTCGGGGAGCCCGAAGGGGTTCGTGCGCTTGCGACTTACAATGACTAACAAAGATACATAACAGCTAAAAGTGTATGCACAACAGGATTTACCCTATTATACTTTATCGACAGGAATAGATAGGTCAAACAGCCAGCAACAAATAGTCTATAAACAAAGCATCAGGCTGTCTTTGAGATTTCACATGAACAACAGTTAAAGTTACTTAGGCTACCGAAGAATACCATAATTCCTCCGTTCAATTAGACCTTAGAGACGCACCCCAAGCTTCCATCCTTAACAAACAGCCATGTATATGGGCTCTTCCAGTCTCTCCACTGCTGGCTGTTCCAATTTAACAGGAGAGATGAGCAAGAGGGGTTAGGATCATCTTCAGCCAGAGAGGACATTATATCTTCAGCTTCTTACGTTGTCACCCTGGTGGGAGGTGTGCTAACAGGGCTTGCAGCAGGTGAATTGGTCGTGCTATTAACATCATCGTTACACAATTTCTTAGTAAAACCAAAATTAATTAAACTGCCTTGTTTTCTTTTTGCCATGGCTGTATGATGCTTACTGCAGAATGGATTTCAAGGACTTTGCGCGCCGATTAAAGGCCTCCAACGTTTATGTTTTTTCTGCGAATCTTTGAGTTTACAGTTTTATATACAGTACAGGCCAAAAGTTTGGACACACCTTCTCATTCAATGCATTTCAATGCGTAACAAACAGCCATGTATATGGGCTCTTCCAGTCTCTCCACTGCTGGCTGTTCCAATTTAACGGGAGAGATGAGCAAGAGGGGTTAGGATCATCTTCAGCCAGAGAGGACATTACTTCTTCAGCTTCTTACGTTGTCACCCTGGTGGGAGGTGTGCTAACAGGGCTTGCAGCAGGTGAATTGGTCGTGCTATTAACATCATCGCTACACAATTTCTTAGTAAAACCAAAATTAATTAAACTGCCTTTTTTTCTTTTTGCCATGGCTATATGATG
Source organism: Perca fluviatilis (assembly GCF_010015445.1). Classification (NCBI taxonomy): domain Eukaryota; kingdom Metazoa; phylum Chordata; class Actinopteri; order Perciformes; family Percidae; genus Perca; species Perca fluviatilis. Next base: position 8,655,711 of record NC_053118.1, on the reverse strand, counting down.
CTTACTGCAGAATGGATTTCGAGGACTTTGCGCGCCGATTAATGGCCTCCAATGTTTGTTCCACCAATGAGTTAATTTGAGTACAGTTTTATATACAGTACAGGCCAAAAGTTTGCACACACCTTCTCATTCAATGCGTTTCCTTTATTTTCATGACTATTTACATTGTAGATTCTCACTCTAGGCATCAAAACTATGAATGAACACATGTGGAATTATGTATTTAACAAAAAAGTGTGAAATAACTGAAAACATGTCTTATATTCTAGTTTCTTCGAAGTAGCCAAGAAGTGCTGTGGTAGCCATGCTGGTTCAGTATGCCTTCAATTTTGAATAAATCTCCAACAGTGTCACCAGCAAAGCCCCATCACACCTCCTCCTCCATGCTTCACGGTGGGAACCAGGCATGTAGAATCCATCTGTTCACCTTTTCTGCGTCGCACAAAGACATGGCGGTTGGAACCAAAGATCTCAAATTTGGACTCATCAGACCAAAGCACAGATTTCCACTGGTCTAATGTCCATTCCTTGTGTTTCTTGGCCCAAACAAATATCTTCTGTTTGTTGCCTCTCCTTAGCAGTGGTTTCCTAGCAGCTACTTGACCATGAAGGCCTGATTCGCGCAGTCTCCTCTTAACAGTTGTTCTAGAGATGTGTCTGCTGCTAGAACTCTGTGTGGCATTCATCTGGTCTCTAATCTGAGCTGCTATTAACTTGCGATTTCTGAGGCTGGTGACTCGGATGAACTTATCCTCAGCAGCAGAGGTGACTCTTGGTCTTCCTTTGCTGCGGCGGTCCTCATGTGAGCCAGTTTCGTTGTAGCGCTTGATGGTTTTTGCGACTGCACTTGGGGACACATTCAAAGTTTTCGCAATTTTCCGGACTGACTGACCTTCATTTGTTAAAGTAATGATGGCCACTCGTTTCTCTTTACTTAGCTGATTGGTTCTTGCCATAATATGAATTCTAACAATTGTCCAATAGGGCTGTCAGGTGTGTATCAACCTGACTTCAGCACAACGCAACTGATGGTCCCAACCCCATTAATAAGGGAAACAATTCCACTAATTAACCCTGACAAGGCACACCTGTGAAGTGAAAACCATTTCAGGTGACTACCTCATGAAGCTCATTGAGAGAACACCAAGGGTTTGCAGCGCTATCAAAAAAGCAAAGGGTGGCTACTTTGAGGAATCTAAAATATAAGACATTTTTTCAACAGCTTTTTTGTTAAGTCCATAATTCCATATGTGTTCATTCATAGTTTTGATGCCTTCAGTGAGACTCTACAATGTAAATAGTCATGAAAATAAAGAATACGCATTGAATGAGAAGGTGTGTCCAAACTTTTGGCCTGTACTGTATGTCTATAGCTAAGTTTCCATCCACTTGTCAATCGAATTATCTGAAGTTCGGTAAAAAAAACTCATGCGAATAAAGCTGAGTGTGAAAGTGTGTTTCCATCCAACAGCTTTAAAGCGAATAAAAACCTGTGTGTAATGATGTCACATGCTGTTTTGCAATTAAATTGGTATATCGAATTGACATTCAGACATTTTAAGGTGTTTCCATTCATTTTCGCACTGAATCGCACAACATTCAAGCAAACATTTGCGAACAAAGTTTTGCTAGACAAAAGTAGTTGTTAATATTAGAAGTCAAGGATGGGCCTTTGGCCGAGGATCTGATCCAGCTCATCAAAAAGGTGGAACTCCAGCACCGCTGCGAGACAACTCTCTTTTTTGAGACGTGTATCACTGTTTGAGCACCTTCATTTACTCCGGAGGACGTCCCACGGCTTGTCGTAACCTTTGTTGGTCATTTCCTTTGCTAGTTCCTGATAAATTATGGCATTTCTAAGATTTTTGATATCTAAAATAGCCGTTATATTTTGCTCGTAAATTAAATTCAAAGTCTCTTGTCTCCTCGTTCATCCACTTACATCTGTCTTTGTTGACACCGGTCATGTGTGCAAACAGAGCGGAAATATACTGGGTGGAAATTAACTAAAACTTCTTCTTCTTTGTTTTGTGGCGAGTTGCAACCATAAAAATGACCTAAAACTTAAATCGCAATTCATTAATTTATTCAGCAAATAATGTTTCCATCAGCGTTTATCGCATAAGCCGTATATCGATCAAGAGAAAATCCGATGAGACCGAACGTATTTCCTTTGAGTCGATATTCATGAAATTCTATTGAATTTTACTGTTTCCATAAGGCATTTTTCATCCGATATCACTTAATTTGGATAAAAACGTGTGGATGGAAACATAGCTATAGTTAACATGTACTAAACATGAGTTGGATTTGCACCGCAGCGCTGCCACGCTTTGATGCTCATGACAAGAATAGCATGTATAGTTATCTTTATTGAAGTGAATTAGGTTTAAATCGCCGTCATGCATGAATGAATATTTATACAATTTTACACATAATAATCCACGATGGTCACCTTACACAAAACTGAAATTGCACGTCAAAATGACACCTGTCAATATTTTTAGAGACCCCCCAAAATTTCAGAAATCACATTTTCAGGGGAGCCCATGTCTTATTAAGGGGAGCCGAGCTCTCCCTAGCTCCCCCGTAGTTCGCACCCTGGTCTCTGGTTGTACACATTGGATCAAATGATATTAAATCAGAAACATCTGAAAGGAAAACAAAACACAAATCAGTAACATCTTAAATGTTGAAGAAGGACATAAGCCTACAACAGGACCTCTGGTAAGAAGTTTAATATATATCATAACACCTGTCAGGACGAATTGATATAGTAAAAATTAGGGCCCATGATCGCGTGTCACTGTCAGCCCAGGAATAGTGGGAAAAGAAAAAAGAAAACCAGTAAGAAAGGGCCGATTTAGTATACAGAGAAAAGAGAAAAGAAAAATGGATCAGGATATTCAGGATACAGGAAAAGTTGAAGCCTGGTATTATGAAAACAATTGAGTAAGGGAAAGGCATGACAGCTCAAACTAGAAGTAGAAGCACCAGACAAAGATTCAGACAAACAGCACAACAGCCCCAGTGGAGTTAATAATAAAAAAGCTAATTTTAAGCTGCATGAAAAATGAGAGTAGAGGGTGGCAGGCAGCTGTCAGTGGCCGGAGGCCGGGTACTTTTGATATGACATGCTGGGAAGAGGAAAAAGTAAGTGCTAGATTGGATTATGCAGGTAGGGATGACGTCAGTGTAAGAACGCATGCAAGGCGTAAATAAGTTGAAACAGGGGCCGACAACGCCACCTAGGTTTAGTTGAGGCCTAGGACCTCCTAAAACTACCAAGTTTCAAATTTGAGATAAAAACCCTAAAATAGTGCAGCAGAACAGGAGCGCAAGGTTAAAATGACAGTCCACGGGTCCCCGGTGGCGACCACCTTCTTCTCGCCTGGCTCCTCTCCTCGGGCAAAGCGCGAGAGGTTTCACCTTCTCCCACTCTAGCCGCTAGCGGTTGGTGTTTTTGTTTTCCTCTGTGTATTCTCAGGCCTCCTCCAGACTGGGGACGATGCTGTTCTCACTGGAATCCCGTTCTGTCTGTCACTCTGTCTGCTCCATTCGGTCTGCTCCATTGTGCCGTTGTGGTCTCTGTGTCCTCCTGGTCCCCAGGTGCAAGTCCTTAATCATAATTAATTTACATGTCCGACGGCGGAAGTAAAACCAACGTTAAAAACACACACACACCAAATTTCAAAATAAAAGCATGCAACAACAGAAGATAAAAACACAGCAAATACTAAAAACACAGCAAATCCAAAGTAAAAGCATGCTTAAATAAAATCAACTTGATGACACAATAGCGGACGGCAAAAATAGCCATAGCAAACATCAAATAGAGGGCCCCACACCCAGTAATGATAACAGGAACAGATTGTGATTGAGTCGATAGCATAATTACATACAATATGTGGGAAAATGTTGGTCTGGGGCCTGGAAGGGTGTTATGTTGGATGGTAGAATAAAAAAAAAGGAACAATTAAAAACTCATTAGCTTGGTGGTAATGAGCAATCAGATGTTTCAACTTTCGTGAAAAATTTTGAGACTATAGGGCTGAGAAGGGAACCAGTCACCATGGACGATTGCCAAGTAGCTGTGGAAGAAGAAAAAAGGAAAATAAGCTGCAACTATAGAAATGGAGATGAGACAAATTATGTATGATAAAAAACTAGCCTGCTCAAAGTGCATGAATAAAAACTACATGTTGATACATTTTACAATTACAGTCAGGGTTTGTGAAGCAGGAAGAAGAGGGATACACATACAGATCATAATTAAAATTAAAGAAACACAGTTTATAGAGGAAAGGTATAGTAAAGCTTTGACTGTAGGTGGTCGAGCCAGTTGGTAGTTGAGTTAAAAAAACTATTTTAAAACAGACCATAGTTATGGTATGTTGCTAGAATTGAGTGATTTGTGGAGCTATGTGGACAGAGGTTAAGGGAATATTATTATCACTGCATAAGTAAAGTCACTTTCATAAGGTTAAGTAAAAAGAAAATTAGAGCTGAATTAAATAAAACGTGGGGAAATTTAGTTTAACAATTTATTCACTAAATGGGTACAAAATGTTCGATGGTGATTTGCTATAATTATCATAAGGGGTAATGGGTTACAGTTTGAAAGTTAAAGTGGGTTGTTTAAAATCTAAACATACAAACTGTAGTCATCACCAATTCTACCCTCTTCTTTGCTAAGGCAAATTGTTTGCTCTTTAGTTCTCTGCCACTTGGATTATTGCTCAGTAATCTGGTCATCTGCTTCAAAAACCCTACTTAGAAAACTTCAAGTAGCACAAAACAAAGCGGTCAGATTTGTTCTGACGTGCAATTCTAGGTCCAATGTTGTTAAAATGCATGAACGTCTTAAATGGTTGAGTGTTGAAAAAAGACTATTGGCCAATGCGCTTACTTGGTTGCACTCTGTTATTCAAAATCAGACATCATTTATTTTTGGTAGCATAACTTACAGTTCAGATATCCATACTTATTTAACAAGAGGAGCCAGTAGGGGGCAGATGACTTTACCTTTGCCAAAATCTAATAACTTCAAAAAAACTTTCATTTATAGAGCAAGTTCTATGTGGAATAAAATTCCAAGTAACATTTGTTTTATTACAGGAAAGGTATATTTTAAAAAGAAAGTCAAATCTTACCTTCATTTAAATTATTTATCATGATGTATCTGATTGGGTGGTGAAAAAATTTCAGATTTTTTTTGTGATCTACCTTAATGTTAACCATGTAATATATACTGTAATATATAACTTTGTTTTCAAGATATTTCTCTATTCTGTTTATTATTGTTTTTATTTCATTTTAATTGTAATTTTTCTTCTTCTTATTTAGTTTTGTAAGCAGATATTGTTACATATATTTTCTGTGTTTAATTTCTTTTCAGTATATGTTATGAAATGTTTTAATATTGTCTGATTAAATGTTGTCTTGGACCCCAGGAAGACTAGCTGGTCATCTAGGCGTCAGCTAATCCTTATAATAAATACAAATACGAGAATTGACACCTGAAGCAATATTTAAGTTGACATGTTGAGAAATTCCTTTAGTCACAGGCGGACATACAGTAGGTCATAATCATAAAGCTAAACTGGAGGTTTGGTTTCTAGAGCAGCCTGAATAAGACTTACAATATGGCTTTAATTAGCAGCCTGAAAAATAGTTGAAATACAGCTTTAAGTGGACATTTAAGCCTTTATTTTTAAAATCCTATATCAGAATGCTCCGATATTACCTAGTGACATTATGGGATGTGTATACTATCACCCTGAGGTGAAATTATTCTGGCTAAACTGGAGGTTTGGTTTCTAGAGCAGCCTGAATAAGACTTAAAATATGACTTCATTTAGCAGCCTGAAAAAAGAATTGAAATATAGCTTTAATTTGACATTTAAGCCTTTATTTTTAAAATCCTATATCATAATGCTCCGATTTTACCCAGGGACATCATGGGATGTGTATACTATCACTCTGATTTGAAATGAGTCTGGCTAAACTGGAGGTTTGGTTTCTAGAGCAGCCTGAATAAGACTTACAATATGGCTTTGATTAGCAGCCTGAAAAATTGTTGAAATATAGCTTTAAGTGGACATTTAAGCCTTTATTTTTAAAATCCTATATCAGAATGCACCGATATTACCAAGGAACATTATGGGATGTGGGATATTTATACTATCACCCTTATGTGAAATGAGTCTGGCTAAACTGGAGGTTTGGTTTCTAGAGCAGCCTGAATAAGACTTACAATATGGCTTTGATTAGCAGCCTGAAAAATTGTTGAAATATAGCTTTAAGTGGACATTTAAGCCTTTATTTTTAAAATCCTATATCAGAATGCACCGATATTACCAAGGAACATTATGGGATGTGGGATATTTATACTATCACCCTTATGTGAAATGAGTCTGGCTAAACTGGAGGTTTGGTTTTTAGAGAAGCCTGAAATAGAGTTACAACATGGCTTTAATTAACAACCTGAAAAATAGTTGAAATATAGCTTTAATTTGACATTTAAGCCTGTATTTTTAAAATAATATATCAGAATGCTGCAGGATTACCCAGTGACATTATGGGATGTGTATACTATCACCCTGAGGTGAAATGAGTGTGGCTAAACCGGAGGTTTGGTTTCTAGAGCAGCCTGAATAAGACTTATAATATGGCTTTAATTAGCAGCCTGAAAAAGAGTTGAAATATAGCTTTAAGTGGACATTTAAGCCTTTATTTTTAAAATCCTTCATCCGAATGCTCCGATAATGCCTAGGGACATTAAGGGATGTGTATACTATCACCCAGGGGTGAAATGAGTCTGGCTAAGCTGGAGGTTTGGTTTTTAGAGCAGCCTGAATAAGACTTACAATATGGCTTTAATTAGCAGCCTGAAAAAGAGTTGAAAGATAGCTTTAAGTGGACATTTAAGCCTTTACTTTTAAAATCCTATATCAGAATGCTCCGATATTGCCCAGGGACATTATGGGATGTGTATATTGTCACCCTGGGGTTGAAATGAGTGTGGCTAAACTGGGGGTTTGGTTTCTAGAGCAGCCTGAATAAGACTTATAATATGGCTTTAATTAACAGCCTGAAAAATAGTTTTCTCCATAATTCCCGGGTATATATGGGCATCAATGGGACATGCATATTTGGCCATCTGGGGGCACTGTAAAGTGAGGCACTTTAGCAATAGAATGGGCAAAGGCAATTTAGCTTTATAATCATCAAAATCTTGTTTTCTCCATAATTCCACAGTATATATGGACATGCTGGGCATCAATGGGACACTGAAGACCTGTGTTATGTGAATCATGGGCAAAGGCAATTTAGCAATATAATCATGAAAATCTTGTTTTCTCCATAATTCCAGTTGGTCATATGGTCATGCTGGACATCATTGGGACACTGAAGACCTGTGTTATGTGTATTGAACTGTGTTATGTGAATCAGGTTTCCATTTCAACAGGCAATCATATTTGGCCATCTGGGGGCACTGTAAAGTGAGGCAATTTAGCAATAGAATGGTCTATACCTTGATTTCTCTGGAGCTGGGTCTTCTCCATAATTCCAGGATAGATATGGACATGCTGGGCATCAATGGGACACTGAAGACCTGTGTTATGTGAATCAGGTTTCCATTTCAACGGGGAGCCATATTTGGATATGTGAATCAGGTTTCCATATCAACGGGGAGCCATATTTGGCCATTTGGGGGCACTGCAAAGTGAGGCACTTTAGCAATATAATGGTCCATACCTTGATTTCTCTGGAGCTGGGTATTCTTCTTAATTCCAGGATAGATATGGACATGCTGGGCATCATTGGGAACCTGAAGACCTGTGTTATGCGAATCAGTTTTCCATGTCAACGGGGACCCATATTTGGCCTTTTGGGGGCACTGTAAAGTGAGGGACTGTAGCAATAGAATGGGCAAAGGCTATTTAGCAATATAATCATTAAAATCTTGTTTTATCCATAATTCCAGGGTATATATGGACATGCTGGGTATCAATGGGACATGCATATTTGGCCATCTGGGGGCACTGTAAAGTGAGGCACTTTAGCAATAGAATGGTCAAAGGCACTTTAGCAATATAATAATCAAAATCTTGTTTTCTCCATAATTCCAGGGTAGATATGGACATGCTGGGCATCAATGGGAGACTGAAGATCTGTATTTTGTGAATCAGGTTTCCATTTCAACGGGGAGCCATATTTGGCCATTTGGGGGCACTGCAAAGTGAGGCACTTTAGCAATATAATGGTCCATACCTTGATTTCTCTGGAGCTGGGTATTCTTCTTAATTCCAGGATAGATATGGACATGCTGGGCATCAATGGGACATGCATATTTGGCCATCTGGGGGCACTGTAAAGTGAGGCACTTTAGCAATAGAATGGTCAAAGGCACTTTAGCAATATAATAATCAAAATCTTGTTTTCTCCATAATTCCAGGGTAGATATGGATATGCTGGGCATCAATGGGAGACTGAAGATCTGTATTTTGTGAATCAGGTTTCCATTTCAACGGGGAGCCATATTTGGCTATGTGAATCAGGTTTCCATTTCAACGGGGAGCCATATTTGGCTATGTGAATCAGGTTTCCATTTCAACGGGGAGCCATATTTGGCCATTTGGGGGCACTGCAAAGTGAGGCACTTTAGCAATATAATGGTCCATACCTTGATTTCTCTGGAGCTGGGTATTCTTCTTAATTCCAGGATAGATATGGACATGCTGGGCATCAATGGGACACTGAAGACCTGTGTTATGTGATTCAGGTTTCCTTGTCAATGCGGAGCCATATTTGGTCTTCTGGGGGCACTGCAAAGTGAGGCACTTTAGCAATAGTATGGTCAAAGGCACTTTAGCAATAGAATGGTCTATACCTTGATTTCTCTGGAGCTGGGTTTCCTCCATAATCCCAGGGTAGATATGGACATGCTGGGCATCAATGGGACACTGAAGATCTGTGTTATGTGGATCAGGTTTCCATTTCAATTGGGAGCCATATTTGGCCATTTGGGGGCACTGCAAAGTGAAGCACTTTTGCAATGTTTTGCCAATGACTCATTGAATGGTTTCAATTAAGAGCAGTAGTTCATAAATGTACACTACCGGTCAAACGTTTTAGAACACCCCAATGTTTTTTGTTTTTTATTGAAATTTTAGCAGTTTAAGTCCAATGAATAGCTTGAAATGGTACAAAAGGTAAGTGGTGAACTGCCTGAGGTTAAAAAAAAAAAAAAGGTTACCCAAAACTGAAAAATAATGTAGATTTCAGTATTTTACAAAAAGGCCATTTTCAGGGAACAAGAAATGGGTTAATAACGTAAAGCTGTTCTGCAGCAATGGAGGTTGATCAAGCTTTGAAAGTTGGTGCTATCAATTCACACATCTGTTCCAACTTGTCTGGATTACTTACAACCCCCTCTGTTTGTATAACAGTATTGTTGGATCACACTGTGGTACCGTACCCTCGTGGGCATTATTTGAAAAGTATTGTACTGCAGAAAGTAGTGTATTGCTATAGAAATGGCAGGAAAAAGGCAATTAACAATGGAAGAGAGACAGACCATCATAACACTTAAGAATGTTGGTCTTTCCTACAGAGAAATTGCGAAGAAAGTCAAGGTGTGAGTGAGTACAGTATTCTTCACCATGAAAAGGCACTTAGAAACTGGGGGAAACAGGAAGGAAGAGGCCTGGCAGACCCAAAGCCACAACAGAATCAGAAGACACGTTTCTGAGAGTCAACAGCTTGCGTGATAGGCGGCTCACAGGACAACAGTTTCAAACACAGCTTAATTACGGTGGCCGACAGGGGCAAACGCCCTGCAACTTCAGAAAACACATGCAAATAGACAAAACACAAGCAAATTAAGAAAACAACTACATTAATTTGACAACAATGTACGTGCAGCCCGCAAACGCGCGCTGCATATACCACACAAAACAATATAACAAAAAGACAACTGCCATTAATAAAAACGATGCAAAAAGGAAAGCAAACCCCAAAAAGAAGCAATGCAAAAAGAAAAACAACTTCATTAATTTGACAACACATGCGCAGCATTCAGCAAACGCGATGCAAATACCACACAACACAATACAAATAAAACGCCCGCGCGTAATAAAAAACGCATGCACAAAAGAAAAGCACACAAACCCCGAAAAACAAATGCAAAAGAAAAACGCTGCATCCAAATTCCACAACGGAAGTTCTCCGGACCTCTGGAGGGACCTTTAATAACAAAATAAAACCCGCGTTTGGTCGGCTCGTCTTCCTTTGGTGTTTTGGATGTTTTTGAACTAAACAGTACGGCAATCATGCTAATGAATACCATAACTTTTTCAGGGATGTATTACTTACAACACAATGGAGCAAGCAAAGCAGTTTTGTCTTTATGTGCAGGCCGGATTTAGGCTATTCCGTTTGATAAATCCCACGGTAAATGGCTGGTTTACTAAACAGGGAGGGACTATTTTAAATAGTCTATTTTTTGTATTTCAAGAGCGTATTGCTCCACAATATGAATACAGATTGGTCACTTATTTTGTTGTATAATCACAATATTACACTAGCAGTGGAACAGCTGATTTTTTTTGGGGGCTGGGGAGAGCATAGTCTATGAGAGAGAGAGAGAGAGAGAGAGAGAGAGAGAGAGAGAGAGAGAGAGAGTTCAATCTCAGAACGGTGTGCAACGGTGAGCTCACAGACTGTAAATATTAAGTCTATGTTTGAGATATGTTTTCTCTCGTTGGGTGTGTGTCTCGGCTCGGGTCACAGCTGATACTCAATCAGCAGAGACGTGTCTGTAAACTCGTGGTAATAAAACATTTAAAACTGCATCAGTGTTTAACGTTGACGTTTGTTTAAGCCACATTAAATAAGAGGGTTTAATTTCCAGGTCCGAAAGCGCATCACTGAAGTGTAGACCTCATCATGTGTAATATTGTGATTATACAACAAAATAAGTGACCAATCTGTATTCATATTGTGGAGCACGCATTGCTCTTGAAATACAAAAACAGACTATTTATAATCCCTCCCTGTTTAAAAAACCAGCCAATTTACCGTTTATCAAACTGAATAAATCCCGCCGCAAATAAACACAAAACTGCTTTGCTTGCTCCATTGTGTTGTAAGTAATAAATCCCTGAAAAAGTTTTTGTATTCATTAGCATGATTGCCGTACTGTTTAGTTCAAAATCATCCAAAACACCAAAGGAAGACGAAAACCGACCAAACGCGAAGCTTTTATTTTGAAAGGTCGAGCTCGAGCACCGGCACCAGCGTCCCTGCTGAGACGGGAGCAGAGACTGTATATTACTAATATATTATATTATGTTATTAATAAGGGCATGAGACAGGAGTTCTCTTTTACTATGCAGCCATACCCGACTCTAATAAAAAGGGCAGAAAAGGGTCGAAAATCCAGCTGATTAGCTGTTCCCTGTCTGGAGAACTTCCGTTGTGGAATTTGGATGCAGCGTTTTTCTTTGCATTTGTTTTCGGGGTTTGTGTGCTTTTCTTTTGCATCGTTTTTATTCGCATCGCGTTTATGTATTTGGTTGTGTTGTGTATTTGCATCACGTTTGCTGAATGCTGCGCATGTGTTGTCAAATTAATGAAGTTGTTTTTCTTTTTGCATCGCTTCTTTTTTCGGGGTTTGCTTTCCTTTTTGCATCGTTTTTTAATTGCAGCGCGTTTGTATATTTGGTTGTGTTGTGTGTATATGCAGCGCGTTTGCTGAATGCTGCACATGTGTTGTCAAATTAATGTAGTTGTTTTCTTAATTTGCTTGTGTTTTGTCTATTTGCATGTGTTTTCTGAAGTTGCAGGGCGTTTGCCCCTGTCGGCCACCGTACTTAATAGTGGTCGTAATAAGCAAGTCTCAGACTTCGAGCTGCAGGTTTGATAGGTCGAGTTGCAGCAAGAAAGCCATTGCTAAGACGTCAGAATAAGAAAAAGAGGCTTGCTTGGGCCAAGAAATACTGCCAATGGACTACTGAAGACTGGAAGAAGGTGTTATGGACTGAAGAATCAAAATTTTAAATCTTCGGTTCATCATGCAGGATTTTTGTACGCCGTCGAGTAGGCGAAAGGATGGTTCCTCAGTGTGTGACATCAACTGTCAGACATGGAGGAGGAAGCATGATGGTCTGGGGCTGTTTTGCTGGATCCAGGGTCAGTGATTTGTACAGAGTGAAAGACACCCTGAACCAAAACGGCTACCACAGCATTTTGCAGCGCCATGCAGTACCCTCTGGTATGTGCCTAGTTGGTCAGGGGTTCATCCTACAGCAAGATAATGACCCAAAACATAAGTCCAAGCTATGCCAGAACTACCTTAGCAAAAAAGAACAAGATGGTAAGCTTAAAAACATGGAGTGGCCAGCACAGTCACCAGACTTAAACCCCGTTGAGCTGGTTTGGGATGAACTGGACAGAAAAGTGAAAGCAAAGCAACTTACAAGTGCCACACATTTATGGGAACTTCTGCAACAGAGTTGGGAAGAACTTTCTGAAGAATATTTGATTTCCATTGTAGAAAGAATGCCACGAGTGTGTTCAGCGGTTATATCTGCCAAAGGGGGCAACTTTGATGAGTCAAAAATGTTGAAGACATTTGTTTATAAATTGATTCCATGATTTCTTTTTTAACTTAAATTGTTCATTTGTTCTATTCTTTCATTTCAGAGTACAATAAGACATTGAACTGCATGAATTTCAATAAAAACCTGGAAAAATTGGGGTGTTTTAAAACTTTTGACCGGTAGTGTATATTTTTAGAATATCATTCAGTCGGTCCGCTTTTATCTGCCACGCTTTTTCTCGCATTGGATTTTTTTATTTTTTTATTTTTTTTTTATAGAGGACGAGTTTCCTTCTCTACATATTATATGCTTTGCTCCCTCGTATATATGGACATAGAAAATAAAAGACACTGAAGAAATTGGACTCTAAAATCTAGAAACTATAAAGATAATTAAGTGATCAATTCCATGCACACTGTAAACAGAGTATATTAATCTGTTATTCCCCCCAGCAAAATATTAGGTCAAAAACCATTGAGGTGTCCTCTCCCTGTTGTCATGAATGTACAGTAGCCTACAACACTAGTCACTGGTCCAGTGAACTAAGACTATAATTTCTGAGGATTGTACAATTAAGATATGTTCTTAAAATTGTACAATCCTCCCTGTTGAGGGTAGATGTCCAAGAGTAGTCTTGAGCAGATGTAAACACTCAGGATGAGTCGGAGATGAGGTTGAAACGATGGGATTTTTATTGTTTTTGTCCCAATTAAGGCCAGATAGGCAAGAATGATAAAATAAAAATGAACAAAATTTTTAAAAAAATGAACAAAAATATACTTTCAAGAAAATAAAGTAAAATTGACGTGGGAATCAACACAATTAAATATTATAAATATACAACCATTCACCAATTGACCTTAAATCAAGTCATCACTCTGCGGATATACAACAGACTTACATCCTTCTCCCTCAGGTATTCCAACAGCTCTGTCTGGAGCAAATACTACTGCCACTCTATATAGCCTGAAGCCTGCCCCTCAAATTGGAACATACCAACATAATACAATGCAGGCGTGGCTCAGGTGAGTAGACCATAACAGCTCCATACAGCCAACATTAATCTATCTAAGACACTACACAGTTACAGTATATAAATTATATAATTGACATTCCAATTAGCCACAGCCACAAGACCTCTTGTTAGCTGTAAAATGTAATACATAAAATGCCGGTTAACTTCCTGTTACCCCGGAAGTCATAGACCCATTTAAATCCAAGGACTGCGGAAAACTTTCCCTTAGAACAAAGAGAGCACATGCTGGTAAGACCAAACATTTTACCCTCTGTTAACTTTTAAACTCAATAAACTACAGTAGTTAACCTATGGGATTAGTTTTGTGACTTTAATTCCAAGCAAAACTTCTCAAGTATCAAACAAAAAACACTAACTCAAGCAAAAAAATTGTCACCTCAAAGGTAAAACTTAAAACTTGCAAACAAAACATTTGTGTAGTTGTAAACTATTGGTCTTTTATTTGTTTGATATTATGTCCTTTTGTTTACAGTTCCCTCTGCTTCTTTCTCAATGATCAGTCTTTTGCTCTCTCCATCACGTTTGCAGTCATGCTCCCAGCTTTCTCCTTTGCGCTCCCTGAGTTTTTGCTTGCGATTCTGACACAAACATCTCGCGTGGGCAGGTTGTTGAGGGTAGATGTAGGAGAGTCGTCGTGAGCAGATATTGACACTCAGGGTAGTCAAAGATGAAGTTTGGAGTGATGGACTTTTATTAAAGGTGCAATATGTAATATTGTATGTAATACTGGCAGCTAGCGGTTAAAATAGTTACTGCACTACCAATTCAAAATACTGGACAGTCGTTTCCCCCGCCCCCTCCTGCCCAGACTCAAAGTTCACGGGTTGCCAGGCTGAGACCGCAGCATTCACAACAATGTTGCTAGACGCTTTTCTCACATAGCCAGACATTACTCCACAGCACAGCGGAGTAGCTAACGGTAGATGCTAGTCTCACATAGCCAGACATACTCCACAGCACAGCAGAGTAGCTAATGTTAGATGCTAGTCTCACATAGCCAGACATACTCCACAGCACAGCGGAGTAGCTAACGTTATGCTGGCTATATCGACAGTCATAAAAGCCCGTGCTCACGCGGAGCCATAGATATATACACGAAAAAACACAACAACCTCACCGTCCTCTCCACACGCCAGTCAGGCACACTTCCTCGGCTTAGAATTACAATACGAAACGCTAAAAATACCACTAGCTACCTTGCCGGCGGAACACGCTTCATTGGCTTAGAATTATGGCAACAATTGCTAAACACACTGCAAACTCATAGTCCTCTCTTTCCGATTTACAGCCCCCCTCTCGTGGCTTAAAATAACTCACGGTTGTCGGCTCCAGCTGCTGAACTACACGTTGTAAACAGCCATGGCCCGCTTGCCTGGTCCTCCCGGTAACGTTAGCAGTTAACAGGGTTAGCATGGCGGCGTTAGCCAGGACCAGTCAGGATCACTTTACTGGCTATGTCTCAATTGTTTTTGCGAGTAACCAACTCGGGTACTCTAGCTATATAATTCAATGCGAGTACACAAATGTTGAAATGACATAAAATGCCCGTCCCTAGTGGCTGTGATAAATTAGCCTGAAGCTAATGCTACCTGTTCAGGAGGAAATAAGCCAATTCTGCGTCCTTTAGGGATCTAAGCTGTCTCCATCTTTCAAATACATCTCCAATATTTACCAGGGGGTTGTTACGTCTCTGGTCACGCAACTGTTAGAAACATGCCGTTTACTTTTTTTTTTTTTAGGTCGGGTAGAATCTATCTCCGTTGATCCTGTTTGTTTGTGTGCTGCTTTCATGGCTGTAACAACATTACAGCTGTAGCGCGCTGGGTTTACGTTTTTACAGGTATATCTGGCAACCCAGCCTGGCTCTCAAACTGGGCAGTTGCAGTTGATAACAACCACAGACCAAAACATAAACATAAATTCCGTCACGGAATGTAAATTTCAAAAAGAAAAAATACTGACATTAGCATTGTTGTCAGAAAAGATAGTATTTCAGTTTAACATGTTTCCTTAATATCTGATGAGGCATTGGTGTCATTTTTGGATTTATTACAGTACAAATATTACATATTGGACCTTTAATTTCTGTCCAAATTAAGGCCCACAGGCAAAACAAACAAGTAATAAAACCAAAATTAAAGAAACAAAAAAAAAATGAGAAAAAACAAATACTTTCACAAAAAATAAAAAAAATTGACGTGAGAGTCAAAACTTATGAAATGATACCAAAAATACAGATACAGCTGTATATAAGTAGGGATGGCTGACGCGAAACTGACGTTCCGAAGCTTTGTCGAGATCCCGAAGCGCAGATGTTTCAAAACACTGATCCGAAGCGTGATTCAAAACACCCATGTCACGTGACTACGGCTAAATGAAGCTTCAGAGTGTTTCACAAGTGTTTCGACAGGTGGCATGGTCTGTCAAATCAGAGTTTGATTGACAGGGTCTGGAACAGACCACACAATCGCACATCTGTATAAAAGTGAAGTCAATACATCTTGACCTCTTGGGTTTTTGTGAGAGGAGTTTGATTTTGAGATAGCGGATTTTTGGTGATATAGTGACATTTATACTGCGATTTGTTTAGTTATATTTAGGCTTACATTTAAATTTACACATTGACTGATAGGCTAGAGACATACAGAGTATACATACAGTGACACATAGATAGATAGATAGATAGATAGATAGATAGATAGATAGATAGATAGATAGATAGATACAAATGGAAGCTCCGTTTTCATTTTCATTCAGAGCCCCAAATCAGGCCCATCATAATCAACATCAACACCAGTAGAAACACAGGACAGTTTATGGGAACGTTTTGATGATCGTATGTGAAACCAAGATGATACACAATGCTACAGCTGATGCCACAGTGGAAGTGAAAAAAAATACCTCAACTATGCATTTTTGCCCAGAACTCATGATTCCTAACTTACTGGAAAGAGAGAGCAGTAATCTTTCCTCATTTGTATGTCCTTGCTAAAAAATATCTTTGCATGCCAGCAACAAGTGTCCCTTGTGAGAGGATTTTTTCAAAGGAGAAATTATCTGTAAAAAAAAAAAAGAAGTAGGCTAAGTCCTTCCACAGCAGAGAAATTAATATTTTTGAATAAAAATCTATAAAAAAGTGAGACATATTTCACATATTAGAAAAATACAATAATACATTTTTTTTTTAATGGCTCGTTGTCAAGGTTGTTTCAGATCAACACCTGCAAGTGACCACTAGGTGTCATCGTTGAGACGGGTGTCGGATTGTTTCGAAGCCTCGACACAATATGGCACATTTGCTTCAACTGTTTCATTGTTTCACGAAGCCTCGATCTGCCCACCACTATATATAAGTTGACTTGTGAAACTAGTCACTAGAGCCTTACACAGACTTACGTCCACCCTCTTCTAGCTCCTTGAGCAACTAAAACTGACAGCCTATATAGGCCTGTAGCACACCCCTGGAATTGGAACATACCAACCACAAATAAAATACAGGGGTGGCTAAGGCGAACAGACAATAAAAGCTACAAACAGCTAACAATAATAAATCTAGTAGACTAGAAATTTACCGAAGATTTATACATGACTCACCAAAACATTTCATTAAGCCACAAAATACTTTAACAGACAAAATAAATAATTCCTCAAAATTACAGTCACTTCCTGTTACCCCGGATGTAATAACGTAATTTAAACTCGCCGATCGCGGCAAACTTTCCTTTATTAACAAAAGATAAGACGCCGGTAAGCCACAACGACTACCTGTTATACTGTTACCTTTTAAACTAAATAAACAGTAAGTTAACAAAGATGTAAGTGTTGTAAGTGTGATTATTATAAATGATGATGTTTGTGATAAACTGTGTGGTTTTAAACAACAGAGAATTATGTATTGATAGATATAGCTATAGCCTTTAAATCACCGCAGTATTAGCTGTAATATGTGCACAAGAACGCTACGGGATTACTGTGTGGAATCGGATGAATGGCAAGGTTAACAGATGATTTGAAACGGAGCATATGATACGTAACAGAGCATATCGACATGCTAACAAAACATACACAGGCAACATTCACACTCCGTCTTTGTGAGCTAAACTAGGTAGTACATCGCTACAGTGACGGCAGCTATGCGCCCCGTCACACGGGTCTTACAGGGGTGCGTCCCCATTGGCTAATGAGTGTTAAGGGAAAGTTAAGGGAAAGTTTCAGTGACAGCTCAGCCTCAATGCAGGTAAACTAACGTTAGAGACTCAGAGTCTGGTCTGGAGGACACACAAGCCACTCCACAGGGGATTACTACAAGATTAATAAAGTGTAAGTATTGATCATATATATATATATATATATATATATATATATATATATATATATATATATATATATATATATATATAAGCTTTTTTAAGTTAGCATTTAATGTTAGCTATACTGCTAACGTTATCTAAAACTTGTAGCCACCGGCTACCTTACTGAGCTAATTTGCCATGGGAATCATGTATTCTTCGTGAGGCCTTACTCAATGGAGATGTATTAATTATTGTCTTCTCTCTGTAGAGACCTGCAGGACCCGAGCAGAGCTACGATGCTTTCCCAGGTAACCTTAGGTTAGTAACGTAGCTATATTATGGTCTATTAGGAAAATTATTATCCAGTAACTACTAATTGTTGTGGTTGCTATTGACCTGATAATACACAATGCTAGGGTATTGGTTAAGTTCTACAATGTAGAAGCTGTGAATGTAATATATTATATACAGTGCCTTGCGAAAGTATTCGGCCCCCTTGAACGTTTCGACCTTTTGCCACATTTCAGGCCTCAAACATAAAGATATAAAACTGTAATTTTTTGTGAAGAATCAACAACAAGTGGGTCCCAATTATGAAGTGGAACGAAATTCATTGGCTATTTCAAACTTTTTTAAAATAAAAAACTGAAAAGTGGCGTGCAAAATTATTCAGGCCCTTTACTTTCAGTGCAGCAAACTCTCTCCAGAAGTTCAGTGAGGATCTCTGAATGATCCAATGTTGACCTAAATGACTAATGATGATAAATAGAATCCAGCTGTGTGTAATCAAGTCTCCGTATAAATGCACCTGCTCTGTGATAGTCTCAGAGGTCCGTGTAGCGAAAGCGCAGAGAGCATCATGAAGAACAAGGAACACACCAGGCAGGTCCGAGATACTGTTGTGGAGAAGTTTAAAGCCGGATTTGGATACAAAAAAGATTTCCCAAGCTTTAAACATCCCAAGGAGCACTGTGCAAGCAATAATTTGAAATGGAAGGAGTATCAGACCACCGCAAATCTACGAAGACCCGGCCGTCCCTCTAAACTTTCAGTTCATACAATGAGAAGACTGATCAGAGATGCAGCCAAGAGGCCCATGATCACTCTGGATGAACTGCAGAGATCTACAGCTGAGGTGGGAGACTCTGTCCATAGGACAACAATCAGTCGTATACTGCACAAATCTGGCCTTTATGGAAGAGTGGCAAGAAGAAAGCCATTTCTTAAAGATATCCATAAAAAGTGTCGTTTAAAGTTTGCCAAAAGCCACCTGCGAGAAGACACACCAAACATGTGGAAGAAGGTGCTGTGGTCAGATGAAACAAAAATCGAACTTTTGGCAACAATGCAAAACGTTATGTTTGGCGTAAAAGCAACACAGCTCATCACCCTGAACACACCATCCCCACTGTCAAACATGGTGGTGGCAGCATCATGGTTTGGGCCTGCTTTTCTTCAGCAGGGACAGGGAAGATGGTTAAAATTGATGGGAAGATGGATGGAGCCAAATACAGGACCATTCTGGAAGAAAACCTGATGGAGTCTGCAAAAGACCTGAGACTGGGACGGAGATTTGTCTTCCAACAAGACAATGATCCAAAACATAAAGCAAAATCTACAATGGAATGGTTCACAAATAAACATATCCAGGTGTTAGAATGGCCAAGTCAAAGTCCAGACCTGAATCCAATCGAGAATCTGTGGAAAGAACTGAAAACTGCTGTTCACAAACGCTCTCCATCCAACCTCACTGAGCTCAAGCTGTTTTGCAAGAGGAGGAATGGGCAAAATTGTCAGTCTCTCGATGTGCAAAACTGATGGAGACATACCCAAGCGACTTACAGCTGTAATCGCAGCCAAAGGTGGCTCCCAAAGTATTTACTTAAGGGGGCTGAATAATTTTGCACGCCCAATATTTCAGTTTTTTATTTGTTTAAAAGGTTTGAAATATCCAATAAATTTCGTTCCACTTCATGATTGTGTCCCACTTGTTGTTGATTCTTCACAAAAAATTACAGTTTTATATCTTTATGTTTGAGGCCTGAAATGTGGAAAAAGGTCGAAAAGTTCAAGGGGGCCGAATACTTTCGCAAGGCACTGTATATGTAACGGAGTAGAATATACTTGGTTTAATTATGGCGAAAGCGGGGCAACAGTGCCACCTATTGGCACGGTGGTGGTTATAACATTGTGGGTTGGTGTTTACGGAACTACACAGTGATGCGGGAAGTGCAGTGGTAGGTCACGTTCTCCCGCATAGTCCGGGATAATTAATAATTTTGTGAGATTTCAAATGTTCATACTTTGTATTTTACCATATAATGTACATATATTGATGTTAGCTGACTGTCTTGAGCCCAGACTATAAGCTATCTAGTCTTTTAAAATGATATTTTAGAGACTTACTGAAACGTACATTGTCAGTGTTAGCCTAGCATAATTATTTGCATCTGTTCCATGTTTTGTTCAGACTGTTATCCTGAGACCAATGCTGATTGACTTACCACTGCTGTACTGTGTTACAGGTAATATTCTACGCATTTCTGTGTTAGTTTTCATGATGTTTCATTGTAAATTATTGTTTGTCTGCGTGAGCAGCTCCTTTTTAACTGTTAAGTAGCTCGCGCTAGTTTGGCTAGCTCATAGTTAGTGAAGCAGCCTGTTGATTAGGTGTGTATGATGTATACCTGTGCTGTGTTTATGCTCACCTCATGCTAAATGGTTAATGAGGTTTTTCTGCCTTTTCCTGTATTATAAAATGGATTACTGGGTGGTGTTTTCACACAATATGTCAGTACATATGGAGGTATATTTGATTGTGCAAATGTGAATACATTGTAGCCTAAGCATTGTAATGTATTATAATACATTAGGTAATATCCACTATACGATCACATCCAGTTATGATCATTTCTTTTGTTATTATTATTATTATTGTTATGAAATCATACACAGTGATGCGGGAAGCGCAGTTACTGTTATCCTGAGACCAATGCTGATTGACATACCACTGCTGTACTGTGTTACAGAGCGATAAGGAAAATATGGAGCAATAAAGACCCCCTGTAATCCACCTGGCCGCCTGTGATGTGTAGAAGCGACAGTAGTGTGGAGCTGCATTTCATCACACACAGTTGTGACCCGTCACATTGGTGCCGTGTCCCGTCGATTTGAAGTTGGCTCTTCAACCCGGACCGGGACCATCTTACTGGACGGCTTCTGCATTGTACTACCAAATGGACAGTGTGTCGGCCTTTCATAACTAGTACACTTAGTTTAAGTGACCTTGCTCTTATTGAGTTGTTTTGTTATTGATGTACTTTTCTGCTTTGATTATTTCATGCTGTTTTGTTAAGTGACATTTCACAATGAGCTACATTCCAGGGAGTTTCAGTACGCCTTTTACTGGAGGTATTGGTAGAGGTAGGGGGACCCCTATGGTGTTGCACTTTGACAGTCCTATTCAGGGGGGTGACGTTCATGTAGTAGGGAATAGGCCAGATACAGCAGAGGCCCCTTCAGTTAGTGGGGACAGGGTTCCTCTTCAGAGCCACCACATTGAACTTGCACCAAGCACGCAGGTTACTGTCACACCCACACCACAACCTATCTTGCAGTCACCTGATGTAGTCAGTCAGATGAGTGAGATAATAAGACATGTTGGTCAGCAGCTAGCAGATAGTATAGTTGCACGCCTCAGCCCAACACATAGTGTACCCACACCGAGCACTTCAGCTGCACGACACGCCCACTAACACATCCACACAAAGTCTGGACCTGTCACGAGTACAGCTAGTGCCTCACAGGAAGGTGAAAGAGCCTCCAACCTTCAAAGGGGATGGCACGGACACTGTAGATGTGCATGAGTGGGAGGACCTGATGAAGAATTACATGAAGAGGATGGATATCAGAACGGAGCAACAAGCGGAGGAAATGCTCGTCCATCTCAGGGGTAGGGCTAAAGATGTTGTTAAGTTCGGAATGAGAAACAGTGGCATTGATGTGACCCGGAACCCAGATGCCATCTATGGTCTTCTCCGTAAACATTTTGCTGCTGTCCCCTGTTCACCTCTGCCCCTAGCAGACTTTTACACTACACTGCCGAGGAGTAATGAGGATGCGTATGACTACTGGCTGAGGCTCAACCAGGCTGCAGACGTTGCTGCCGATCGCCTCAAAGAGCAAGGCAAGGAACTGGACTGCCCGAGCCTAGAAGTGACGCGTATGTTTATCAAGAACTGTCCCTCCAAAGAGCTCGCCATAACATTCAGGTCAAAGACAATTGACAAGTGGTCTGCGGTAGAGGTCCAGGACGTGCTGGATGCGTACCACTCGGAGATGGGTTCGAGGAGTCCTGCTACTGCTGCTGTGAGTAGGAAGCCCAGCGAGAACGTGTATGTAAACAAGGTCGAAATGCTTCACACTGCAGTGCCTCCGCCTGACACTTCAGACTCTCACACAAGCAAGACGACAGACCTTGCTGCTCTTGAACGTGTCCTCACCATGCTGGAGAAAGTTCTGCTAGAGAGATCTGCTCCGAATAGGGCCAGTACCTCCAGACAGCCTAGGTCGAAACCACCCAGGATTGAGAGTCTGAATAACCTGCCGTGTGCTGTCTGCGGTGATGCTGCCCAATCTGCACTCACTCATTGCCACGACAAGAAACTCTGCTTTCAGTGCTATTCACCTGATCACTCCAGATGCAGCTGCCCTGTACAGACAATATCCACCACATCTGCACAGTTGGGAAACTAGTGGGTCTGCATCCAGGGGAGGACGATGCAGATCCTATTAGTGTACCTCCCAGTAGTGATATGGATGATTTTGAGTCAGTGTTTGAGTCGTTCAGTTCCACAGCAGCCCCAGGCAAGACTGTTATATTTCAAGACACACAAAGAATCCAGAAGTCAGACAGTTTGTTCTATACCACTGTCACCGCAGGAAATGTTGCTCTGAAGGCGATGATTGACAGCGGGTCGTCACGATGCATGTTAAGTGATGCAACTGTAATGCGCCTCTTGCAGCATAATCCAGAAATGAGACGTTACTCTGCAGACGATGTTGTCATTATTGGATGTGGTGGTCATCAGGTCACGCCTTCAGCTGTATGTGATGTGGAAGTAGTGGTGTATGACTGCAAGATGGTTGTTCCTATGTTTGTGGTGCCTGGTCAGACTGACGAGGTTATCCTGGGCAGCAACGCCATCAAGAAGATCCTTCAACTGATGAGGAAGACTGACAGCTATTGGCGACTCATGTCAGAGCCCAGCAGTGTCTCTGATGAAGACTGACATCGCTTCTTCTCTCTTCTTTCCAACACGGAGAGATGGAGAGGTGAAACAGTGCCTGACAAGGTCGGCACACTGAAGTTACAACGGTGTGTGACGCTACAGCCACGGAGTGAACATCTTGTGTGGGGTAAACTTCCTGCTTCAGCACCAATGTCGAACCAACTCAATCAAGATGCAGATCCAGGAAAGTATTGGTCGGCAGGCTCGTTACACCGATGTGGGGCGATCGATGGCTGCCCATGAAGGTCATCAACCCTTCCAGTGAGCCCATAGTGCTGAGGAGGAACACTAAGCTGGCAGATGTGTTTCCCTGCATCGCCGTTGAGGATATGTCTCAGCCTGACCATATCCATGTCCTCTCTCAATCCATGACTGATGCCACGACGACGAGGACCAGGGAGGGTGTCAGAAGGGCATTAGACGAGCTTGGCCTACAAGATCTGGACTTGGATGCATGTGCTGTCTCTGACGTGTGGATAGACAAGCTTTCTCAGGTCATTGAGAGACATGAGTCAATTTTCTCACGGAACAAAATGGACTGTGGAGAGGCGTCTGACTTTGTGCACAAGATACATATGGTGGATGAGAGGCCATTCCGCCTGCCTTACCGCAGAGTGCCGCCAAGCCACTATGAGAAGCTAAGAACAGCTCTCAATGACATGGAAGAAAAATGCATCATTCGTAAATCCTACAGCGAGTACGCATCACCACTGGTTCTCGTCTTGAAGAAAAATGGGGATCTGCGCATCTGCACAGACTTCAGGTGGCTCAATGCGAGGACAGTGAAAGATGCACACCCTCTGCCTCATCAGGCTGATGCTCTCGCTGCACTCGGGGGAAATGTCTTCTTCTCCACCATGGATCTTACCTCTGGATTTTACAATGTGCCTCTGCACGAAGACCACAGACGGTACACTGCCTTTTCTTCCCCTTTTGGCCTGCATGAGTACAACCGGATGCCTCAAGGTTTGTCTAACAGTCCAGCTACATTCATGCGAATGATGCTCTCCATCTTCAGAGATGAGAATTTCACCAGCCTCTTATGTTACTTGGACGATCTCATGGTCTTTGGTCCAACTGAGCAGATAGCGCTTGAACGTCTGGAGATGTTGTTCTCTCGCTTGAAGAACCATAACCTCAAGTTAGCACCGAAAAAAGTGTCACTTTATGCGGAGATCTGTAAAGTTCCTCGGCCATGTCATTTCTGAGTCAGGAGTGCAGACGGATCCTGGCAAGGTTGAAGCCATTAGCCGGGTGCAAGTGTCTGACCTGATGGACAGCGACGGCGTCACTCCTTCGCAGAAGAAGATTTGGTCCGTCTTGGGGATGGTGCTGTACTATCAGCATTTCATCGAAGATTGCTCCACTAAAGCCAGGCCCCTTTTCAAGCTCCTCTCAGAACAAAGGACTGGCGTGAAAACCCGAGGGAGGAAGCCCAGAAATGTGAATCTGGTCATGTGAAGCTGTCAGCAGAGGATTGGACAACCGAGTGTCAGGGTACCTTCGACACTTTGAAGCACGATCTATCGCACAGTGTGACCTTGGCCCATCCTGACTTCGGGAAGCCTTTCATTCTTGCTGTGGATGCTTCCTTTGATGGGATTGGAGCTGTTCTTTCCCAGCTTCAACCTGGGGAGAAAATTGCGAGGCCAGTTGCCTTCGCCAGCAAAACACTGTCACGGGCTCAGTTGAACTATCCGGCTCACAGGCTAGAATTTCTCGCTTTAAAGTGGGCCATTTGTGACAAGTTCTCCCACTGGCTCAAAGAAAGGCATTTCACCTCATGGTCTGACAACAACCCCTTAACCTACATTCTAACAAAGCCCAGGTTGGATGCATGCGAACAAAGATGGGTGCGAAGCTTGCGGCATACGACTTTGACCTAAAATATGTCCCAGGGCCCAAGAACATCGTCGCTGATGCCCTGAGCCGTGAGCCTTTTGTCCGGTCCAGCGTAAGCCATCGCCTGGTGAAAGAACCTTATCTGTCTTTGTTGGATGAGGTCAATGGAGTTGTTACTGGGACAGTACAGGATGCCTTCCGACTGACCACCAACTGTCAAGCTGTCCAAACCGCTGGGAGCCGTGCTGATGGAGACCTTGGTCCAGAACAAGATTTCTGTCTGCCATCTAGAGGTGCCATCTGCGCTGAGGAGGTGTCGGCAGTCTTGGATGTCCATCGCACTGGTGGTGTCTCTCGATTGTCTGGCGCGAGCCGTAAGTCGCTGCAACTACCTGAGGAAGACCCATCCATTGTCCTCCCGCACAGTCAGTTGACCAATCTACAGCAGCAGGATGCTGCAGTGAGCAGAGTTCTCTTCTATGTTCAGCGGCATAGGAGGCCGAACGCACATGAACGGGTGACAGAGTCGGGCTGTGTACTCAGGCTGTTGAAGCACTGGGAGAAGCTGAAGGTGCGCAATGGAATTCTCTACAGAGTGAAGAGTGACCGTCGCATGAACAGAAAGATCTTTCAGTTTGTCATACCAGAGTCTCTGAAACAACAAGTCCTGCACAGTGTTCATGATACAGCTGGTCACCAGGGCCGTTCAAGGACTCTCTCTCTGGCCAGTGCACGATTCTTCTGGACAGGCATGGAGAAGGATATTGTGAGGCATGTGAAGCACTGCCAGAGGTGCATCTTAGGGAAGACTCCTGAACCAGCTGCTCGAGCTCCTCTTGAGATCATTCGCACTTCAGCTCCTAAGGAGCTAGTGTGCATTGATTTTTGGACAGCGGAGTCAAGTGATAAGAAGACTACTGATGTCTTGTTGTTACAGACCATTTCTCCAAGCTGGCTCTCGCATTTCCCTGTAGAAACCAATCTGCGAAACAAGTTGCCCGCTGCTTATGGGACAAGTTTTTCTGCATCTACGGATTCCCCAAAAGGATCCATTCAGATCAGGGGGCCAACTTTGAGAGCAGGCTCATCAAAGATCTACTTGAGATGGCGGGTGTGCATAAGTCCCATACAACACCGTATCATCCCATGGGCAACGGCATCACAGAAAGATTTAACAGAACCCTTGGGGGCATGATACGGACTCTTCCCCCAAAGTGCAAATCCAAGTGGCCGCAGATGCTCCAGATGTTGACCTTCTGCTATAACTGCACGGTGCACGAGACCACAGGCTTTGCGCCGTTTTACTTGATGTTTGGGCGGATCCCACGCTTGCCTGTCGATGTCATGTTCCATCATGTCCTGGAGGATGCTGACGTCGTCAGCCACCATGAGTTTGTACACCATCTGAGGAGAGATCTCTCTGAGGCCGCGCAGATTGCTCAGCAGCATGCCCTTGGAGAGCAAGGCCGTCACGCAGTGATCTACAATCGCAGGGTCAGAGGATTGCCGTTGACTGTGGGTGACAGGGTGCTGCTAGCCAATCGAGGTGAGAAAGGCAAGAAGAAGGTTGCAGACCGGTGGGATTCAACCGCTTTTGATGTGGTGTCTGTGAGATCCGGAATCAACATGTACAGGATCCGAGATAGCGTCACAGGAAAAGAGAAGGTTGTGCACAGGAACATGCTGCTCCCAGTTGACTTTCTGGCATTTCCTGAGCAAGATGGAAACCAAGCAGCCTCTGGAGAGTCACGGTCTGATGCGACACACAGGAGTGCTTGGAGCTCCGTCATGAATGATGAGGAGGATATTCGAGCACGCACCATGAACTGGCTCATGCAGTCGCCAGCCCAAGTGGAAGCTGAGAGTGTTCCTGGAGGAGATGGCCTCGACGATGCCTTAATAGTGGATGTCATGGAAGGGGACCAATTGGCTGAGTCGCCAGACATTGTTCCTGATGATTCGGAACATGTCCGCATCACTCATGCACACACTCACTCATCATTAGAGCCGGTACACGACACAGCACACTTGCCTGTCAATGAACCTGTAGCCTTAGGTGACCTTCTCGCTGCAGTTGAGGTTGAGCTAGAGGAGGTTGTTTGCACATATCCACAGACCACACAAGCCTCTTCAGTTTTCACGAGATTTGGGAGGAGCGTTAAGCCCCCAAATAGGCTTATTTGTGAGATGGCAAACCAGAGACTTGTGGGGAATATTGAACCTATATTGGGGTCTGCGTTTAGTGTCGAAGCGACAGTAGTGTGGAGCTGCATTTCATCACACACAGTTGTGACCCGTCACATATAGAGTTCGACACATACATTAGATAATGTTCCATCTGTACACAGTTTCTTCTTTCTTTGCACTCTTAAGATGGCAGATAACGGACGTATTTTTTTTATTTTTTAGCGCTGTAAATGTCAACAATATTTAGAATTAATGCATAGTGTTACTACTGTCCAAACTATGTACTTTAACTAACACACCAGGCCCTTGACAAATACTTTGCTTAGTGATCCTTATGGTTTGATGTCATGTGCATGTGTCCTAGTGGCTGGCTAAATTCAACATGAAGCCATATCTTACTTTACACATGTAGTCAACGTGGAGGTAGGAATCTAGAAAGCGTGCTCAATAATATTCCAGAAATAAGTGTTCCAGTAGTTTTCAGAAAAGCTAGAAAAATGTTTCTAGAGTGCAGGCTTTATTACAATTATTTATTATTGAGCTAATTTCAAACACTTTTTTATCATCCAATAAGGTACTTCAAGCTTTACAATAAGAAGTCAAGGAAGTGAAGGACTACAGCCACATCCCAGCCCTTCAGAGAACTGTCCTGCAGAAAAGGCTGTCGTCCAGACTGGAGTGGTGGGCCATCAGTGAGCTCAGGAGACCAGATGATCCCAGGCGTCCAGGAGTTGTGTGTGATATTCCTGCGCCACCCTCAGAAGTGTTGTTGCAGACACAAGTCTGCAGAGAAATACAGCTTGCCTTAGGTGAAACTGAATATGTGAAATATATACATAACCCAATTACTCAGTATGTTTGTGTATTGTTGGTGATGAAAAACTGACCCTGACCTGTGATGTACTGCAAATAATGACTGACACTGAGTTCCAGCTTCTTCTACCACTGGGGCCCCAGCAAAATATGTTCAAATATCCATTATGTATGTGAAGTTTTATATTGGACTAAAAATAAAGCATTATAATAGTCTCAACCTTATTTCCTGTTTTATATAATGAACCAAACAGACAAGGGTGAATGTAAAAAAGTGTTTTAATATATTATGTGCATTTTAAAATATAATTACAGTAAGACAATGTAAACACAAATTAAATTACAGGACAGTATACTGTAGTAGGATACATTGACATACAATGGACTAAGAAACTACAAGTACACCAATGAAAACTTAAGAAAAAGGTTATTGCAAGTGTTAATTGAGTATCTGAGCAAAATATGATCAATACATACGCTATTGGTCTATACCCTGGCTGTTTGAAGCCTTCGCACACAGTGTTTCCTCCACAGAGAGACCGAAGGCTCCTCTCCCTCTGCTGCTCCCATGTCCTCCTGGTTGGTCTGCCTGCTGCCTGATGTGAGCTGTGATAGAAAATTATAACAAAGTTTCTTACACAAATCAAATGGTAAAATAACTTGCTTTTAAGTAGCCATTAGCAAATGTGTAGGCTTTAAAAACACTATGAACATTTTCCTTATGCTGACCTGCTTGCAAATGCAACAGAAGACATGTAATTAGAGTTAAGATAGCCAGTCTTTGTCATAACTAGGAAAGTACAGATGAGCACAAAACTATAAAGATTAACCAGTTAAGCAGTGCTAACACTGCATTTGTACTGTACAGTATGTGTCGACCTCTAGATATAATACATTATATTCACAGCTTCTACATTGTACAACTTAACCAATACCCTAGCATTGTGTATTATCAGGCCAATAGCAACCACAACAATTAGTAGTTAGCTGGATAATAATTTTTCCTAATAGACCATAATATAGCTACATTACTAACCTAAGGTTACCTGGGAGAGCATCGTAGCCTAAAACTAACTTAATTCAAATGCCACAGCCCATACTGTTTTTTTTTCATTATTACAACATAGACATTAAACGTACAATATGTAACTTTCTGCCGCTAGGGGTCCAAAACAATGGACGGTAAAACTGGACTTTTGATGACGTTGGGAAGTTGCGTGGAATTATGGGAATTTTTAGTGTTAAACACCTTTGCTGCCGGTTAGAATCATTGACATATATATAGAATGCATCAGTTCACGGACGAGTTTACCCATTCAAGTTTATTCACGTTACGTTTATTCATGTTATTGTAATAAAATAGCTGCAGTTTCCCCAACATAATTACGTTTTTCTTGATTTAGATTTTTATTTGTAGCTGACCAGTTAGCTAGTGAGCCAGCAAGCTAAGAGTAGCCAGCAGCTAAAACACAAAATATTTCACATATCAATGTCACCTTTTGGATGGTTTCAACACCGGGGCGGACGGGGTTTGTTGTAACGCTAGCTAGCTACTAAACGAGGCTGAGAGACGGGTGTGGGTGGGGATTGTCGGGGAAAATTCCACGACAGCGAGCCAGGACGTTCGATGCCTGTTGTGCAGCAGCAGAACATCTCCCAGCTGCCCAGAATTATCTCCCCTTCACTTTTCAGTAATCTTAACTTTTCGTTTTGGTGCTTAACCCACATTTTGTCAGGTTAATTTGGCTAACCGTATAGATAGCTAAACGCAGAGGGGGGAGAAATTCGGCAGGGAGGAGATTTTCAGCACATACACCGGTAGCGCTACGGAGATGTAGCTACCGCTATGGATGGCCGCTGTTGTGACTCGGTGCTGGGTCTGATATGGTCTGTTTCCCGACGTTTAATTAAACTGCCGTTAGCGTCGTAAGCAC
The DNA here is from genome assembly GCF_010015445.1 of Perca fluviatilis. NCBI lineage: Eukaryota > Metazoa > Chordata > Actinopteri > Perciformes > Percidae > Perca > Perca fluviatilis. The sequence goes on along the minus strand of NC_053118.1, from coordinate 8,625,708 downwards.
CAGGCACTGGAGATAAGTTCTGGCCGGAGGGTTGCTGTAATGAAAGTAGCTGGCTGATAGCTGACTGGGGGCTAACGATAACTAGCTAGCTATATGTCCCGGGGCTGTTGTCAGCTGTCATCCCGACTGAGTCTCTCTGCCCCGGGGGTGTGAGGCAGACAGACCGGGGTGTGCTAGCTGGCTAAATTAGCATTAGATTAATCGTCTATCTATACAGCTAACGTTAACGTTACTAGTGAAGTTATTCGGGGGGTTAGCTCAGTCCTGTTAGCTGTGGTCGAAACAGTCATACTAAAAATAACTTTATTAGCGTGTTGAACGATGTTGTAACCTCATAATGTTACCCACAAAGCATTAGCATCAACGTTAGCACATTGTAACGTTAAGCTGGTATCGATATTGAACTTTCAAAATAGATAAGGTCTCTGTTGTATTACTGTGATAAAAAGTGGGATGTAATAATTAACAAAATGATGCTGTATGGCAAAAAAAAAAAACAGTATTACGGTAACAAGTATTTTTTTTCTCTGACGTATGATTTACAATTACTCCTGAACGTATCATCTTGGTGCCAGTGTTCTGACGGAAGTTAGAGTAAAAGGTTATATGACGCCACTGACGGGCGACTAAAGGAAACGTGCCGTGTCTGAAAATAAAATAACAGATTTCTCTGGGTTTGACATTTGGTGGAAACATTTGGGATAGTGTAAAAACACAACTCATAAAAATATATAACATAGGTATGGTCGGTTTTAGACATTTTAAAGCAGAAATGTTACATATTGTACCTTTAAGAGAATAAATCGTTATGCAAGTACTTTTACTTTTAATACTTAAAGTACATTTAAAATGAGGTACTTTTTACTAGGCTATTTGTAGGGTTGTCATTTTGGTACTTCTACTTTTACTAAAGTATATGTGTCTCTGGTTATTTGTACTTTTACTTAAGTACTGAGATTCAGTAGCCTACTTCCTCCACCACTGTTTATTTCTGCTATAAAATTGGGATTTTCTAACATCGGGGTTCTATGGGGATTGAATTGTCTCATGGCCACTCGAGGCAGTTCAGCCCAGGAGCTGCCACTTCAATAACAAGCGTGACATTCACAAATATACTTTTCAGCAATAAGCATCTTACTGATATATTGGTAATTAGCTACTCAAGCTAATTCATCTTAATTCAGTATCAGAACAGTCACTTAACTTTGTTTTGACTGTCTGTCCAGTTCCCAGGGCGCACACGCTCCACTCCAGTCCGCTAGGTGGCAGTAATGCAATAAAATAACTGTATCGACAGCTGACCGGAAATGAAAACAAATCACAGACGGAAGAAAAAAAAAATGGAAGCGGCAGTGTTCATTCTGTCACTTGTGGATTGCTGTGCACTTATTTTCCTCTCTGTCTACTTTGTATCCTTTTCGGCTCTGTGATTTCTGGCGGGTGTTGAGCTTTATTCAAAGCGGCTAACGTTAGCTGGCAGAAAGCTCCTTATGAATTCCTTTCTGCATGTCAGTACGATAACGCTAACGTTAACTAGCTAGCTAGCTAACCGGTTAGCCGCGCTAACGTTAACTAGCTAGCTAGCTAGCTAACCGGTTAGCCGCCTTCTTACAAGAGTCAGACGGGCTAGCGTGAACTAAGTTAAGATTAACCTGTTTTAACAGCATAGTAGGTGGATGACAAGTTGTGTTTAAGGTGACAAGAACATTTAATTAAAACCCAAAGTTACACGGAAAGCTTTAAATCAACAGAGCGATTGTGTACATCGACCTATATCCTTTGTCATTTTACACAAGTGTCACTGTCAGTTGGATATGGTCAATGCTTAGCTAAGGGTTGCTAGAAATATGTTTAGAATCCATGTCTGAAGTGAAGTACACATTAGATTCAGTGTTTCTCCTAAACCTATCACTAATCACAACATCTTGTAGGTTGTCTGCCATGCGTCTATTTTGTCCAGTTGAATGAAGCTGATAGAAGCAGGGAATGAGGACATTGACATAAAAATACATTTTCTTTATTCAACACTTACAGATTGTATAAAGTTTTTGGCACCTTTACTTGAAGCTCAGATTATCACCCTGTCTGATCTAGAATGTGACTACATCAATGCTAGAGCCTGCTGCTCCAAGCTAAACAAAGTAAGTCATGTTATCCTGGATTATTGCTGTCACAGATTTTTACACCTTTTTATTTATGATGCCTTTTTTTGTAGTGCATGGTTTAATGTATTATATGATGAATGAGGGTTTTTCCTGCATAGAGAAAGTTTTGGTGCCCCCCAAAGAGGGAGCAAGCGCCAAAGGAAGATCATGAGTGCCAAAACATCTGCTTTTCAGCAGCCAGCCTCCCTCTCATCCACAGCTGCTATTTTTTAAACATGCGGTTGGCGCTGATAAACCAGCTAAAAGCTGTATGGTTTCGACTGGACCTGAATGCTCCGCTATAAAGCTAGCGCAAATGGCATCTCCGTTTGAGTGGATTTATGGTTCTGTGGAGAAAAATTTACACTTCACAACGTTTTGTATTTATAACACAATTGTACTATTAAATGAGCTACAACAGTAATAGCAGTTTATGTAAGTCACTCCTAAATTTAGGAGCAACACGTGAAAAAAGTTACAGTCAATCCCTGTTGATATTATTTACACAAACTGGATTTTGGGGTCATGTGTAGTATGCCCAGGTCCAGGATGGGATAACCCCCTTACTGCATTATATTCCATTGTATTTTATATTTTGAATTTTAACCTGCCAGCAGGATTTTGTGTTTTCCTTGACATAAATAAAGATGTTGTCGCCATAAATTTGTGCCTAAAAATCAATCAGAATGCAGGAAATGAAGTCTTTGGCGCTCAAAACTTCCTGGCCAAGGACCCCCAGATTCCCATATGTGTTCCCCAAAAGGCCCATTCTGAGCCAGGAAAAACCCTGTGAATGCTATTAAATTGATAAAGCGGATTTTCACGTCTGTATTTATAGATAATTCAAAGAGATGTTATTAGGTCAAGGTTTTTTTATTTGTCATGTCTACAACAATTACAGATTAGTTGGCAGTGAAAGTGTTAAGCCGTGTGTGTGTTTGTGTGTGTGTGTTAAATAACTATTAAAAGAAAATTATGCAAGTAAAACATATTGCAAAATAAATTAAGTAATTTGTGTAGACAGTATTGTAAATGAATACATCTGAATGTAAACTTAATCTAAAAGGAATGTAGTCAATGTATATTTACATAATGAGAATACACACACCCACACAAAGGAGTAAACTGTTGTAAGTAAAAGTATATAAAATTAAGGTTTAATGGTAAAGTGACGTGATAAGCTCAGAGCCTAAGAGTTCAAAAGTCCTATAGCCTGCGGGATAAAGCTGCCCCTGAGGTGAGTCCTACTAACAGTAGTTATTCAGGCAAGGGCTGTGGTCTTTTTGGGGACAGGGACTAGGGCTGGGCACTGTTTACATTTCTGTACCGACACTGGTATTTGAAATTCGGTGCCGGTACCACAACAGTACCTTTTTTAGTTACTTTACCTCTGTAGTAACAAAAAATAGATTTTAGTTGTAAAAATTGTTTATTTACATTTTATACACCACACAAAATATAACCCCTCTCCCTCCCCTCACAAACCTCTACAACCTATTAATGATATTTTGTGTTTCCAGTGGGTTATTCCAGAGATGGTTGGCCAGTGTCTCTCCACTATGCTGATGTTGGTCTCCATGCACTGGTTCATTTTCCTCCTCAACCTGCCTGTAGCAGCCTGGAACATTTACAGGTATGTTCATACTGTTGCTATTTCCTGCATTGTTTGTGAGAGAACATGCTCTTCTGCAGTGTTCAGGTGCTGCGGTTGCAGTGGGGGGGTCGTGGGGTCCTCCCCCAAGACATGTTGACTAGACTATGCATTTTCACATAATTTTAGACTATTATCATTACAATATTCATTAAATCACACACACATACACGTGTTGTTTTTCACATTACACTCAAAAAAGTTAAACTAATTTGCTCACTGACGAAGTAAATGCGATGTCCTGAAGTAATCGTTCACATTTTTGTGGGTGATCGCACTATAAAAAATAATAATCCCAAAATAACATTATACAAGGCTTATAGGAAAGGGATTTGAACTGTGATTTGCTCATCCTCCCAAAGTCAGGGTGAAGCCACTAACCAGATGTAGGTAGGTATTGGGTATTGTTCCGATTCTTTTAATTTTAGAACAGGATTAGAATTGATTTATATTTAAATATAACTAAATATTGTTTCTAGAGCAGCAACAGTAAAGTTTACAACAGCCAAGTCACATATACACTTATTAATATCTCACTGGAAATGGATCTAAAATGTCAGTAAAATAAATAACATAGACATTACTTAATGAAGTTTAGAGAGAATGAGGAACACATACATCAGTATCAGTTCTTCTTCCCTGATACTGATAGCTGTTGTAGATGTTACATGCCCTAAAGTTCCTCAAAAATACAGTTCAATCACAACTGAAAATATGCCTCATTGTGTGTGAATAGAGGTGAATAAATATATTTGTTTATGTTGCAGCGAAGTGTCTAGCCTGCCTATGGTCCCCCATAAGTCTCCGATGATGCAAAATGACAATTTTTGCATCATCAGAGTTTTTTTTTCCAGACACACAATACAGCTATCTCTCGTATCAGGGGGACATGAGGGAGGGAAGCATTCAAGTCATTCAAAAATACTACCGGGTTTCTACTGATACAAAGCTTAATGCTAATCGGTGAAGTTCCCCTTTAAGTTTACAAGAATTTGCCAAACTTTTAAGATTTGTGGCAAATTAAGATAAACAGTTAGGCTACATACAGACAGTTTTTGTTTTCGCTTATTCATAACAGTTTTGCTTAACAAGCGCGCTGTGGTTGTATAAAAGTTGACGAGTTGACGACAACTCCAGTAAAACGTTACCTTCACTTCACCTGGTTCACTGTCTCTCCACCGTGGCCTCTGATCTGCTGTCCACAACCCGATGGTGAATTGCAGGACTGGCTGATCTACTATGAACGCGGCCTTTCTGACCAGCTGTGGTGCAGTCAGGCTCGTCGGTTTACTGTCTTCTTGTCCCTGTTGTCCCTGCAGGTATGTAAAGGTTCCGATGGGAAACATGGGCGTGTTTGACCCCACTGAGATCCACAACCGAGGTCAGCTCAAGTCCCACATGAAGGAGGCCATGATTAAACTGGGTTACCACCTGCTCTGCTTCTTCATTTATTTGTATAGGTGAGAGCAACCCCATCTACAGAGACAGCAATCAGCTTACAGCCCGTATAATAGTTGTGGCTGTACACAGACAGTTCTGTATTAACACCTATCTTTCCCACCTATTTTTCCAGCATGATCCTGGCTCTCATCAACGACTGAAGCTCCCAGCAAGCTGCCAAATTCTAAACTCCACTGTTTCCCCCCTTACAGCCTGCTCCTGTACTGTATGCATACAATCTTTCATAACAGCAGAAAAAGAAGAAGCTTACTGTTATTTGTGTTGTTATGATCTAAGAATTTTGACTTTAAAGTGCTCATATTATGCTCATTTTCAGGTTCATAATTGTGTTTAGAGGTTATATCAGAATAGGTTTACATGGTTTAATTTTCAAAAAACACCATATTTTTGTTGTACTGCACATTGCTGCAGCTCCTCATTTCACCCTTTCAGTTGAGCTCTCTGTTGTAGCTAGAGAGCCATCTTTGTTGGGAGCCGCACATGCGCAATAGCTAGGTAAGGACTACTAGCCAGTCAGAAGCAGAGTATGAGGGCGTGCCATGCTAGCAGCTAGGCGAGCATCATAACCTGTGTTACAAAGTGACGCAGGTTTGTCTCTGAAGTAAAGGCTGGACTACAACAGAGCTGTTTGGAGCAGTTCGTCAACAGTGTTTTCTGTTGGAGATGGTTAGTCCCTTTGGAGTGGACTTTGGGCTGTATGCACAAAAAAAGATATATAACATAATAAAGGACAGGGAAAAAGCCAAAAAACATAATATGAGCACTTTAATACAATACTTAGGTTAATAATTAACCATTTAACATTCCGTACCATCATGATAAAAGCTCATACAACAGCCTGGTGTTTTATTGCGAAGGGGATAAGTAATAGTGGTATTTTTTTTCAACCTTTATCTGCAACAGTTATTCATTAGATCATTAGAGTGGCTGTAAGAAATGATAGACATTTTCACAGTAAAGTAAGCATGTAGGCCCCCTAGAGCAGAGAAAAACAGAAATAGCCAGTGAAGAAGTCATCTATTACCAAGCACAGTACTGTGTAATAGTCCTCTGTCTATCTGAAAATAAGGTGGAGTTTTTGAGTGGTTTTTTTCCCACCAAAGCCAAATTGGGAAAAATGTAAAGTGCTTCAAATCTCAAAACATTGTTTTTTTGTTGTTGTTGTGCCCTCCCCACACAGTAAAGGTGCCCATCAGTGTTCAGTTCACCTGCTGACTGGGAAGGACATACCAAATGATTCACATATTTTTCGTCCTCTTTTTGACCAATCTGTATGTGCACATTTACAGTCACCTCTCTGTCTTGTCATATGCTGCTGTTGTTGCTTTTTTTTTTCTCTGAACTTTCCAAGTTGACATCACATTTGGTTAAAGTATCCAACGTTTTTACAATGTAATGTTAAAATCACAGGTTTGTGATAGTATTGAAGTGTGAAATTGTGCTGCAGTGATCATCAGATGGTGGATCACTAAGCCTATTCTGAGACTTTTTATGCATACAGGACCTGCCAGACTTCCAGCATCACACTCCATCTCTGATCACTAACCACAGCTCCGCACACACACACACACACACACACACACTAACACAAAATATTTGATTAATATACAGTCATATTTGCCTCAACATGTGTATTTATGTGGGTGTATTCAGTGACGTGCAGTGACGTGGTTCTGCACAGAGTAAAAGACAATCACACCCAACCACACAGCAGTCCTCATCTGTCACTGTGTCTGGGCCAAAGTCTTGTGATGTGCTGGAATGATCACAGAGCTCGATGCTGTCTGAACTTCAATGGTAGAGTGTTTTGCCAAATAAAAGGTTCAATTCGGTCTTGAAAGAAGTGTATGTATTGTTGTATTATTGGATGAGTGGCAGTTTCAATAAGAACAATTTGATTTGATGCCATGCACTTACGTTGTGTTTACTGAATGACCTTTGCAATAAACGCATACTGTATGTTAAAGTCTGACATTTCCTGTTTTAAAGTTCCCTACATGAACAGGTGTCTCAGCTTTTCACTAGGACGAGAGATGTGTGCGTGCACTCCTCTTTATTTGGTGTGTATTGTATTGTGTCATGACTGTTGATCCATGCCTGCTACATGTGCAGGGATTCTGGAGCCATTTCTCTCTTCAGTTGGGGAGTACTGCTGGTGAAAAAAGTTCATGTCTGATTCACACTAAACTGTCTTTTTTTTGTTTCATAAATAAAAATGTAGATAAGTTGTTTGTCTGAATGCTTTTCAATTTATTCTCCCTTGTAGTTTTAAGGTTAAATCCATTTTCTGTCAACTATTCAATCATTTTAGCCATTTTATCACTGTTTGTGTCCTCACCAAATCTAATTGATTAAGTTCTTTCAAGAAACTATATCACTAGTGGAATAATAACTTCACTCTTAGCTTTTTATAATCTAAAATGTAAAAAACTAAAAACACAAACCACAACACATTTTAGGTTAAAAATGATTGTGATCATTTTATAAAACGGAATTATATAATTAGAATGATGAAACTGTCATTAGCCTCCTGTATCTGAGGATACTGATGTCCATTGGACTAGTTAATTAAATTAGATTTTAGAAGAATTTACAATATTACTATTATAATCTGAGGAAAGTAAGGTCTGTGAATAAATTTATATTTCAAGCATGAAGTAAGCCACATTAGCTAATGTATGTTTACATATTCGTATCTAACAAAACTCTAATTTGTGTAACGTTATATGGTCGCCAGGGTCTGAACGTGTGTCATTTACGCGTTACCGTGCGTTCATGGACATCAGAAAAACGTTTTTCCGAGTGAAAACGTCACCATTCACGTAACTTCCTGTGGGAATCAGAGGTGGGAAACTCGGGCTGGATTTTGATAACCGAGTTCCCCAGTCGGTGACGCGTTGTTGACAACTGACGTTTGATGGAGGCGACTTTGGTTCACTGAACATATTTCAATGATAATAAACCGTTTATTGTGGACAAATGCCTCTGCCAAGAAACATGCACAGACATAATATGTTATAAATTATTCATAAATAGGCCTATGTATAAAAAAACACATTATCCGTGTCTTTTCCCGTTCGTTGTCCTGCAGATAACAAAAAAAAAACACCTGGCGATGTGCTGTTTGGATGCTCGTATAAGAAAACAGCAGAAAATCTTTTTGTTATTGTGGCCTCCATGTTTGCACACACCTGATGCTCTCGGCTACGGCCAACCGTTGGTGGCAGTCATGCAAAAAGTTGTTATGCCAAACGGCAATATAACAGAAGAAGAAGAACACGCATCCCGACCATGTGAACGCTGCCAGTCGGAAAAACAACGTAACCACAGGGGCGGTCCCTGTTATTCCAAGGTGGCATGAACGCAGCATTATTATGGATCCCACGTAACTTCCAGGCAAGTCCTGCCCGCAAAATTACAAATCCCACTATGGCCACGCCAAGACCCGCCCTAAGCAGAAAGCAGCTCGATTGGTTGGGGTTAGGCATTTGACCTCGAGTGGTTAAGGTTAGGATAGCCGATTGATCAGGGGATAGGCCCTGAACAAATGAGGTTACGTTACCTTACGTAAGCATGGACGCCTGGCCAATAAATGCTATTGAAGGGCGGGTTTTGGCGTGGCCATAGTGGGATTTGTAATATCGCATCCCGCCCTACGAAGCAGGCCGATTGGTTGGGGTTAGGCATTGACTTTGAGTGGTTAAGGTTAGGATAGCCAATTGGTCAGGGGATAGGACCTGAACAAATCGGGTTACGCTACCTAAGCGTAAACATGGACGCCTGGCCAATAAATGCTATTGAAGGGCGGGTTTTGGCGTGGCCATAGTGGGATTTGTAATATCGCATCCCGCCCTACGAAGCAGGCCGATTGGTTGGGGTTAGGCATTGACTTTGAGTGGTTAAGGTTAGGATAGCCAATTGGTCAGGGGATAGGACCTGAACAAATCGGGTTACGCTACCTAGCGTAAGCATGGACGCCTGGCCAATAAATGCTATTGAAGGGCGGGTTTTTGGCGCGTTCATGCCACCTCGGAATAACAGGGACCGACTGGTAGCGTTCACATGGACGGGATGCGCGTTCTTCTTCTTCTGTTATATTGCAGTTTGGCATAACAACTTTTTGCATGACTGCCACCAATGGTTGGCCATAGCCGAGAGCATCAGGTGTGTGAAAACATGGAGGCCACAATAACAAAAGATTTGCTGCTGTTTTCTTATACGAGCATCCAAACAGCACATCGCCAGGTGTTTGTTTGCGTTATCTGCAGGACAACGAATGGGAAAAGACATGGATAATGTTTTGCTTTTTTTATACATAGGCCTATTTATGAATCATTTTTAACATATTATGTCTGTGCATGTTTCTTGGCAGAGGCATTTGTCCACAATAAACAGTTTATTGTCATTAAAATATGTTCAGTGAACCAAAGTCGCCTACATCAAACGTCAGTTGTCAACAACGCGTCACCAACTGGGGAACTCGGTTATCAAAATCCAGCCCGAGTTTTTCCGATGTCCATGAACGCACGGTTTGGCGTGGCCATAGTGGGATTCGTAATATCGCGTCCCGCCCTACGAAGCAGTCCGATTGGTTGGGGTTAGGCATTGACTTTAAGTGGTTAAGGTTAGGATAGCCGATTGGTCAGGGGATAGGACCTGAACAAATCGGGTTACGCTACCTAGCGTAAGCATGGCCAATAGTAGCATGTGCATGCTATTGAAGGGCGGGTCATGCCTAGAAGTTCCGTGGGTTCCATAATAACCAAGGGGGTAAGCTTCGCTTCAGAACTCGAAACTCCGATGGCGCCATTTTGTTGCTACAAAGCGATCACCTCTTGTTAGCATTCCACTGACCGCCATTTTTTTTTTACGTCACTTGACTGCGAATACCTTTACATCTGAAGCGTTTAAAGACTCTATTTGTCCATTGTTTAGTTCTAAAGAAACACGACAATGTATAAAAGGCTCCATTACCTTGTACCTCACGTTATGGCTCCGTAGCAGACGTTTTTGAAAAAATAGGCTAACGATTGTGTCATAACCAAGTGACTTACTGTCGCACAGTAGAGGAATTACCGTATAGTACAGGAGAAGCTCGCAGGCAGTTTCGACTTACATTAGCTGTTTAGGTTTAATTACTAATGTTAACTAGCATGTTAGTTAGCAATAATTAGCCTGTGCCTATGTTATCTCCTTACATATACCTACGCTCTCCGTCTCTGTAAGATTGGAAATTATTGAGATTTCTCTTGGCACAGCTACCAGAAGACTTACAACTTTCAGACACGTTGCTCACGTCACATTTACGTTGTCTCTGTCAGTTGGAGGCTGCGCAGTAAAGCAAGAGATCACCGGAAAAGTGATTCTAATAGGCTTCACTGGTCTCCGTCCAGAGCAACGGGATCTGTTGGTCCATTATATATATGTGAATGATAATAACGCGTCATTTACATATTGGCTTTTTTAAAACAAATGTGCTGCGTTTTTCTTTTTATAATTATTTTTGTTAAGTTATGACAAGTATAATTCCATGTCAACACCGTGGCAAATCACGGATCGATGAGACCACCTCTTCCTGCGCAGGAAGAGGTGGTCTCATCGATCCGTGAGGAACCAATCCGTGTAAAACAATAGTTGACACAGCGCTGTGTCAACTATTGTTTTACAGTCTCTCTCCAGTGACGTTACGCCGATAGCTTGATGCAGAAGTGAACATGGATTACATTACTGTTCTATACACAATGAGTCATCAATAACATTGGTACTAAATATTTGCGCCAGAGAAATGGTAATGTTACTGTTGTTCATTGTAGGTGTCTATATTCACTCTCAAGGACAATCACTGCCAGCAGAGCCGGCCCTAACCAAGTTGGTGCCCTATGCAAGATTTCAGCTCTTTTTGGCGCTATTTTTTAAAACATTTTCTCACTATTTTCAACACTTTTTTTCCAAAGTTGTTGTCACCCTTTTCGGCTCTTTGTCGCTTTTTTCAACGTTGTTGTCGCTTTATCAACTTTATTTTGACGTTTCTGTAACTTTTTTTTGTCTTTTAACGTTTTTTTTTCAACGTTTTTTGTCACTTTTTTAAAAACGTTTTTGTTGCTTTTTCCAACGTTTATCACTTTTTAAAATGTTTTTTTGTTGTTTTTATTCATTTGGACTGCCGGCGTCCCCTGAAGGTTAGGTTTTGCTTAGGTTTTGGTTCCCATGGAAAGTTTTTAGTTGAACGTTCCCAGAACAAAAATATTTTATATATAGATACTGAGATTTGGTAATAGTTTATTTCAACCAATTACTCTTTATATATATATATATTATTATTATTTTTTTTTTTTTGTTCTCCCACTTGACTCTTAAAAATAGAGAAGTAACAACCTCTTCTGCCTCTATGGACCAGCCTCCTCTGGTATGCATATATTATTAACAATTAACTTTCCTACTCAGATCCATACTGCAGTATGAGCATCTTGCTCCCAAAACGCTTCTTGTCCTGAATCTCTAGGAGGATGGTGATTAAAAAGGCGGTGATGATTTAAGGGGGCGGGGATACATGTGGAGAAAATGTGGACAGAGGTGGCCAAGTCAAGTTAGCCAGACAATGCCAGAGTCAATACAGGTTTTAAACTTGTCCCTTCAAAATAAAAGCATGAAAGTTAGTGGACTAAAGAATATAAAAAACTATTTATTAAACCAAATTTTAATAAGATATTCAATTTACTGTCTGCTGAAGCATGATTTGATGTTTGAGATTTTGAGTTTTTCCACAGCTTTTTGTCAAACAGCAATTTTGTGCATTAACTTTGGCTTCACAGTGATCATAATTTGTCACTGAAAGAATATGAAACAGACTTCATACAGGCTATTAATAAAGCCTTTGAAGCTCATGAAGCATACTCAATGGTAGCTTACATAGGACTTTGCTGATGACATAAAAACCCAAATCTTAACTCAAGGTACACTTACTAGCTATGGCCATAACTTTCAACCGTACCTCAAGGTCTTCATTAATGGAGTTTACTTTTTTGTTATGGCATCATCTACATATCAACTGAGCAAACTCCATCCACTGCTGAAGGCCATGAAAGTCGGTCGAAAGCTCTGTAAAGGCTAGTAAGCATACCTTGAGAAGTTCATTTTTAAAGTTAATTTAATTGCCATTTCCAAGATCGAGAATAAAGGTTTATGCTCAACAGTGTTAAATGGACTGTATTTATATAGCGTTCTAGTCTTAACGACAACTCAAAGCGCTTTTACATAGTGCAGGAACCATTCACACACATTCATACACTGTGGCCGAGGCTGCCATATCAGGTGCCACCTGCTCATCAGATAAACATTTACACACATTCACACGCCAATGGCGCAACATCGGGAGCAATTCAGGGTTCACTGTCTGGCCCAAGCACACTTCAACATGGGACTGCAGGGCCAGGGATCGAACCACAGACCTTCTGATTGGTAGATGACCATGGTACAGCCGCCCCGGGAATGTGATAGACTGTCCAACCATCTTAACTAATCTAAAATAAATGTTCACATAGAACCTTTCTAGGTTGACATATGGCAAATAATAATATGAATATGAAAAGGTGTGTGTGTGTGTGTGGGGGGGGGGTGGCCTTGACCAACTGCCACTTTGCTCGTTTGAAAGCCATGATGTCTCTCTCTCTCTCATGGGTGGGTCAAATTCTCTGGGCGGGCAAAGCAGAGAAAGGGGAGGTAACCTTGCTCCTTATGACCTCATAAGGAGAAGATTCCAGATCGGCCCATCTGAGCTTTCATTTTCTCAAAGGCAGAGCAGGATACCCAGGGCTCGGTTTACACCTATCACCATTTCTAGCCACTGGGGGACCATAGGCAGGCTGGGGGGAACGCATATTAATGTTAAAAAAACTCATAAAGTGAAATTTTCATGCCATGGGACCTTTAAAAATGTTTGAGATATAAACCGATTGGGTCACTGTGTGTTTATCCAACTAGCCTACAGTAGGCTATCCATCTTGCTATATTATGTGAAAATAGCATTTTACAACAAACGGTAATTCATATACATATTCACATACAAATTAATTTAATCTTTGATCTTTAATTTAATCTTTAATCCCTTTATTTTAGTCGTTACTCCAAAAAAGGTTGAAAGTGCATATTTGCGCACAAAAAAGTAGGCTATTATTCTGAAAGTGACCGGAAGTGTTGATTTTAATGCGTGTAGCTTGATGGTGAAGTTGATTTTTTTCGGAAAACACCCGAGCTGAAGCGGGGGTTAACGTTAGTGTACCATGTAGTGTACTCGTCGAGGCTACTTTCCATGACCATTTAAAAAAATATATATTATATCTAGACAGAGATTTAATTTACTCGGAGGCTGTGTTTACGGCAGGCTAAGGGCACCCACATCTGCCTAAAGGGGGAATAACGCTAGCACTCAAAGGATACGGAATCGGGCTTTACACACGGTAAGCGGACGCATCAGTAACGTTATCTATAATGTGCATGATTTTCAGATCATCAAGAAGAATGGGGACAAAATTATCCGTTTACTGCGTAACGTTAGCAGGTGATGGAAATTACACACCAGGCGCTGTAACTAGACCGGCTAAAGAGCCCAAGTGAAAATCAGGTTCAGTTAAGTATCAGTCAAATATTGTTAAGCTCCGAGAAGCTAAAGCATCCATTTAAAACAGGTTTGCTGGAGGACTAAGTCAGTGACATTGGTCTTGTATCACCTACAAGCGCTCAGGCAATTTACAGCTTTGACATTCGTGGTTATCGTGACAGCGTAGATTGTCTTTGCACGGCTTGAGCTTAATGTTTTGACTGTGTTTTCACAACCTGTGTATTAGACAGAGCGCAACATGTAGCTAGGTAGGCCTACAGCAGGGAGCCTGTGTATCCTGTATGTAGAGACCCTGCTGCCGATTCAAGGAGTCTTTTTTTTTTTTTCAATTCGGCATCCATGTGGCATACCAACTTAAAATGTTCAGCTTGAATTGATTTCATTATGCCAGCTACCAGTCCCCTGCCAGGAATAGAAACCCTGTAATAAACAGCTAGATTTAGACATGGATGTTGACGTGACTTTGTCTCCGCATAGTAGACAGCGGCCAGTCTGCCAGGTGCAGGAATTAGAGAATGTACTGTGCCTAACCTCATCATCAGGTTTTGTTGAATGCTAAACAAATGCCCCCCCTGTGTGTTTGAGATATTAAGCCACTGGTGAATTTCTTCCCCATGTTTCCCTCTTTATTCAGGCCATGTGAGGAGGGACTAAGGAAGGCCAAAATGCTGTCCAGTCCAGAGAAAAGATGGAGACAGAGGGAGTCATACAAACCTCTCCTTATTTGATCCAATGTTAATAAATTCAACAACTTTGACATGGTACACAGCTGTGGAGTACAACGGTGGAGAGGAGCTGCCGAAACATTTGTCACATTTGTGAAGCTGAATGAGGAACAAGAGGTGCACACTCTTTGGATTATGAAAAAAAAAAAAAAAAAAAAAGAGTAGGCGTGCTCAATCTGTGCATGTGACACAGGACTAACTGAGTGAAAAGACAGCATTAGATGGAGTGACCACAGACGCGGCTATGCAAGGTGATATCTCTCCAGTGTACAGGTCCTGACAATCAACACACAGCTGCGATTCGTGCCATGTGTGCTCTCAAGGGGAAAAGGTGGTTACTCAGCAGAAGACAAACAAGCAGATGATGTATACCTGAGAGTTCTTAGGGTTTTGGTCTACTCCTGTAGGACGACAAACTGCTTTCCATTTATTTATTTTTTTTTTATTAAAGGAGAAGGCAGGAAGCAGAAGCTCTGAGCGTTCACCATGCCTAGGAACCGAGCCTTTTCCGAGCCAGAATACTCGGCGGAGTATTCGGCAGACTGCTCGGTGACGCTGCCCTCTGACCCCGGGCAGGCAGTCGGGCGCTCAAACGAGGTCACGGTTCGGAGCTCAGGATGCTGCCTCTGCCTGCCGCGGTTCATGCGCCTCACCTTTGCGCCTGACTCTCTGGAGAACCTCTACCAGACCTACTTCAGACGGCAGAGGCACGAAACCCTGCTGGTGCTCGTCGTGTTCGCCGCCCTCTTCGACAGCTACATCATCGTCATGTGTACGGTGGTCTACACCACTGACAAGCTGGCTTCCGTTTTAGTGGCATCAATGGGACTGGCGGCAGATATTATCCTCTACTTGCTGTGTCGCTTTGGGCTGCTGCCGGACCGCATCTCGAGACGGGTGGTGCCCTATGCCCTGTGGGTGCTCATAGCAGCTCAGATATTCTGCTACCTGGGTCTGAACTATGCTCGCTTCCACCAGGCCAGTGACACGGTGGGCTGGCAGGCTTTCTTCAGCTTCTCATTTTTTCTGACTCTTCCTTTGAGGCTAACACCAATCGTGCTCATCACTACTGTATCCTGCGGGGTCCACACCCTGGTTCTGGGCGTCACTATCGCCCAGCAGCAGCAGGAGGACATCCAGGGGGCAGCACTTGGTAGACAGGTATGATTTGGAATGGAGGTGGTGTGGAGGGACAGGGGTATGGTTGTCCTGAAATGCATTTACTTGTATGTAATCTCCACTCACAGAAGTCTTTAGGACTTTGAACACAAAAGTGGTTTCATAGATGCAGTTGGCCAAAAGCCAATTACAGCTTCTGTTTCACATTTAGGGCTACAAAGTATACTAAGGAATTGTATTGTACATAGCCGAGTTTAAGGTTTGATACCCAACTCAAGTCATTATCAAGATTGTTTTGTGTTATAACTAGTAGTTATAACACATAGAACAGGAAAAGTTGGTGAGAAAATGAGGGTTATGCAACAATGTATTTGCCTTAGTAGGGCTGCACTGAATGCCATTGTTCTTTTTACATTCAAAGCTTTTATGAAGGTTTTCCAATAAAGCTTTGAATGCTTGTTGTCATATTTCATGACGTCAGTCATTGCAGTGAAAAAAATCCACCGAACAAAATCCTCAATTTAAATTTAATTTTTGGATCAGCACAAAAAAGGAGGGAATATAAATAATTTATCAAACATATAATAACAGTAACTTATAACAATAATAACTAGACCTTGATGATGCTTCAATTTCAAGATTGTGATTTATTTTTTTTTTGTTCGGCACTGCGAACGATCCAACAGACATTGTCCGATCTACCCCAAATCTTTACTACATGATATTAGTCCAAGCCTGAAATGATTTACATGGGTCTCAGGCCTGATTTCGGTAAATTGGCTCAATAGCGCCCCCTACAAGATTTCAAAGAAGTAGCCCCTGCAGTGCGTTTCACCTGGACGTATACAATTTGGTACGCATACAGTACAGGCCAAAAGTTTGGACACCCCTTCTCATTCAATGAGTTTCCTTTTTATTTTCATGACTATTTACATTGTAGATTCTCACTGAAGGCATCAGAACTATGAATGAACACATATGGAATTATGTACTTAACAAAAAAGTGTGAAATAACTGAAAACATGTCTTATATTTTAGATTCCTCAAAGTAGCCACCCTTTGCTTTTTTATTAATAAGGGAAATAATTCCACTAATCAACCCTGACAAAGCACACCTGTGAAGTGAAAACCATTTCAGGTGACTACCTCATGAAGCTCATTGAGAGAACACCAAGGGTTTGCAGAGTTATCAAAAAAGCAAAGGGTGGCTACTTTGAAGAATCTAAAATATAAGACATGTTTTCAGTTATTTCACACTTTTTTGTTAAGTACATAATTCCATATGTGTTCATTCATAGTTTTGATGCCTTCAGTGAGAATCTACAATGTAAATAGTTATGAAAATAAAGAAACACATTGAATGAGAAGGTGTGTCCAAACTTTTGGCCTGTACTGTATGTCCAAACTTACAAAAAAGCCTCTTGGAGCCATACCCTAAACCTAACAGGACATTAGCTGTATTAAAATGAATGTGCAAATTATGGATGATTTTAGCTAATTGCAGGTTGCTTTAACAAACTCCTCCTACAGATTTAACCCCATTGACTTCAAAATTGGTCACTATAATCTAAAGCCCTTGGTGAAGCTAAATTGCGAAACTTTTGCACTTGTGTCCAATGGTGTTGGCATGGTTAGGTGTCAAATTACCATATAATGCTGCAAAACAGGTAGTTGTTTGTAACTTGAGTGTACATTGTCCAATCTGCCCCAAATTGTTTTATGCTTAAATAAGAGAACAGGCCTGAGAGCATGTACAAGTCAATAATGAGGCCTAGTCATAGCGCCACAAAGTTTACTGGCAACAGGAATTAAGCCCTGATGAAAACCATTCGATTCGATGACATGATGTGGTTTAAACAAATGACGTATAAATAGTGTGTGTTCTCTGGCGCCACATAGTGGACACACGAAGTGGTGCACAGTTTGAATATGGAGTATATGGAGGGAATTAAAGGGTAACTACCGTTTTTTTTTCAACCTGGACCCTATTTTCCTATGTTTTTGTGTCCAAGTGACTGACTTTTCCAACCATCATAACTCTAGTTTTGGTTGACATAAACACATAGTTTACCAATTTACATGTGAAAATATGTTGGCTTTACACACGCTAAAATGATTTGCCCCATAGGGTTACATTGCAGCCCGGTTTGTGGCTGTCGGTTACAGCGTTCACACTTAATACTGGACCAATTTCAAAGATTGTTTTTCCCTTTAGTCACTTACACACAAAAACATAGGAAAATAGGGTCCATGTTGAAAAAAACGGTAGTTACCCTTTTAAGTCTAAATCTTGTGTGCTGTGTTCAACGTTCACGGAACTATACGGCCACATCGACTGGGAGCAGCCGGCACCCCTGACGTGTGCGGAGTGCGAGGGCCCGTTCATTGCTGCTTGCACCTTTTATCTATTATTATTATTATTATTATTATTATTATTATTTATACATCACCTTTTAAAGCTAGACTCCTAAAAACATTATGTAGTGCCCTGTTATGTCCTTATGCTGCATGCAATATTAAATATTGTGCATGTGTCTATCTATTAAATATGGATCCCTAACTTGTGCATTATTTTTTGTTTTCAAGCTGCTGGCCAACATAGTGATCTATGTTTGTGCCATCACTGTGGGCGTCATGTCGTACTACATGGCTGACCGGAAGCATCGGAAGGCCTTTCTGGAGGCGAGACAGTCACTGGAAGTCAAACTCAACCTGGAGGAGCAGAGTCAGCAACAGGTCAGAAGGAAACTAATACAACATTCTCGTGTTGATATGTGTGAGTTTAAGGAGTAACTAAACCCCAAAGTTTTGGCATCCTTGAAATTCAAAAAATACGTCTGTGAAAAATGTATCAACATGGGCAGTGCTAGGAAGGGGGAAAGCCACGCCAACTCACCCCAATGTGACCTATCCAATTCTACGTAGCTGCAGAGTCAGGGGGCGTTGTTCTTTTAGAAGAACCATAGGTTGCCATAGGTGTTATACAAATAATTTTTTAAATCCACAAACCTTACATAACCCAAGACACATGTAACATACAGTATACAGAGACTATTTGACATACATAAACAGAGCTTGTGTACACAGAGAACATAAAACATAAAGACAGTACTTGACTAAACGCTACAGGGGACAGTTTACAATGGGGGTGGGGGAAGTACGTGTGTGTGCATTAATAGGCGCGTCCGTGTGTGTGTAAGTGTGCGAATGATGAGTGTTTATGTAATTATCGTATGAAATGTTGTCAGTCGAGGTACTGTGTTATAGATATGGGTGGGAGTGGTTATGAAGTTTTGAGTATGTTGGATTAGGTGAGGCTCACCAGAAGGAAGGGAGAAGAGAAAAAAAAAAGGTGGGTGGTGCTTGGTATGAGGGGTATTTGTCTATGGGAATTGAGAAGCAAGGTGAGAGAGCCAGTAATTTCCTCTGTTCGCTCCAGCCCCCACTGTGGCCGAGGAGCAAGCTGACCCGGGGGAGGGGTTTGGGGGGCTGGGTGCACAGGGCTTCCCAGGGGGGAGGAGTCGGGAGGAGTGGGGCGTCCAAGGGTGAATGATGCCAAATCATCCCAATCCTACTGATTTGTTTAGAATACTTTATTATGTATTGGTGTGGCATGAGCGGTGAGAGTGTATGGGGGGCAATGATGAGGCATGTTTGATAAGGAAGGTGAACTGGGTCTCAGGCAGAGCAGTCCAACAGAGCTATGACTTTAGGAATTTAGAGAGTGATGGCCATATGGAGAGGGAGTCTTTTGAGTTGTTTTCAGATGGGCTATTTAATATTTCTAGTGAGATGTGATCCAATAATATGTTTTTCCATATAGAGATATGAAGTTTGTTCTTTGTTTTCCAGTTCATGAGGATGGTTTTCTTGGCAACAGCCAGAGCGACCAGCAAGGTTTTACTGTTAAGATGGTTCAGGTTGATTGTGGAGGTATCTCCAAGCAGACAGAGAGATGGGGAAGTTGGGATGCAGCAGCCAAAGGTGGAAAGAAGCCCTGTAATCTTTTCCCAGAGTTGTTTAATAGGAGTACAGTGCCAGGGTGCATGAATATATGTGTCTGGGCAATTCTGTGTGCAGTGGGTACAGATGTCTGAAGTGAAACCCATGTGAAATCATTCCTGTCCAGTGAGGTGAGTCCTGTGGATAGTCTTGTATTGTATTAGCTGCAAGTTAATGTTTTTGGTCACGAGAAAGGCATTTTTGCAGACTTGGGTCCACAAATTAGAGTAGAGTAGTCCAGAGTAGTTTTTTTGAGGATGGTATATTGATTAACTGTGAGACCAATGTAGCAAATTCTAAATTGACCATTGAGGTGTTGATGGTTGATTTAATTGCTGATTTAATCTGTAGATATTGTAGGAAGTGTTTGTCGGTGATGCCACATTTCTGGACCAAGTCCGCAAATGTGGAGAATTTGCCATTGAGAAAAATGTGTTTCAGATGAATAATGCCTTTGTCTATCCAGGTGTGGAAATTGGGAGTTCTCTTGTTGCAATTGAAGTTGGGGTTATTTCAAATTGTGAGTTTCGAGGGTGAAGGCTTCGTGTTAGTAATGTTGAGGAATTTCCACCAGGCTGTCAGACTTGAGCCAATAGTGGGGGCTTTGAAACAGGGATGTTTCTTAATTGTTGGGGTGAGAAATGGGAGGTCTGGAGGTTATTGCAAATAGTTTGTTCTATGTCTAACCAGGTGATATTGGATTGTTTGGGGTGAGTCCATCTGTGCACATATTGAAGATGATTTGCCAAACAGTACAGGGCGAGATTTGGTGCTTCTAATCCTCCTAGGCTTTTTGGTTTTTGAAGGGTGGGTTTTGTTCTTGGGGTCTTATTTTTCCAGTAAAATTTTGTGATTGCTGAGTCTAAAGATTTAAACCAAGAAGTGGTTGGTTTATTGGGGTCATTGAGAGGAGGTAGTTTACTTTGGATAATATTGTCATTTTGATAGTGGATATCCTGCCCATGACGGAAAGTGGTAGGTTTGTCCAGCGTTGGAGGTCTTCCTGAACGGATTTCAGAAGGGGGGTGAAGTTTAATGTAAATAGGTCTGACAGCCTGGGGGAAACTCCTATACCCAGGGTAGGTGATGTGGTCAGTGCATAAGGGTATAGGTAGTGTGATGGCTGCTGCATCCCAACTTTTGAGTTGTAACGGGAGAACAGATGATGTATACCAATTGATCGAGTATTCCGATATATTGGCAAATGAGTTTATGACTTTGATTGTCTCTTGTATTGAGGTTAAGGGGTTTTGCAGGAACCGTAATATATCTATATATATTTATGATGCATATTTACGGTCCTGATGCCTGTGATGAGCGTATTTTGGCGTATGGCTGCGGCTAAGGGTTCAATGAAAATAGTGAATAAGAGAGGTGAGAACGAGCATCCTTGTCTAGTCCCTCTGTACAAAGTGAAGCTTTGTGAGGTTAGTCCATTGGTGGTGATTGTGGCTGACGGTGAGGTGTATGATAGTTTGGCCCAATTAATGAATGAGTCCCCAAAGCCAAACCGCTCTAATGTGGAAAACAGGAATTTCCAATTGACTCTGTCAAATGCTTTCTTGGCGTCTAATGTAACTATGACTGTATTGTTGTTTTTTTGGTTGTATAGTGATACATAATATTAAATAGTCTGCGTGTATTACTTGAGGCTAGCCTGCCTTTAACAAAACCTGTTTGGTCGGGATGGATTATGGATGGAATGACCTTTTCTAATCTGACTGCTAGAGCTTTGGCGATGATTTTGGTGTCTACATTGATTAATGAAATTGGTCTGTAACTTGCTGGTAGGGTTGGATCCTTATTGGGTTTGAGTAGAAGCAAAATTGTTGCTGTGTTAGTGGTTGCCGGAAGTCTGGAATTATGTTTTGATTCATTTACCATTCGGATGAAGAGTGGGGCTAAAATTGACCAGAAGTGTTTATAGAACTCAGCAGGGAAGCTGAACCGGGTGCTTTGTTGTTTGACATTAATTTAAGTGCAGCATGGTATTCATCTTGAGATATTGGAATTTCTAATTTATTTTTTTGATCTTTGTCAATTTTGGGTAAGTTGATGTAGTTGAGAAAGTGGTTAAACTCTTCGTTGTCTGGATCTTTTTCTGATGAATAGAGACGGTTATAGAAATGATAGAATTTGATTTATTTCAATTGGTGAGTGAGTAAGCTTCCCTGCTGAGTCCTGTAATGCTACAATTGTAGTTTTTTCTGTTTCTTTTTATTTGATTTGCCAAGTATTTGCCAGATTTATTGCCATGATGAAAATGTTCCTGTCTTAACTTGTGTATTCTTTACATTCTTTAGATCAATAAATTATCACTGATGTTTAGGGTTGCAAAGAGGCGGAAATTTTCCAGTAAATTTCCAGAAACTTTCCATGGAAAGTTTAGCTGGGGAATTTTGGAAACATTCCAATTTGGAAACTTTCAAGGGAATAAACGGGATATTTTTTTATATTGCTTTCCATGGAAAGTTTAGCTGGGGAATTAATGGAAATTATGGGAATTTGGATGGGATGTAGTCCTTGGGCTCCAATACAGTACTGGCTTCAATCTGTCTTCAATTAGCTTCAATCTGCTGTAGAATGTTTGATTTAAGAAATGATCTGTGCAGTGGGTGTGGCCTCAATAGCCCTGCACTAGGCTAAGTAGTAGCCCAAACCATTGACTTTTAGCTTAACATATGAAGGTAGCTAGCATGCTGCCTTTGATTTACTATGGTTATTGTTATATGCGTGCTAAGGTAACCATCAGCGCTGTCTATTGTTTGCAGCCAGAACAAGTGGGCTATACAGTTAACACTCATAGCTTAATAGCAATGGTTTGAGAAAAGAACAAAGAACGGCACTGAAATAATTCTTAAAAAAGGAAGATGTGTTCAGAGTTCTGCCAACCGGATACGGCAAAAGCTTAATCCATCAACTAGCTTCGCTACCTTCTTCGTTGCTCTGGTTGGTTGTAGAGCTATCCTATTGCGTGCAGAGGGAATTTGAAAGACAACCGTCACCGCCACTCAGATTGAGTTCCGTCAATGGTGAGTTCCCAGACCCAACGTCTTGATGTGGGTCTGGCTTGTCAGGCTACCAAAACACGGGATTGGACTACAATTTAACATGACTATGAGTAGGGTTGGGTACCGAAACCCAGTTCCACTATTGAACCGGTTCCTATGCAAACGGTAGTATTCGGATCGGATACTACCATCAACATTTGGACCTGACTCCATCAACAACACTAATAAATACCCATATACATTGGTTTTCAGATGAATAACAGGGTTCAATTAAGTTTTACTTATTTTATAGTGTTAAATCATAACAGAAGATATCTCAGGACACTTTCCAGATTTGCGATTAACAATATAATTGTCTCTTTCAGTCAAATTTAAAAATATTTATTTATAAATTTTTTAAACAAATTAATATCTTGAATGAATTCCAGTATACGTCGTTTGTTATATATCACTGTTATGTGCCCCAGATAATTTAATAACACAAGTACACAGCCTAAGAAGTAAAAAAAAAAAAAAATTCGAACTGTATCCCCACCTGCCATTTTTGCTGCTATGAACGTGCATAGGGACAAGTGCCAACAACTAGCAATTTAAATAATAAAAATATATAGTCCTAAAAAAACGTGGGGGGTGGTAATGGTGGGCATAAAAAAGGTTATTTAGTCAGCAGATTTGGGGCCAGAAACACTAGCGCGTTCCAGTGGTTCCCACAGGTTGAGAATTTACTTGTGGTGGTGGGCGGCGCAGGATGTGACGGTGTGCTGAGTGATGGCTGGGTTCAGTAATAAACTAGTCAAACAAAGGTTTATGAACGATTTATTGAAAACAATGACTACATAACATTAACAGATAATTACATTAAGAGCTCATCTGAACAGATTTCTATCATTCAAACAACTCTCATGGATACACGCACGGAGATGAACGGAAGGCTCGATTAGCTGTTAGCTCCGGTTAGCTTTAGTTAACTCCATTATAAAGATAAGCTCGAGCAGAGACTGCCAACGGGAGGGTGAA
Source organism: Perca fluviatilis (assembly GCF_010015445.1). Classification (NCBI taxonomy): domain Eukaryota; kingdom Metazoa; phylum Chordata; class Actinopteri; order Perciformes; family Percidae; genus Perca; species Perca fluviatilis. Next base: position 8,601,961 of record NC_053118.1, on the reverse strand, counting down.
CAGCCAGACTCTGATAAATGACTCGGGGTGCTTTCACAGCGGTGTGGCTGCGCCGTTTCTACGGTTGATTAGTACAGGTAATTCAGAAAGCAACAACGCCACAAGCGGCATGCTGCTGTTCTTCCAGTTTCAAGTAAACTGATGGGCAAATGTTGTCTACACAGCAGTTTAAAAGGAGACGGAATGTGATTTAGAGCCTAATGTTCAATCAGAATTACAACACAGCTATCAATGTGCAGAATATAGTCCATGGGCCAAGACCAGTGTTGGAAAGTACTGTACTTAAGTACAAATGTTGAGGTACTTGTACTTTACTTGAGTCTTTTCTTTTCATGCCACTTTCTACTTCTACTCCGCTACATTTCAGAGATAAATATTGTACTTTGTACTCCACTACATCATCAGCTTTAGTTACTTTACAAATTAAGACTTTTGCACACAAAACACATGTAGTTTATAAAATACAATGTTATATTATAAATTAAACTAGCCAACAATATAATGGCCTACAAGTCCAGCTGAAATGATTAGACCATTAAACACAGAACAGTTTGGATCGTGTCCAATTTCTAAAATGTGAGGATTTTCCTGCATTGAGTATTTTTACTTTGAATACTTTAAGTACATTTCCCTGATGATACTTACATACTTTTACTTAAGTAACATTTTCAATGCATGACTATTCCTTGTAATACAGTATTTTAAAAGTGTGGTATTAATATGTTTACTTAAGTAATAGATCTGAATACTTCTTCCACCACTGGCCAAGACCCAAAATTTGAAATGTCAGTACCATCAGGGTTCTAGTTTAATTGCTATACATCCCTAGATTATATTTGTATATGATAGACCTTGCTGACTGGCAGCTTATTAGAGGATGGATACCCAACGGGCCGGGCCAGGTTCGGACAGATATTTAGAAATGATGTTTGGATTCGGGTCGGGCTCGGTCCCATCAGCGCGATAAGGCATTGAACATTTTAAATAAAAAAAAAGCTTATTAGGTGCACGCCTGTGTTAACGTGCGCTTGTTGCCCTGTGTGCGCTGATGCACTCATCTGTTGACTTTTCCGAATGCCTTCCTACAGTTGCTTAATAAAAGTGGGCTTTCCACACACACAAACAAACGTATGTGTCATTAGCATGAGATTTTAACTGTGTCGGGCTCGGACATAAATATCTTAATGCCTGTCAGGCTCGGGCCGGGTTCGGTTACTGCTCTCTCAGACGCAGGCTAGGCTCTGACAGAAAAATGCGGCCCGATCCGCACTCTACAGCTTATTAGTGGTTATCACCTCTTGAAGTAATATGAATTACATTACTGTATGAGTTTGGAACCTTTTTGTACCTGACTGGCCAAAGAGGAGTCCTGTGTATCTGCGCCACTGAACTCTATCGATCTGCGCTCGATTGCTCTTCTTTCATCCTTCAACTACCCAGATGTCTGTCAAAGTAACTTGAAATTTAATTTTGAGAACTGAATTTGAAGATATATAGAGAGTTGAATTTTCAGTGAGGATAACATTTTATTGGACTTCAGTTCCAAACAAATAAATTCAATTTCAAATTATACTATTCAGATTAAGTTTTTCAATGCAATGATTCAAATTAAACAATACAATTTCAAATGACGTGATTCAAATTCAGTTTTTCAACGCAATTATTCAAGTTTAGCAATTCAAATATAAATGATTCAAATTCAGTTTCTGGTGGCACATATTTCAGCCCATATTTCCTCCTTTTATTGATGTGGCCAGAAACAATATTCTTGAACCGGATCCCCAAACTTTCCCCCAATGTTTGCTTTTTCTGAATCTTTGATTGACCTGTCCTTGTAAACATCAAAGACAACATCGATGTGTTCACGCTTGCCTCCTTCATGCAGGACCTTGGCTAGGGTTGATTCTGCCATCTGTGCAAATCATTCACTTTCATCTTTTGTACCAAGCTGATTTAATCAACAATGGTTGTTGATGGTTCTGGGATGAATTCTGCTCGGGCAACAATCTTCTTCAACTCTGTGGCGAGAGCTGCCTTGTTTGTCTTGGGGAGAGATCCATCCCAATTAGCTCCTGACATTCCTCTGACCAGAGCCACTGCCGCAAAGTTTAGGAACGAAACCACACATCCCCAGGCTGGACCTCTTCTGTTGGTGTTCTCCCCCAGGCTTTTCAAGGTCATGGTGGCCCACCTGGCTGGTCACCGCATAACCATTAGCCAACTCTGCAGCACACCCTGGGCCGTCCCCCTAATGGTCGTTGAGATTAGGGTTGTTGGAACGAATCCTGAAAGTCGAATATAATTCGAATAGTAAAAATATCAATACTATTCAAATGCTGAAATTACTATTCGAATGTGACTTTTTTTTTTAAATAAATATGTTGGCTAACGTTGGCTAATCTCCCTCTTCTCACCTTGGCCTACCCGCATGTGTCGCTCATGTCAAGTCTTATGAGCAATAAGTTAGCGGGAGTGAGAAACACAAGGCATTGTGAGGTCTAAGCTAACGTTACGTACCGATGCCGTTAGCATCGTTTGTTACTTAGTTTATGAAAAATTGTTTCGGCTGTGCTTTCTAACATGATGTCATTGTGCTAACTGAGCACCGTTAGCCTTTACAACAGAGCCGCTTCACTACACTTGTTAGATAGTGTTTCATTACAGAGTTCTCTGTTGATTTTGTGTTCGTCGCTGTGTGCTCGTGGTGGAAAATGTATGTAAACAAAGTTGGCGTGCAATGCGCCATGATGTAGGTCCCCTTCAAGGCCAGGCTGATATTGGAAGTCCCTCAAGTGGACAGAACGTGTAACAACAACCACATGCTTATGGTGGCATTGACAATGCATTAGCCTGAGGAGTATACTGTAGTACATATTATTTAACAGGCTGCATTTGAGCATTAAATATTTGAATATTATTTGAATATTAAAAAAAATAAATTTGAATGGTATTATAGAGGAAGATTGACAGCTCTAGTTGAGATAGACCCCAACCTCCCTGGGGATCCTGACTTAAACTATTCAAACAACAATAAGTCTTTCAAGCCCTGATAGTCAAAAGCACTACAGAAAATAATCTAACGATCAAACGCCACTACTTGTTTTCGCCACAGATCCAAATACGATTTATTCTTAAATCGCGGAACTGTCGCCTGTAAGCTTCCGGTGCGCTGCCGTAAGCTTTCAGTACAGCCTTCCTCAGCAGATCATCATACTCAAAGCCCACACACGTGTCCAAAGCCGCCACTGCTATCTTGAGCTTTCCCAGTAAGCACACAATGGCCACTCAGCCTTAGGCCAATAACTTTCCATCGCCACCTTCTCAAATATTAAAAAACACCTCAACAGCACTTTAATCAAAAGGTGGCATTAAACCTTGTGCACGTCTAATATCAAATGCCCGCTCATCCCATCTTTTTGCAGCAGCCTTTCTAAACCTCCAAACTGACCAACTTCTCCAGATGGGCTCTCTCTTTATCCTCTTCTCTCTCTTGTCGTGTTGTCTCTCTTAATGCTAAATTTCCTTTTCTCTCTCGTCGCTGAATCTCCTCTTCTCTCTTGTCGCTGAATCCCCTTTTCCATCTTCTGTTCAGCCCAGACTTCCTCTAACTGTAGCATCTCAATCCAACATGCTGCTGTCGCTAGGTCGGTCATGTCTTTTTCCAGAGGGATTTGTTCTTTGCGATGAACTTTCTTCTGCACTAAAAATCCAAACAACTTAGAAAGCAGGGAGAATATGGACGACTTTTCAGTGCTGTACATTTTGTGCGTTCTCTATGCCTTACTTTAAGTACAGGCAAGAGTAAGGCAGACGGTCCTCAGTGGGTTTAAAGGCTTTAAGCTGGTGTTGTTGCTGTTGGTTGCTGTTGTTTTTGGTGCCTTTTCTTTCAACTGCTCTCTTCTATTTCCAGGTCAAAAAACCACTGCAGCATAGTGGGAAGGGGCAAATGTAACCTACGGAGCATGCACAGACGCGTTAACCCATGCTTTCCCCAGTTAAGGTGTATACATGCAGGAATACCCTGTTTACTGAAGGAGATTATCTAGGTCAGTTAACCAGGGTTTATGGTTTTTACATGGCATTTGATAAACTGGGGGTATTTCCTTAACCCAAATATTATTAGGTTTTTAAACTACATGTAAACGCAGTGACAGGGCAAAGCAGATTTTTGATAGAAGTATGGTCCCTGATTTTTTTTCAGAAGCTATGTATGATATCCCTGTGTATCTTTCTTTGTCATCTACAGGAACGTCTGCTACTCTCCATCCTTCCAAAGCACATAGCTGATGAGATGCTTCAGGACATGAAGAAGGAGCCCAGTCAGAAAGAGATGCAGCAGTTCAACACCATGTACATGTACAGACACGAAAACGTCAGGTAACTTACTTTGGAGGCTTTTGACATTGAGGGTGGTGTATGTCTGACCAGAACAAGTTAGTTTTTAGCCTTACTTTCATATTTAATAATAATCTTGCCTAGTTGATTCTTTTGATTGTGTATGCAGCAAGGATAGTCTCAAAGTGGTGTCTAGCTATCTACAGGATCCTTGAGAGGGTTCCAGAGGCTCCCCAGCAAAGTCAAAGACCCCATAAATTCTCAAATCAAAGCCATTAATGTTAAGCGAACCGAGCACTAAATAGTTTTCTGTTATCAGAAGTCTGTTAGATGGCAGAGAAGAGCACGCCCTCTGAGGAAACCTTTTTGTTTTGGTAGACTTGGTAGCTCATCAGTCACAACAACCCTAAACATAAAGGGCCCTATCTTGCACCCGGCGCAGCGCAAAGCCCGACACAAGTGTCTTTGCTAGTTTAAGACCGATACAGTTGTCAATTACCCGTCTAGCGCCCACGTCGTTTAAATAGCAAATGCTCCTGCGCCCATCTTTGCGCCCATAGGCGTGCAGGTCTTACAGGGAGGTGTGTTCAGGTGCATTCTTGCCGTATTGCTATCTTGAGGTAGTGGAAAGTGATCGTGCCATTGACCAAACAAAAACCTGGTCTAAAGTCATAACGCAGCATTTCATTGTTATTTTAACAGCGCATTAGTAAAATGTGGCAAGGCTCGTGCACAAGCAGCACACAAACATGCAAAAGATTAAAAATACAAATATTACAATTATGCTGTTGGATTATTAGCTGATTAAGATTCAATATCATTCCTGCTGCCTCCTGTGCCACCTGCACTCGATTTCAGTGGGGTTCCCCACCCTGGCCGCTACGTAACAAGTACGCCGACATAGCCAAATGGAGTGCAGCCAGTCAACATCTTAAGATTCACAGTTTTCCAAAAAGTGACAGGTTTCCAGGAAGTAATTACTGCTCTGAAGCGATAGGCTGGTCACAGATCCCAACAATATAGGGCTGCAACAAACTATTTTTTCCATTATCGATTAATCTGTTGATTATTTTCTCGATTAACCGATTAGTTGTTTGGTCTCTAAAATGTCAGAAAATGGTGAAAAAGTCGATAAGTGTTTTCCAAAGCCCAAGAGGACGTCCTCAAATGTGTTGTTTTGTCCACAACTCCAAGATATTCAGTTTACTCTCAAAGAGAAAGAAGAAAGTGAAGAAACTAGAACAATATTCACATTTAAGAAGCTGGATTTAGAGAATTTGTACCATTTTCATAAAAACAATGACTTCAATCGATGAAACGGTTATCAAAAATAATTGCTGATTAATTTAATGGTTGACAACTAATCGATTAATCTTTGCAGCTCCATAATAATATCAATGTCAAAACATTTAAAATGTGCGAGAAGGATGCTGTTTATGTGACTGATTAAGCAGGATATCAGTACTAATGTCCCATCTTGTATCTGTCTCTTGTTGTCCAGTATTTTGTTTGCAGACATCGTAGGCTTCACACAGCTATCATCGTCCTGCAGCGCTCAGGAGCTGGTCAAACTGCTCAATGAGCTCTTTGCTCGCTTTGACAAACTGGCTGCAGTGAGTTTCACACGGTTACCTCACAACAATGATCTAATGACATTTACATCAACATTAGGGATTCACCGAATCCAGATTTTTGGGGTTCGGCCGAATACCAATTCCACTGGTTAAGATTCTGCCGAAACCGAATACCGAATCCTACTCCCATCCTCAGTCCATTAACAAAGTAAACACATTAATGAAGTAAACAACGTCCACAGCAGTGTATTTTTCATTTTATTTTATTTTAACTTTAAAAAACAAAAAAACAAAAAAAGAATAGGCAACATTATGCCAGGAAGACAAGTGGGAAAAACTATTTTGACAATTACCATAGGCCTATGTTGACCCTATCTCAAGATCCAATCAATATCCAAAATATTAGCCTTTTAGATGTATAATCCCATAAAGTAGGCTACCCCCAGTTGTAGGGCTAGCAAAGCTGGTAATGGTCGTCTGGTTAACACAAGTTTATAGCTGTGACTGTCCTTCCTTTGCCGTACCTGAAGTTGCTGCATTTTGGCTGCTGTCTGTAGATTCCTTCATGCACAACTCGTATTCTTTCGGATGTTTCATACGCAAATGTTTCATACGCAAATGTCTTAACAGCGGCCATGTTGTGTATTGTTTAGGGCCCTGGCCACCACGAGACAAATCGGCATTGCAAATTGAACATGTAGCTGGACTTGAATCGCTTTCTTCTGACTGAAAGTACTGCCAAACAAGACTTTTTCTGCTCACAAGTTCCATTTCACTTTCTCTCACATCCTAGTGCATTGAACGCTCCACCTACGTAAACACCTTCCTGTAATCAATGGCGGCGTCATTGCGTCAACCAGCGTAGCGCGCGTAGTGCAAGCGTAGGGTTCGGTGGAAAAAAATTCTAAGGTTCGGCAGAAACCGAACCCCGTCAAAAAGCCCAATATTCGGATTTGGCTGAATACTGGGCTTTTTGATGGGTGCGGATTTGGTGCATCCCTGATCAAATGATCAAATGATCAAACATTCTTACTGTTACATAGACATTTTAACTTTTTTTTTTCTCCATCTTTTATTTGAATAATTTATCAACCACTTGGTTCAAGTGGTTGATAAATACAAAAGAGTACAAAAGACGAACTCAGCTGAGAGAGAGAGAGAGAGAGAGAGAGAGAGAGAGAGAGAGAGAGAGAGAGAGAGAGAGAGAGAGAGAGAGAGAGAGAGAATTTATTTTAACTACATTTTATTGTCATGTTTTTCGTCAATGATATTGCATGTTGACACAGTCAGTGTTTAACGACTTGCTTTCTCATTTCGTCATTATTACAGTTAATGAATTTAACTTCGGCTAAGGTAATTTTTCCAAACAGGCTTAGTGGCTTGATCATTATAAACGTTAAAGTATGGATTTAATTAGCGGAGGTATAAGTTAGCACACAGCACTTAACGTTACACAACCAGACCGGTTCTGAGCGAGATGGAGGAAGACAGGTTTTGCCCGATACGATATAGTGTCTGGCTTTTGTGTCAGCAAAAAAATGCCTTTTTATTGAGTTTCCTCTTAGCGAAATGCTCGGAGTGAATTTAAGCTAGGCTTTTATTGTAAAAGGTAGACACAGAAGCAGCGAAGCCAGCATTATGCCAGCATTTTTTTTCCTAAACCTTCGCTATTTAGTTTCGATCATATTTATTATTATTTATTACTGTCCAAACTGCTCCAAATTCCAAACACTAAGTTTATTGAGTACCCAGCAATAAACCTCGCCAAGTGTGAAGTAGATCAGACAAATGGTTCTCGAGATATTTAAAAGAAAACCCACACACACACACACACACACACACACACACACACACACACACACACACACACACACACACAGAGGGTTCTAAATAAATAATACCTGTATTTTAGATATTTGTTTATGAATCTCTCCAGAACAAGTAGGGATCAACATGCTGATTTTATTTTATTTTTTACCCTTTTAACTAAACTTAGGGTATCTGCTTGTCTAAATCCACGACGTTCCACTTCCGGGATTACTCCAGTGCCGCCAGTCACTCTTTTCGGCCGGATGTCCGTTACCTTCCACTTTCTTAGTGTTGTAATGTTAAACTCCGGTGGATTTGTGAGGACTATGGGTAACTGCTCCTCAGATCTCTGCAGGGTAAATCCAGACAGCTAGCTAGACTATCTGTCCAGTCAGAGTTTTCTGTTGCACGACTAAAACAACCTCTGAACGTACACATGTTCCACCAAAACAAGTTCCTTCCCGAGGCTATTTTTCAGCTGCACCGTTGCTCCGTCTGGCACTTAGCACCGCCCAAGACGATTGTGATTGGTTTGAAGAAATGCCAATAAACCAGAGCATATAGGGGAAGGTCTGCCAATGCAAGACTAGGTATCTGCTGACACAGAATACTGATTAGATACCAGTGCTTTCTTTTTCCCAAATGTAAAATCTGTGTGAAATTGATGAATACACATATTTCCATGTGTAAAGTAACATGAAGCTTTAAACACCCTTCCATTCTTGGACATTTGGTAAATAGGCTTATAGATTAGGGTGGCACCTAAATCATGGTTGCAGCTGTCGTTGTGGTCCTGCTTGTTCATGTTTTGTTTGTTTCCCTGACTTCCTGTTTTTTTTTGTTAACTCACTGTCTGTCTCTGTTTCAGGTCTTCCCTTCCCGCCTGTGTGATTACCTTCCCTTCCCTAATGTGTGTCACGTGTGTGTAATCGTCTTCCCCTGTCCCAGTGCATATATGCTCACCTTGCATCCTTTGTCATTTGCCAGATTGTTGTAGTGCCTTGTGTGTCTCATGCTGCGTTCCAGGCTACCGGTAACCCGCGTTTTCACAACCTTCTACCCGTGAAAGCGCCCTGGAACGGCGGTCAAACCCGTAACTTCCTACCCGTGAACTCGTACCAGATCGTTGTACTCCCAGTTACAGTTTTTGATGTCACACACACATAAACAACAATGGCGACCCCTGTTGAAGAAATAGAAATAAATAGACATGAATAGGCAACGTAATGTAATTCCGCACATTGTAAGCAAAACAATACACATACGATTGTGTACTACTACAGGTTATGTTTATTAAATGAAGCTCAAAATATGTCGCCGACTAGAAATCGCTAGTAATAGCTAGTGCTAGCTAACATCAACTTTAGGTAGCCGCTAGCTAACGTTAACGTTAGGTAGCTTAACCTGAACCCTGCCAACGGCACAATGTTTAGCTAGCCAGCTTGTGACTTTGCCTGGAACTCTACCAAGTCGTGAGTCGTGACTTGAAGTCGTAACTTACGGACAAAAAATTGTGTCTGGAACGCAGCATCACTCTCCAGCGTTATCCCTCGTGTTACCTTCCCAGTGTTTTTGTAGATCTCTAGTTTTTTGACCACGTCTTTTGCTTGCCGATTTTGTTACCTTCGCCTGTGATTGTACTCTGTACAATAAAGCTCCATTACCTTTTACCCTCCGCTCTGAGTCCTGCTTTTGGGTCCACTGTGCTACGTGACACTGCTCCGCGCCCTGCTACACCCTGTTACAACCTGCCGTGCACTTCTATGCCATGAACTACTACAACTACTATTTTTAGTCATAGTTCCATTATGTTTATTGTGACTATTATTGCCACTGTTCATCACATCCCCAACCGGCACCGTCAGACACCGCCTACCAAGAGCCTGGGTCTGTCTGATGTTTCTCCCTGAAAGGAAGTTTTCCTCACCACTCAAGGTTTTTGCCTAAAAGGGAGTTTTTCCCTCGCCACTGTCGCACTAAATGCTTGCTCTTGGGGGAATTACTGGAATTGTTGGCTATTTGTAAATTATAGAGTGTGGTCTATACCTACTCTGTCTGTAAAGTGTATTGAGATAACTCTTGTTATGATTTGATACTATAAATAAAATTTAATTGAATAGATACCATTCATACAGTACTCAGCGTAAATGAGTACACCCCAACAGATCTCCGAAAATCACCTGTCTCTCTTGATAATTAATACTTTCTATGGGATCCTATAGAATAAAATAGTACAGCAATCAGTCACAACTTTAATATCCCCACAAGCCACTTTTTGCCTTTCGACATTCTTGTCCTCAGCAATGGTTGTCCTCCAAACTAAGCGCAAATCGCCCTGGTTACGTATCTAAGGATAAATATAGTAGTGCAATGCAGAGCTTTCTTCTCAGCAGCCTACTGCCCCCGTGTTTTCTTAATGCTAGGCTAATTTTATTCAACCACTTCTCTCACAATAAAATTCAGTTATTTTACAAAGCTCATGCTTCATGCATGAAGTGATAAGTAACAGCAGTTCTCAACTCATCTATGTTAGTTTATCACAGCAAAATGAATGGAGCAGAACAAAAAAAAAACTATTGTCTGGCCGGTATCCAATACGCTAAAGTCAGTATCTGTTCCTATCACAATCCAACAGACCATCTGTGCATCCCTAAAAACAATAAAAAAATGTTTCAAAGGTCATTCCTTTTTCATTTCTATAACTGCTGAAAAAGACTGCTGTAGATATCCCAGTCTAATCTTTGCACCTTCTTGGGTCCATCCCTCTCTCTAAACCTTATCTACCCTGTCAGAAATATCACCAACTGAGGATCAAGATCCTGGGAGACTGCTACTACTGTATCTGTGGGCTGCCGGACTACAGAGAGGACCACGCTGCATGCTCTATCATGATGGGTCTGGCCATGGTGGAGGCCATCTCGTGAGTACAGAAATGAGGGGGTCAGGACCTTGAGAGAGCAGCCTGAGATAACTCTGGATGATGCTGGCCTGTTCTAAAGATCAGTCAGTGTCCGCTATGTTTTGATGTGATGCAGAGGGTTAGTCACTTGGTCCGCAGTTTGGAATTGATCACTCTGGTGGGCTGTTATTGACTTTCTGTGGACCACATCTGTGAAATAAAGTGAATTGAACAATGAGAGGTCATTACTGTAAGTTCAAATCGATTCTGATGCAACATTTTGGTCAGACTCCAGACAAGTGTGTATGAATGGATTTACTTTAGTTTTGATTTCCCTAAATGAGATATAGATTAGTGACAGTGTTTTCCATAGGTTGAGAATGTATGTGTAGTGTCATGGTAGTCAGCGTTTTGATATAGAAAAGAAAGCTGGATTGATGATTCCAACAAAGACAGAATGAGTTGTGGTTCCTGCTTTCTTTTTATACATTTTTTTTTTTGATTTTTAAACAGGTATGTCCGGGAGAAAACTCAGACAGATGTTGACATGCGGGTTGGAGTGCACAGTGGTACAGTCCTGGGGGGAGTGCTGGGTCAGAAACGCTGGCAGTACGACGTCTGGTCCACAGATGTCACTGTAGCCAACAAAATGGAGGCTGGAGGGATACCGGGGTAAGAACAGTCTAATCCAGGTGGTACCTCTCTTAAAAAAAAGTTACTTAAATCCACTGTTGGAGCAATATTTGTTCTATTATAAAAATTTAAAATGATGTCCACAACCCTATTCGCACGGGACTAGTATTACCAGGGGACCTCATGTGATTTAGAAATTACCCCACCACGTCTGTGTTTCATACAGCACATTCACACAGGCTGTATTTTACTCTAAATACTGACATTATTCCTCAAATATGTCGAGGCTCTGCCAAAACTTTCATCTATAATTGCCAACCCGAAGCACAGAGATGCCGATAATTAGTTTTATTAGTATTATTTATTAGTATTATTATCACACAACCTGCGTCTGTCGAAATATGGTAGGTAATTTGCGGTGGGATTTTTACATGAGAAATTACAGAGATTGCAGATTTGTACGGGATTAAGATCACAGACGACATCCACAATTATTACAAATTACTAGAAGTCCCCAGGTAATACTAGTACCACAAACCTTTCTTTACTCCAGTGAACCAAATCTCTCAGTAGCAATGCGGACGAACATTGTTGGCATTTTTGGGAGACCCCCCCCCCCAGCAACATTATATTATATTATATTATATTCAAATGATTAGGAAATGATTATGCCATAAGGACTATTCACGGCTCAATGAAGTCCACAGAAGCACTTTCTGTAGACTTCATGTAGGTAGTTGTTAGATCAATGATGTGTAGATCAATGACCTTTGTATGTGTGGACCAGTCGCGTCCACATCTCACAGAGCACCATGGAGTGTCTTCATGGTGAGTTTGATGCTGAGCCAGGGAACGGAGGTGACCGCTGTGACTACCTGAGAGAGAGGGGCATCGAGACCTACCTAGTGGTTGTTCCTAAAGGACCTGTGGGGAAGAATGGCATCAATGGTGTAGTGAGTCAACCCTGCCACACACCCACACTGCAAATATTTGGATATTCAAATGTTGGTGTCTCCTATTCAGCCAGTGAAATGTTGCATTTAACATCACATTTGAAAAACATTCGTGTTACTCAAAGCTAGATTTGAATATAATTTACAAATGTAAGATACTGTATGTTCAGCATTCAAAATACACGGATATGTTCAGGAATGTAAAAAGGAATAAAGAAAAATGTGACATTACATAATAGTCACTCATTACTTCCTGTTTGCTTGTTTCACTTTTAGAAGTTGTCGGTTACCTCTTCCAATGGAAACTCCCCACTCTTGATCAACACCACAGAGTGTAACGGCAGTGTTAACACAGCCTGCACCACACCAGAGGAACCTGAAGAACTGGATACGAGGGTAACCGAGAAATCACTTCTTAGATTAGAATTACATTTCAATCAGGAGAGACTTCATTTAAGGAGGATGTAATTGACATGGTGCATATAGGTTGATATGTTAGAGTCTTTGGCGATTAGACTCCCTCACAATGTTATATTTCTAAGGGGTATAGAGGCTATGTATATACAGTAATATCCCCCCGATGGAGTCTAGACCCTGGTGGTGATGAAGAAAGAGCCTGAAGATCTGGATGAATGTTTATGTGGAGCCTCTGATGATGAAGGACCCTTGGGTGCTGGGAATGATGAGAACTGGATATGCTTTGACAACATTGTTATTGAACCTTCCATGCCAATAAAGCCCCTTTGAATTGGAGAGAGAGAGAGAGAGAGAGAATATAAAGCATAGAAGTCTTCCTAAATTAACTTACGCTAAACTCACTTTTTTTACAACTCACAATTCAAAAGTGTTAGATTGTAAAAGTAAATATAAATACTTATTTAGCTATTCTTATGGCCCGGTCACAACAGCATTTACTGTATAAGAGTGAATTTCTGACCAACATCGGTTCTTTTCAGCGTAATTCCTTGGATTAGTGAATTCACTTTTTTGAATGAATTTAAGTTTTAAGCAAAAGCACACTTTGAAGAAACTGAACAGAATGGTCAGGTCACTGAGGGTAAAGTACAAAAAAACAAAAATCTAAATCGATACTTAAATAATTTGTTACGGATTACTTTTACATTATTCCCGAAAGAGACCTACCAAGATAGCCCCCACAGAACAGCACAAACCCGATAACGTCCGTATAGAGGATATACGGATTAATCACAATTTTATCGAAATCGCAATATAGACTAGTGCAATATCCAAAATCGCAGGGGGGACACAATATTTGATAATGGCAAAATATGTGTCAAACCATTCTGAATAAAGTATTGTGGGGCTGCAGAGACGTCCTGGGCCTACAAATCCTATCCTACAGACAAGAAAAAGAAAACCTCTTTGTTTGGTACAGATCCTTGCAAAAATCACACTATAATCAATTTAATTTCCTTCAATGTTAATAATTTTCACTGAAAATGAGAATAATGATACAAAAACGATCATTCCCTCCAATATCGTGAATCATATTGCAATCGCAAAATCAGTCAAAATAATCGCAATTAGATATTTTCCTCATATCGTGCAGCCCTCCTAGTAGCATTAGGTATTAACCTGTAGGGACACATGAACATCTACTACAAATTTCATGGAAATCTGGCACGTAGGGTTCTTTATCGTGAAGCAAGGTGGTGATCAAGTGTAAATGTTTAGCAAAGGTTTCTTACTGTGGATTGAAGTGTTCTGACTGACAAGCTAACTAACATAATTGCTGACATGGCATTGATATAGTAAATATTAGACATAGAAATGTAATATGTGGGTGTACCATTCTCCATTTTTTTTTTTTTTTTTCTTTCTGGGACTTCAGGTGGTGAATCCATCTTTCCCTAACCCTCGGAGAAGGCTGCGACTGCGGGACCTGGCTGAAAGGGTGATTGATGCTCAGGAGAATGAACAGGAGCTCAACAAACTGCTTAACGAGGCTCTGCTGGAGAGAGAGACAGTCCAAGCGTAAGTGAACTTTAATCTTAATTAAAGGAACACGCCGACTTATTGGGAATTTAGCTTATTCAGACAATAGTTATAAATACCCTTCTCTCCGAGCGTGTGTAACGCTGTCTGACGGCTCCAGCGGCATCAGCCCATAACAGAACAGGCAGGTGAATGGTTCCAGTAATCCTACTGCTCCGATTAAGACATGACGACAGCCATGTTCTATTTATGTTGTAAAACAACGCAACATGAGACACAGCCATCTTCTAATTGTAAACAAACCGGAACTATATTCACAGGCGGAAGAATATAGTGCTTGGGCGGAGTGATATGCTCACAGCAAGCCTGTCTGAGAATATAGTCTCCGTTTTTTTTACGGATAGAAGACGGCGTGTCTCGCGTTACGTTGTTTTTGTACACGCTAGACTTACAAACTGACAACATACGTAAATAGGAACATGTTGGCGCTATTTTGCCTTTGTCACAATTCGGAGCAGTAGGCTAGTTGGAACCAGTTACCTGCAGGATCTGTGCTAGGCTAAGCTAATGCTGGAGCCGTCAGACAGCGTTACAGCACGCACGGAGATGAGAAGGGTATGTATCGACTTGTCTTACTCTGGGGTTTACGGTGAATAAGCTAAATTCCCAATAAGTCGGCGTGTTCCTTTTAAAGCTGCAAGCAGCGATGAACGGGTCTGGGAATTTCAGAGTGGGACCCAGGTTCCATTCAGCCCAAGGTTATTTGTTCTAGGAGATAAATCAATCCTAAGCGGAATAGATAAGCGCATAAGAAGTTGGGTCCAAACTAGTTTAATGATAGCCAGGCAGATCTTTTTAAGAGGATGGATGGAGGAATAAAGGGGTGCCGTCAATTCAAGAGTGGGCTTGTGAGATGGCTAGGGTGGCTGCATTTAAAAAAAAAAAAAAAAAAGGTGGCATACAAACGGTTTTCCAGATTCAATGTCTACACGGGAAAATAGGGAAAGTACTTCAACTTTCTGGAGGGCTCCTAACAAGCTTTGTGCTGGAAAGAGACGTATATGATGGGTTTATGGTGTTGTCATTATACATATGTTTATTTGGTTTACAGTTTGTCTTTTTTGTTATTTTGTTGTTGTATGGTCTTGTGTATAGTTATTGTGTTATCTTTTTCTTGGGTTTCGTCTGGGTGGGTGTTGAGGACTAGTGTGGGGGTGAGGGGTGGGGGGGGGATATGTTCATGTTGTGAATTGTATTTTGATAAAAATTGTTTTTCAGATAAAAAAAACTAATCTCGTTATCGTGAACCCAATTTTATGTCTTTGTGTCTCGTGAGCTCAGTGTCTGGTCACATCCCTAGTACAAAGTAAAGTTTGATACCCAGCCGCACAAAGCAATGTAGCAGTTTACTCCCAAATTTGCACAAAATGCAATGTTAGGTTAATTAGATCATGCATCAGTTTTCTATGGTGTAACAATACATTGTAGCATGATAAAGTATTTCCTAAAACAAAACTGCGACTATATGTGTTGTGTGTAATGTAATACCAATATTTTTTTAAATGTGATGTAAGTGCTGAGGTTCTCTTGTCTCATCAGTCTGAAGGGAAAACACACCAACAGGCTCTCCTTGAGGTTTGTGGATCCGGACCTGGAGACTCGTTACTCTGTGGAGAAGGAGAAACAGAGCGGAGCTGCCTTCTGCTGCTCCTGTGTGGTCCTGCTCTTTACTGCAGCTATGGAGGCCCTCATAGACCCCTGGTTAGTGTACAAGGCCAGGAGTAATCTCACCCTTATTCACAGTGTGGTCATGTTCCATTTGTGTCCCACTCTGGCTGAAACGCCTACCCAAAAAGCAAAAGAAACAAACCTAAGCTCACACTCTTTGGACACAAATTCTAAATTGGCAAAAGTATCCCTTTCATTTAATTATTTACTTTGTACTTTGAGGGATATTACACTCTTGGGATCTTAAATGTTTTTGCACAACTCACTGCAGTATTGCTCTCTTCAGTATTGTTTTCTGCCGCATCTGCATGCAGCTGTTAATTAACTGACTAATGACACTGATGTTAAAGAATCTGGACTCGTTGACCGCTACCAGTGATATATTTCTCTGAAGGTTTTTCTGTGTGTTCATGTGTTGTGGAACAGGCTGATTGCAAACTACATCACCTTTGTAGTGGGAGAAGTCCTCCTGCTCATCCTGACAATCTGTTCTCTGGCCGCCATCTTCCCTAGAGTAAGTTACAACACATTTTCATTAGGGCTGTCAAGCGATTTAAAAAATGATCTTATTATATAAATATATAGCATATATCAGTATTTGCCACGAGAAGCATTTAAAGTGATGGTTCGGAGTAATTCACCTTAGGGTCCTTTGCACCATGACCTCGAGCCAAACACCCCCCCGGAAGCTTTTTTCACCTGGGTCTAACATTGGGAGAGTTAGCGTAGAGTAGCGTTATCAGCTGAATAGCTTAGCGCAGGGGCTAATGGACCCACGTTTGTATCTCGTAAGTTACCCCACTAATAATGCCCGAAATGATACCAAACATCTACAAGTAGTATAAATAAGTTATGCTCTTATAAACGATGGATTGAGAGTTTGCTAGTACACCAGAAGTTTATGAACACTTGCCTGCTCTCTTCAGCTCTCTGTTGCTGCTGCTGCTACCTGCAGTTAGACGAGTGCTTAGGGCGGTCTACAAATTACTACACCAAAAGAGATACAACAAAAATATTTATTAATTTAATGATTAAATAAGGTAATATCTCCAAACTTACCTCAATTATTACTTGTCTCCTGCGTAATACTACAGCACTTACTTTAAAAAAAAGTTAAATTAAAAATATTTTTGTTGCATCTCTTTCGGGTGTTGTAATTTGTAGAAGGCCCTAAGCACTCGTCTTACTGCAGCAACAACAACAGCAGAGAGCAGAAGCAAGCAGGCAAGTGTTATTTACATAAACTTCTGGTGTACTTACAAACTTTCCAATCCATCGTTTTATGAGAGCATAACCTATTTGTACTACTTTTAGACGTTTGGTATCATTTCGGGCATTATTAGTGGGGTAACTTACGAGATACAAACGTGGGTCCATTAGCCCCTGCGTTAAGCTATTCAGCTGATAACGCTACTTTAGCTAACTCTCCCAATGTTCGACCCAGGTGAAAAAAGCTTCTGGGGGGGTGTTTGGCTCGAGGTCATGGTGCAAAGCACCCTAGGGTGAATTACTCCGAACCATCACTTTAACCCTTGTGTTGACTTCGGGTCACATTGACCACTTGATTCACTGTGGTGTTCTGTCAGGCCATGAGCAGAAGTCTGCTAGGCTAATCTATAAATTGCAAACACTAAAACACTGCAGCGGGATTGGTTGGAAAAGGGAATTGTCACACTGGGGGATCAGTATCTCAGTGGCATATTCAAATCCTTTGAGGATGTGGAACAGCAATTTGGAATCCCTAGGTCGCAATTTTTTAGATATTTGCAACTTTGCCATCTGTTAGTGGAGATTTTTGGATCCAGTTCTTCAGCCCCAAAGGCACCAGAATGTTTAGATAAGGTGTTGTAAACATATGGAAAAGGTCATGATGCTTCTGGGTATCATTCTATGCTTATGCAGAACATGGGGGATGGAGCCTGTACAGCCCTCAAAAAGACATGGGAAAGGGATCTGAGTATTAACTGGATGATGAGGAGTGGGACAGAATCTGTAGGAATATTAAAACTATATAATGCGATGTGAGGATGCGCCTCATTCAGTTCAAGACTGTGCATTGCTTCTATTGGACTCCCTCTAGATTGTTTAGAATTGGTCTGAAAGACACACCGAATTGTTGGAAATGAAAGAGAGAGGACCGCCAATTACTTCATGTCCTGTGATAAGGTCCAGGAATTTTGGACTGGGATACATGATTACCTATGTTGGACTTCAGAGACCCAGGTTCCATTCAGCCCAAGATAATTTTTCTGGAAGATGGGTCAATCCTAAGCAGGATGGATAAGAACATAAGAAGCTGGGTCCAGACTAGTTTAAAGATAACCAGACAGATTATTTTAAGACGATGGAGGAGTGAAGGGGTGTTGTCAATCCAGGAGTGGGTGAGATGGCTAGGGTGGCGGCGTTTGAAAAGATGTCCTATAAACGGTTTGTGATTGGTGTCCATACTAGAAAATACGGAATGTACCTGAGCTTTCTGGAGGGCTCCTAAGAAGCTTTGTGCTGGGGAGTGACGTGTATGATGGGCTTATGGTGTTGTCATTTATACATTTGTTTATTTGGTTTATGGTTTGTTGTCTATATAGTTATTTTGTTGAATGGTCTTGAATATTTTAGTTACTGAGTCATCTTTTCCTGATTTTTGTCTGGGTGGGTGGTGATGCGCATGGAGCTGTACTTTTGATCCCACTTCGTCATGGAAATTCAGATTGATATGCAGCAGGCAGGCCAGTATTGACTGCTGCTGTCAGCTCAGGTCGGTCAGAAACATGCACACAGTCAATCGAATGAACTTGGAAAATGCAGTCACTGTAAATAATGCTCAGGGCTTAGCCGTACTAATCAATATCACAATATAAGCCTACAGTACCTTTTCCATCTATTAACAGTGGCATGTGTGTATACATGTGATCAAATTCACTTTACACTGTCACCAGTTTCACGATCTGGCTCAAGTGGTCACACCAAAGAGGGAGATAACACCATGTTAAGTGTTTAAACAAGACTTTATTTAAGCAAGTTGAACCAAATTAGACAAAATTAAATAACCAAATTAGCCATATACTAAATGGGATGTGGAAATCAGTGGGGTAGGGTGTGCGTGAGTGACAGAGGTGAGTGTGTGTTGGTGTTGTAAAGTTTAAACATAGCAAAAGGCCAACCTAAGGCAACATAAACAAACCAAAGAGGAACCATGGAGAGCTGGAACAGCAGCAACCAGCAGCAGGCAGAGAGACCAGAGCTGCACTGCAGCCAGGCTTAAATAACCTGGGAACACTCAGGTGTTCCAGGTTACCCTAACGAGCACCTGCAGCGTCAGAGGCCGTTTTCGAAACTGCAAAATATACTAGCAGTGCGTACTGATTTGGCCAAAATGTAGCATGTTGTATGCAGTATGCAAACAAAAGCAAAATCTGCAGTATGCCAAAATATACCTGGATGTCGGATTGGAGAAAATCTCCAGTATGCCTCGGACCAGTCTATCTCGCCTACTGTATTCCAGAATACAAAGCCCTGGAACAGTCACAACAGCCGCGGTTTGTCGTAGTGGCCAACAACTGGAAACGTTTTACAATTTCCGTCTACTATTTCATCACTAAATTCACTTCTGAAATTTTTTTTATGCAAGAAATCAACTGTGTAGAGCACATAATCTAATAAGCACATAAGCTTTTCCATTTCACATTTTGAGTTTAATATTTAATATTTCTCTTTTCTCATTGCCATTGCGATTTTCAATGTCATCTTTCAATTTAAGATTTTAGTTTGAACATTTATATTTAAGCTAAGCATTTTAAATTTGACTTTTGACATTGTCACTTTGCATTTTCAAACTATCATTTTACATTTCAACTTAAATTTTTCAGTTTCCTTTTTCTTTTTTAAATTGAATTATGGCATGATTTTTACTAGTAGCATAGTAAAATAATAATATTTTTAATTTGATCTATTTTCGTTTTCTCTTTGGATTTTCAATTTGAATTATGAATAAATATATCCTCCATAGCCTGCTATAGGTTTTCCATTGCTCTTTTCTAGTAAAACGAATGCACATTAAAACTGAAACAGTGATACATATTAAAATTCAACTCTAACCTTTAAGTTTCCCCTTGTTCAGCTTCCAAATTTGAATAGGCAGAAACTTTCCAAAGTTAGTTTAATTACCATTAACTAGTATAGTGTATGAGAGGTCTTTCAGAAAGTGTATGTGGTTAGTTTTGGTAAGGGTCAGAAGAGATATGACATATGACACATGAGGGGGCTTGTTTGTATGACGTTGATTTAATTTAGCACAAGGGACAGGTGTGAGAGATTTATTGAGGGATTAATTCAGAAAGAAGAAGCTGGAGGCTTCAAGCAGCAAGACACACGAGAGCTGCAAACCACTCGCTGAAAGAAAGCCACTATTTGAAAGAAAGAAATTGAATTATGTCATGATTATTCCTAGCAGCGTAGTAAAATAATATAATTTTTAATTTAATCTCTTTTCATTTTCTCTTTGGACTTTCAATTTGAATTATGAATAAATATATCCTCCATAGCAGGCTTCTCATTTTCAGTTGACTTTTGAAGTCACTATTTAAAAACTAAACTTTCTCGAGGGAAATTATCATCTGACCTCATCACATC
Organism: Perca fluviatilis; assembly: GCF_010015445.1. Lineage (NCBI taxonomy): Eukaryota > Metazoa > Chordata > Actinopteri > Perciformes > Percidae > Perca > Perca fluviatilis. The sequence continues at coordinate 8,581,445 of NC_053118.1, read as the reverse complement.
AGTTTAAGAATCTCCCAGTTACATTTGAATTTTTTAGTGTACTGACATCTAAATATGATCATCTTAACAGTTCTGAATCAGGACCAAGTATTTGGATTTAGTAGCCTATAAAATACAGTAGGATACAGCTGTTTATTAACATTTCATACATTATGCTGCTCATTTCAGGTTGTAGGTATAGGCTCTAAACGTTAATTAGGCTAAACTGATAATAAAGTCGTATCGTAACACAAAAAACTCAAGAGATTCTGACTTCTCAGCGAAATGCAGACCATTTATCATCTAACACCATCCCTATAAAGCATGGAATTGGAATACAGCGAGAGTGAAATTATTTGGTTTATAGGCTTCACTGAACTGCAACATTTTCATTAAAGAAATGTGCTGTTGCATTCCTAATCGGAATGGTGTTTGTGTTAGGTCTTTCCCAAGAAGCTGGTGTCTTTCTCCACCTGGATCGACCACACCCGCTGGGCTCGTAACACCTGGGCCATGGCTGCCATCTTCATCCTCACCATGGCCGACATCACGGACATGGTGAGCTGCTATCTACTGTTTCTTACAACTGCAAAAGGCAAAACCAGTGTAAAGATTTGTATTTATTCCATGGGTGAATGCCGACGCCAACTGCACCCAATTTTCATTGAGCTGGATGTAATATATAGGCTACCTGTATGCCACAGAAAAACCAGAGCCAGGAAATTGAAACAGAAATCATCAACATTCTGAATGTTGCTGCTGAAGGACAGCTGAGTATAGATCATAGAGTGCAGTCTTAGAAATAATAGTAATAATAGTACTGAGCTTATGAATCTGTGTCTTTCCACCATCTAGCTGAGTTGTCTGCCTCGAGCCCCAGACTCAGTCAGCACCACAGTGGCTCCCTCCTCCTCCTCCTCCTCCTCCTCCTCCTCTTCTTCCTCCTCCTGGTCTGGCCCTGACGGTTGCCTGGACAACCCTAAATATTACAGCTACATCGCTGTGCTGGCACTGATGGCCACCACCATGCTGGTTCAGGTCAGTCACATGGTCAAGCTCACACTGATGCTGCTCATTACAGTGGCCACCGGCATTGTTAACATCTACAGCTGGAGGGACATCTTCGACCGCTATGACATGGCCCGCTTCCAGGACTACAGGTAAGGCAATATAAGACAGTGTCATCTGTGTAAAGCAGACATCAGTATACCTCTTGTAGCTCTTTCTGTGTAATTGTAGAAAACAGCACAATCAACTAAAGAATGCATGTTCTAGACGTAGGTCATCATGAGTTTGATCACTTAACATACAGGAATTGCAGTGTTTTTTTTAACACTAGTGTCACAGCAGAAATTGCCAATATGTGAATGTTCTTTTTTGCAGTTCATACCTGGTGCCCTCCAAGTTCACAATGACAATTATGATCTTCATTATGATGGTCAGCTTCTATTATTTCTCCCGACATGTGAGTACATATCTACTGTTTTTAATGACACAATCTTGGCAGCTGTACTAATGATACTTTCGGATTGTTTTGGGTAGTAACACCATCACTAAATTGCAGAACGTGTTGTCTTTCTGTATGCTGTTAAAGGGTAACTACTGTTTTTTCAACCTGGACCCTCAACCCTATTTTCCTATGTTTTTGTGTCTAAGTGACTGATGGGAACAACAATCTTTGACAATGGTCCAGTTTTAAGCAAGAACGCTGCAGTCGGCAGTGGTGAAACAAGCTACAATGTAAGTCAATGGGGCAATTGTCCAGTTTGTATTTACCTTCACAAAAGTGCTTGTTTTGCCACTGACAGGCTCAGATTAATATTCTAAGTGTCTGACAACATTATGGAAAGGAGGTCGACCTTTCTGTTAAAGAGTAAGATCCTTTTTTTAAAACATAAAAAAAAGAAATTGCGTTCGCTAAACCCACCAGACTCCATGTAAATAAACTGTAATTTTAGCATCGTAGAATACACTTCATTCAAAGTCGACAGAAACAAAATAAAACCATGAGAAGCCGTTTTGAGTCATCTTTCCACTATTTCAACCATCACAACTCTAGTTTTGGATGAAATAAACACATAGTTTACCGATTTACATGTGAATATATGCTATATACACGCTAAAAGTATCGCTTTTTTAAATGGAGTCTGGTGGGTTTAGCGCTAGCGACTTCAGAGCTGTTTCTGGTTAAACAGAAAGGTCTCAAAGAGGTTTTAAAGGTCTATCTCTGAAGGGATCCTTTCCATAATTTTGTCAGACACTTAGAACATCAATCTGAGCTTATCAGTGGCAAAACGAGCACTTTTGTGAAGGTAAATACAAGGTGGACAATTGCCCTATTTACTTACATTGTAGATTGCTTCACTGCTGCCGACTGCAGCCATCTCGCTTAATACTGGACCACTGTAAAAGATTGTTGTTCCCATCAGCCAAAAACATAGGAAAATAGGTTGAAAAAACAGTAGTTACCCTTTAACAGTATACACAACACATTCTGCAATTTAGTGATGGTGTTACTACCCAAAACAATCAGAAAGTATCATTAGTACAGCTGCCAAGATTGTGTCATCAGAGCATCGTACATACATGTACTGTGATAGAAAAAATGTTAAATGCTAAAAAAAGGTCTTTTTTTCTTTTCTTTTTTTTAAGTAGCAGGAAACTTAAATTGGAAATATGTTGGGAGGGTTTTCCCATGTGGAGAAAGGCAGATATCTGTTTATGACTCATGAATTTTGTTTGTACCTCAGAAAAAAATCCAAATACATTTGGTGAATGCCACAAATTCGCTTAAATCACTCGTATGTGCCACTTAAGAATGTATCTGTTCGTACCTACTGGGGCCATTGTCATTCACTTTAGATGATACAGTTTGATTTAACTTATTGATTATTAATATACTTGACCTAGGGTAGAAATATTCTATTGATCTATATTGACATTGTGTTACTGGAGTTGTCCAAAACCTGAATTATTAAGGCAAAATCTTTCACATTTAGCTGTGCAAATGAAACCTACAAAACAACAAAACTAGGGAAAAAAGCAAAATTTTCGGAAAAAAGCAACATTTGTATTGCCTAAATTGCTTACAATATCATCTCTCAAAATCTAAACATATTAAGTGCATTTTAAGTGCCATATTACATAGTTTTTTTTTCCAATGATATCAACCTCAAACTAAGGCATACATTAAACATACACAAACATTACATTAAGTTGTGCAACTTAACTTTCAGAACTACAAGTTTCAACCTGAGACTGATCTGTATATACAGTAGGCCTATATGTAAATATTAGTTATACTCAACCTATTTTCATTTATATATTTGATTATAATATCACACAGCTCTGTTACACTTATGCTATTAGGTCATTGATCAGCTGTTTCTCCATAGAGAGAGAGAGAGATGTGCAACAACCAGCTGTTTTTCTGAAGGGATAGTCAACGCGTCGACTCATCAGATCAGATCGTGGTCACCACTACGTATTTTCTTGTCTTTGATTTTGGTAGTTGTTGTGTTTGGTGTAGTTTCATCGTCCATACCACTCTGTGATTTACTTTTGTCGGTCCGCTTCGTGGAATGGATGATTAAGTTAGACTCAGTGTTTTCTGTTGAGATGCTAAAGCACTGACGTCGTGCTATTATCGTGGTAAGCTAGTTTGATTTTGCAGTAGACACACTGTACAGAGTTTTAGTTTTAATTACGTTTGAACTGATTCCAAACTTTGGACACTTTCTGTCGTTTTCTCCAGCCTGTCTCTTCTCTTAGCCCCTCGCTATTTACGCTCTGGCATGTGTCGCCAGCAGCAGACTGAGCCGCGTCTGTGCGACAGTAACAATGCTCCGTGCGGAAACACCGTCCGTCAGCGATACAACATAACACGTAACATTGATTTAACGAAGCTTCGAGGCAAGTAATTTTGCATCGAGGATTTTTTGTAATCGAATTATTCGAGGAATCATTTCAGCCCTACATTACACCTTTCTTAATGAATCATGGTCAAGCAGTCAAGTGCCATTTGCAAATAAAGATTAGTTCACAAAAAGGGGAATCACTGAACTTGCAAATCCATATGCTGGTCAAATGCTAACATCAGTCCCTGATGTTGCTGCCTGAAGGTGGAGAAGCTCGCCCGCACCCTTTTCCTGTGGAAGATTGAGGTCCATGAGCAGAAGGAGAAAGTGTATGAGATGAGGCGCTGGAATGAAGCACTGGTGACCAACATGCTACCTGAACATGTTGCTCGACACTTCCTGGGCTCCAAGAAAAGGGATGAGGTAAGATCCTCACCAGTTAGGCACCTACTTCTCTGTGTTTGTGTAAAAGAAATATTTCACGCATTGCTTTTTTTCCCCCAAAAGTCATGTTATTTCATCTTGCCTGTCAGTTTACACTTCTAAAAAAAAACAGGAAACCCAGAAAGCGTATCTGTAGTCTTCCTGTTATAGTTGTATCTCATAAAATCATATTGTAGTATTTTCAAGAAGTATTTCATCAACATTTAACAACGTTTGGTTCATTTGTTGCACAAACTTCCTCATGTCTCAACTCTACACCTTGTTAATCTGACCTTTTCCAGGAGTTGTACAGCCAGTCCTACGATGAGATTGGAGTCATGTTTGCCTCAATTCCCAACTTCTCTGACTTCTACACAGAGGAGAGCATCAATAATGGAGGGATTGAATGCTTACGGTTCCTTAATGAGATCATCTCAGACTTTGACAGTGTAAGCTGCCTTCCTCATTTTGCATCTGTTACACAGCATCACAGCAGAGACTGTAATAACACCCATTTGACACATTTGACGGTTACAGAGATCTGTAATACGTTGAGTATAAAATAAAAGTCATGTAACATGTCGCTAGCTTTAGTGCTGGCGATATGTGCGTGGATATTACAATTCTATTCATTGTCTTGCCTGTCAAACATCCGCTGAGCATTAGGATTTCCTCTTGACAAAAAAGAACTGCAGCTGTGATTTGAAGTGGTCAGTGATTGAGTCCCTGTACTTACACCCTCAGTCCGTGTAAACGTAACCTTTCACCTGTATCCATTTCAGCTGCTGGATGAGCCTCAGTTCCGCTGCATCACCAAAATCAAGACCATCGGCAGTACCTACATGGCAGCATCAGGTGTCACCCCAGACGTCAGCAACGGCTATAGCTGCGTGAAGGTTAGATTGGTCACGTGACTTGTCCAGGCTTCAGTGTGTTTCTGAATGATTGAACCAAAATGAAAATTCACTCTAAACATACGGTTTGAGAAAACTCGGTAGAGCGCGTGGCGCAGGTGTGTTTAGGGCGTGTCCAAATCCACTTTTGCTAGTTTGACGGCGAATTAAAGGGTCCGGGCGCATGGTTCAAAAGGGTTGTACTTAGTGTCTTCATTAATTCATAGGTGTGTTTTGGGTGGAAAATGCAATAAACCAATCAGAGTGTCATCTCCCATTCCCTTTAAAGGTCCCATGACATGGTTCTCTTTGGATGCTTTTATATAGGCCTTAGTGGTCCCCTAATACTGTATCTGAAGTCTCTTTTATATAGGCCTTAGTGGTCCCCTAATACTGTATCTGAAGTCTCTTTTATATAGACCTTAGTGGTCCCCTAATACTGTATCTGAAGTCTCTTTTATATAGACCTTAGTGGTCCCCTAATACTGTATCTGAAGTCTCTTTCCCCAAATTCAGCCTTGGTGCAGAATTACAGCCACTAGAGCCAGTCCCACAATGAGCTTTCCTTAGGATGTGCCATTTTTGTGTCTCTAGCTATTGAGGAGGAGAGAGGGGGGGCAAGGTGGAGGGTGAGGGTATGGCCTTGACCAACTGCCACGTTTGAAAGCCATGATGTCTCTCTCCCATGGGTGGGCCAAATTCTCTGGGCGGGCAAAGCAGAGAAAGGGGAGGTAACCTTGCATGACCTCATAACAAGCAAGATTCCAGAACGGCTCATCTGAGCTTTCATTTTCTCAAAGGCAGAGCAGGATACCCAGGGCTCGGTTTACACCTATCACCATTTCTAGCCACTGGGGGACTATAGGCAGGCTGGGGGAACGCATATTAATGTTAAAAAACCTCATAAAGTGAAATTTTCATGCCATGGGACCTTTTAAAAGCCAGGAGCGTTTGGACCTTGGCGCATTGCTATTATGATGCCGATTTGCACCATAATATTTTTATTTGTAATCTTTTGCATGTTTGTGTGCTGCTGCGCTTCCCTGTGTGTGTGTTTGTAACAAGAATAGTGCGCGTGCTGTGCACGAGCCTAGGCACATTTTACTAATTTACTGTTAAAATAACAATGAAATGCTGCGTTATTGACTTTAGACCAAGTTTTTGTTGGTCAATGGCGCGATCACTTCCCGCTGCCTCAAGATAGCAATACGCCCAGAATGCACCTGAACACACCTCCTTGTGAGACCAGCACGCCCATGGGCGCACAGATGAGCCCAGGTGCATTTGCTATTTAAACGACACGGCGCTGGACAGGAAATTGACAACTGCGTCGGTCTTAAACTAGCAAAGACACTTGCGTCGGGCTTTGCGTTGCGCAAGATAGGGCCCTTGGTCTTTCTTGGACTTCACATATGATCATCTCAGTTGTGCTAAAATGCTGACTGTTTCTACCAGTCATGGTAATGGTGGTGAGATGTTTTTTTTGTCTGACAGAAGGAGGAGCAGTCTGACAGAGAGCGCTGGCAGCACCTGGCAGACCTGGCAGACTTTGCTCTGGCCATGAAGGTCACGCTCATGAACATCAACTACCAGTCATTCAACAACTTCATGCTACGCATTGGTACGTGCTAACTCCTTCATTTATTATTTTCCGTGCGTGTGTGCTGTTGTACTTCTGTCCTCCTCACTTCAGCCTGCATGAGCAGTGTGTGACGGCTACCTCGCTGAAACTGCTGCGGCTCATATGCATGTGGTGTCGACACAGACGCGTTGCTGCTGCGCCGTTGCTGCTGCGCCGTTGCTGCTGCGCCGTTGCTGCTGCGCCATTGCTGCTGCGCCATTGCTGCTGAAGCTCTGCTCGTGCGTTTCCACATTAGGTTTGCCTATGTTAATAGCCATAAGTGATTATAATGTTTCATTTAATTCAATTATAATTGTCATGTATCTTTGTTTAAGACATAAAAGGTTAAGATTGTGTCCACAGAAAGGCTACACGGTTTTAATTTCAAATGGAAACCGAAAGTGTTGAGTTAAATATAAATATTTCAATTTTTTTGTGGATGTACCATATCCTACATATACACATTGGACATGTAGTTAAAGTGTTTTTACAATCAGTATGACTGTCAAAGGATCATTTTACTGGACTTTTTGTTGCAAAGCTGTATGTGTGAGGCGAAAAAAATGTTAGACCTCAAATCTCTAGATGTTCCGCAGCCGGCATGCAGCTGAGCCGCACCTGAGCCACGCTGCTCAGGTGGGCTGTGTGTCCGCTCCAACCTGTAAACACGGGTGCCGGAAGAAAAAGCAATAGGCGAGCTGCTCACACGGGTTGTGTGGCCTAGGAATTAGACACCATGGATTCACCCTCTGGTGTCAGTATGGTTAGGAACAGGTACTCCACATATAATGTGATCCATTTCAGCTGGCATATGTACTTGTACTTATTTGCATGCATCCAAATACAAGTTGTCCTCAGTAGATCTTTAACTTTTCCTACTATTTGATATGTGTTTGTAAAATGCATCACTGATCAGCCAGCAATCTGTGGACAGGTCACATCATTTATAGCTGTTGAAGCCTTCAAATATTTACTCAACCTATTGCTTCAACTTGGGGCTATCACAGTGTGCTAATAACACTGTGCAGCTTTAAAGGAAAGTTTTTTTTATTTTTACAAATTGGGTCTTATTTCCATGGTTTTGCGCATTATTGTAATAACACGTTTTATTTACCAATTTAAGTGCTGAACGATGGGGACTGATGACTATTGTCAAGTAAAAACAAAGAGTATAAAGGGCAACCTAACTAACCAACAGAGAGGTGTTAAAGTCCACACTTTACTCATATTACCTTGACCACTTCTTTCTTTGTAAAAATGAAGGTGACACAGTTATAAATAGTGATTGAAATGTTGCATTAACTTTTTCAGAGCCCTTTATTCTACTTTGACCTACTGTACTGTAATTTGTATGCACATGCAGATTTACAGTGCAAAGATGCACACATTGTTTGTGTCTGCACTTCCAAATGGGTAGGGTTAAATTATATTAGTGTTGACTTTATTGTAACTACAAATCAAGTTTCTTTTTTTCATTTTTGCCAAACATTGCATGCATGCTGTATATTTTTAATTGTTATACTTATTTTTTCCTACCATTCAATATATCCATTTGTTTCATTCTTTTATGTTAATATGAAACTTATTCCAAATAAGTGACTGAGTTTTGTAATCCATCACAGTGAGCATCAGTATTGTATTCATTTTTGTCAGAGTTACATTATAAGTGCAGGGTAACATTATTTAAGTGCCCCCGGGCCCTGATTGGTGCATCTGAACAGGGAGCTGTGGATTTTTCCTAATTGCACTACAGGCTGTAGGTGGTGCCAGAGGAGCCAGATTGTTTTTTAAATGTCCTGCTTCATGTAGTTCTACTGGAACATAGGGTCAGTTTCAGCAAATATGACAGAAAGATAGTTTTATAAGTCTTGCCTACTGCACCTTTAAAGGAACCTGTCTGGTAGTCTGACTGCTCGAGTTGCTAGTCCTACTGGATTTTGTAATAAAACTGTGGGTTCTTGTGTCACTGCCTCACCAGAACTCCACTGTAAAACTGCTGAATAAAATGCTACCATAACTAATAAAAATACAAAGGAAAGTTGGACAACAATATTGAAACAAGATGTTGGTTGAAAAAAAGAAGGGGATTTTATTTAAAGGTTAGTTAGTTGTCGGAATAAAATTGAGAACTAGATTAGAATAAAGATTCAGGTGGGATTAATGATGAGCCAGGTTCTCACAGGTATAGTTTTAGCAGTCCGTAATCTCACATATCTTAATCTTCTACGTCTTAATCTTGCATGTCACATGTGTCAACACTCTCCTCCAGGTCTGAATAAGGGTGGAGTGTTAGCAGGAGTGATTGGTGCCCGAAAACCCCACTACGATATCTGGGGCAACACTGTGAACGTGGCCAGTCGCATGGAGTCCACAGGGGTTATGGGAAACATTCAGGTACAGCACTAAACTGTATTACAGATCTCTAGATTACTTACCACTGCTTTATACAACTTTCAAAATGAATACTGTGAAGAGTAGCGTTAAAGCTTTTGTGATGAACCATGTTTTATTCCTGTTCATTTCATCTAGCGAACATGTTTTTAAAAAGACACTGTCTATGTTTACATATAATCTAGAGGCAGTGTTTACCCCCACTACATTTTACTACATGCACACTTTCCTGTGCTAGTGTGAGTTTAAGAGTGTATTAGTATAAACTACAGTGATGCAGAAAAATCAAAGGAAAAATAAACTTAGCAAAAGTAACCACATTTTCATAAATCACCATGAGGCAATGGTAGGATGAAATTTGACTTTAGTAAAGCACAAATATGACTTATGAGTCTCTCAAGGTCTCCCTGTATACTATAGTGAAGAAAACAGCTGCCACTAAAGAAGATACTGACTCCAATTTGTGTAGTTCAAAGAATAAAACACACCACAAAACAAACCACAATCCTGCCATTAGTATGCATCAGAAGTACAGATAATCCTATGGCTTCTTAATTGAATTAACTGAAAAGCTGCACAACAAATGAAACCTTTACTGAATATTTTTATACCAATGACGGATGTAATGATTAAGTGTAATGTTAAAGGAGTCACTCTTTGTGACAAACCCAACTTTTAGCTCTCATCAAGCTTGATTCCAGTAGCAGCATGCAGCTGTTTTCAGACTAAAAGCACTAAAAACCCACTGTACTCTAACACTATTTTCATAATCTTCTCAATGCTGCTTAAATTAATCTTGTTTTGCAATCACAAATAAAATTTGTGTTTTCTGAAACTCCGTCTGAAAGCCTATTTGTGTGTGTGTGTGTGTGTGTGTGTGTGTGTGTGTGTGTGTGTGTGTGTGTGTGTGTGTGTGTGTGTGTGTGTGTGTGTGTGTGTGTGTGTGTGTGTGTGTGTGTGTGTGTGTGTGTGTGTGTGTGTGTGTGTGTTGCCCCTAGGTAGTGGAGGACTGCTACAACATCCTAAAGGAGTACGGCTTCCGCTTCGTGAGAAGGGGGCCCATCTTTGTGAAGGGGAAAGGGGAACTGCTCACTTATTTTCTGAAGGGAAGAGACAAACAAGGCTCATTTATCAACGGCTCCTCTGTCACCCTGCCACATCAGGTGGTGGACAGCTAAGGTCCACACACACACACACACACACCCCAGCAATCGCAGTTAGTGTGCGATAATTGCAGAGCGAGGCAGAGGAGAGAGTTTTTGGAATAAGAAGTCATTTGTCTAAAAACGGTCCGACACCTGTACTAAATGTAAGTCACATTTGAATACCACTGACACACTTCATACACACCTGTGACAACACACCACTCATTACTCATTACTGCCTGTGGAAAGATATATGGGCCAGTAGAGATTGTATTTAAATTTGTCATGTTCAAGTTGAACAACAGACCTTAAAGCATTAATAACTAGATCAATTAATAAATTAACGGAAACGATTAGAAATTGACATGATCTAGATACAGACTCTATGTAAGATTAAAACATTACAAATAAAAAATAATAAGACTACATGAAGGCAAGTCTAGATAGGCCGGCAGCAGAAAATCCAAGGTCAAGTGTCCACATTTCTTTCATTTATGGCAGCTGTAAAAAAAAAAAGAAATTGTAATTGCTTGCAATGCTGAAATTCTTCAAAATCAATCCTGGATTTTGCCCCCATCCAAATGTATTAGAGGTGAATGTTATTCCATTAGTAACTGGAGTGTAGATTAAGCTGGAGAACCTTAGAATGTTTTCATATTCTCGTGTAACAAAACAAAAGTGATATGGACCAGCTTCTCCAACGTTCTCCCCCACACTGACAGTGTCTACTATGAATGAAAACAGCCTCCATGTCGACTGATGCTGCAGATCTGTCAGACCTTCGTACACAAACACAGTAGCCTCTTCTGAAGGGCAAATCAGAAAAAGTGGAATCGGTTTCAGCAGCTAGATATCAAACCAGGGACGTTGTGGTTCTGTGGTATGCACTTTAACCCTTCAGCTATCAAAGCACCCCGTACTAAAGACCAGTGTGTAGGATTTAGGGGCATGTATTGGCAGAAATGGAATATAATACTATGTTTTCATTAGTGTAATCGCCTATAACTAAGTGGTGGTGGTAACCCGTGGGGTTTTCGTTAGCTTAAAATGAGCCATTCCTATCTACATGGGGAACGGGTCTTTCCCACAGTGCCGCCATGTTTCCTCAGTAACTGGGGAGATATGTGTAGTTGGTACTCCAGTAACTAGGCTGGCAAGGCTATTTTATTCACTTTATACGTCGGAAGAAGTGATTCTTTTCTCCAATCAGATGATGTTGAGTCATTAATATATTGGTCATGACAAAAAGGATGTATTTTTCCATAATGTCTTCTATGTTATCGATTATAACATTACCTAAGTTCTTTTGGTATTTTGCTTTGGTAATAGCTTGTTGGATAGTAAGTCCCCCACTATAACGAACACGCCAAAAAGCCCGTGTGAACTGATATTAGGCTAATATTGTAGATCTACTGTTATGTTGGGTTGAGTAGTGTTGAGTTGTTGTGTCAGAAGTCCTCCGTTTTGGCGCACTGAAAAATGATCTTATGTCGGTTCTAATTTTCTTTTTTAAGATTATTTTTTGGGGCATTTTAGGCCTTTATTGTACTGGACAGGTGGAGATGTTAAAGGGGAGAGAGAGGGGGAATGACGTGCAGCAAAGGGCCGCAGGTCGGACTTGACAAGGACTGATCCTTTGTACATGTTTAAATATGAGGTTCATAGCTTTACCACGCGGTCATATTATAAATGTTGTTTTGAATTCAACCTTTCAGCATGAAAATGACCAATTCAGACTAATGTGATTTAATTAAAACACAATGATGGGCTGTATCTCTTTCCACAAACCTCTCTGGGATAAAAAAATAGAACATGCACACACACACACACACACACACACACGCACACAGCAGTTTTGCAAACACACCAGTTTTGATGCATTTGCTCAGCATAGTAACACTACACTTTGGATTCCAAATTTCTGGACCGCTCCCCATTAACAAAATACTTCCATGTACGGAAACCTGACAGACTGATCGGAGCTTAGGTTTCCTGTCTCTGATGAGGAAGAGGATTTGGAAGTGGACCAATGAGAGGCCAGAGTGTGACGATGCCGACTGAACTGCCACCTGCTGCTGCCATTGTGTGGTGGCGGGTGTGTATAATAGTGTGCGCACATAATGTATTTTTCCACAGTCAAAGTATTTTTTTTCTCTTTGATTCTGATTTGGGAACAGGTCAGATCTACCGTGCTCTCCTCTCTGCTCCTGGACCTCGTACAGCACATTACACGGCTGGCATTTGGACATTTTTTTGTGCCTCGGAGCTGTGTTGGGACATAATGGAGAACAGAGACGTGTGTACTGTGTGGTTTTAGGAGAGGGACAGGTGACGGTGTCCAGAGGGTAGCACACATGGCAGAAGTATTTTTCAAACTGATTGTGGATCGATGGAAGTGCCTACCACAGCTGTGATCACCATGTTTTAATGTAGTTGAAGGATTTCGTGGCCCTCTGCGTGCATGGGGAAATATTTGAGTCCTTTCGCAATGCTGTGAAAGGATAATTCCAGTTTATTTCAACTTGCTCTGGTCACACATTTTATCAGTTATAATAACATTGTGCAATGAATAGCTCCAAGGGGTCAAGAAACCCTAGCAGTCAGAGGTGCAGAGGGTTTGGAAACAAACCAAAAGGTTAGTCAAACAGAAAAAGAAGGCAAACGGTAAAATGGTTACCCAAACGCTCTATTGTAAACATCCATCATAGTTTTCAGACCCCCTGCTTCAACTTTGACCTACTGTGCCTGCTGTGCACAGTTTGCTTGGAATTATTGTCAACCTTTTTAAGGTGTGCTCACTTTCCGTTTAATTTCCAAATAAAAGAAATTCGATAATCTGATTTAAAGTGATGGTTTGTATCCAGCCTGTCTGAATGTCTGACCGCTCGTGTTTCTTGACCCTCTTTGATCTTCTTAGATCTAGTTCAGTGATGTCACCGTGACATTTGTCTCGACAATGAACTCGGTGAGTGAAATGTAAGAAAAGCCAAAAGGGACACAATCTGTTATAAACTTGAATTTGCCTTTTAACTGCACGGCAGTCATGTGGAAAAAGAAGGCCGTAACAGAATACGTTTAAATAAATTGAGAAAGCATTATATTTTATGATGTCAAATGACAATGGCAACACAAAGTTCAAATACATGGCATTGAACTTGTTGCAGCTTTGGAACCCTATTTCCTCCTGGTATCAACATCCAGTATGTATCTGGATAATGGTATCTGATAATGAGGCCTTTGCATTTACACCTGGGATTAATAAACATTCTCACTATCTCAATCTTTGCTTGCGCTGAGGTCGAACCTCAACACACAATTTAGGTGGGTGAGCCAGCTGACTTTCCGTGGCATGTCCCACTTTTGCTTTGACACCGCTCCTACCACAGTGCTATTAAGCAATGGTTTTCACCTTGCTTCATGGACAAGTGTCATCCATGGCAGCATGGAGCCTAAACCTAGCTTCATCATCCTCCCGTCTCGTGCCCTTCCGCCTGGTGCTGTCCCCGAGCTTCTGCTTTTCAAAATAAAAGCTCATGTCTGGTCCGCTATGTCTTCGTACTATGGAGTTTTTGGGTGCTTTTGAACTAAACAGTACAGCAATTATGCTAATGAATGAATACTTTAAAAGATATGTCTAAAAGATAAAGATAAATACAGACTATAATGCTATTGAATACAATACTTCAAAATATGTCAAACTAAAAGACAAACTAAATACCCATTCTATGGCTGAAGCCTGGAGCCTCCCAACTCATGCCCTCTCGCCTGGTGTCTGGTGCCATAATAGCTACTTCATATGAATTTCCTGGCCATATACTAGCTAAATCTGTCGATAGAAAAATAAAAAATTCAGTAGATGTCTCCGTTACAACACGATTGAGCTAGCAAAGCAGTTTTGCGTTTATATGTGCAGGATTTATTCACACACAAGCTCTACAAAGCTAACGTTAGCTCAAGTTGGCTGGTTGAATAAACAGGGAGGGACAAGAATGTTTTTTTTATTTTGAGAGTGAATTGCTCCACAATATGAATACAGTTGGACTATCACTTTTATTTAGTTGGTAATCATTGTTGTATAATCTTAATATTACACTCGAGGGTACACTTCAGTGATGCTTGTAGACCTCCTTAAATCAAACCCTCTCGTGTAATATGGCTTAACCAAAGATCAACGTTAAACGCTGATGCAGTTTTAAATGGTCCTTTCTGGTTCTTGGTTTTTATGATTTCACAAAAATGGAGGTTAACCCTTTTTTTTATTATACTTTTTTTTTCTTGCCAAATTTCATATCCATAAATGCAGGTTTAGAAATTCTAAACCTTCCTTTGTTGCATTTAAAAACAAGCTTGACCATTATTTTTAGATAAATTCTAAAGGCATGAAAACAGTCTAGTTTTACTCTTCTGTGGTCTCATAATATTGTAGAACTGTAAATATGTATTATTCATAGTGTTGTGGGTGGCTTCATTGTTGAGCTATATGTTTTTGCCCTGGCGTACGTTTTTAGGTTACGTTTGTACTTTGTTTTTACTGTGGTGAATTTGCAAATAAAGCATTAAAAAAAAGGGTAAAGTCATCGCAGGTTTCATCAAATAAAAAATATAAGTCATCAGGGATACAACAGTAAAATCCAGAAAACTGTATGTATGGCTAAAATCGTTAATTCAAGAGTTTAAATTGTTAATTTATCTATAAAAAAAAAAAGTTTAAATGGTTTTCAATTAATTGCAACAAACATGCTCACTGATTTAACCGTGACTCCATCTAGAATATAATTTGTGATTTTTTTTTTTTTGAATTTACCGTTGGACACGCCCAGGCATGAGACGGGAGATCATGAGACGGGAGGCTCAGGCTGCAGCCATGCCTGACTCCCTCGCGCCAGGAATACCGCAGCGGCCATAAACCTAGCTTTAGGTGACCTTTCAACTTGCTTTGGGATTTTTTTTTCTCTACAGAATGAGGTCATAATACAGTATATAGGCCTTGTTTACACATGACTAAGAGATCTGATCAAAATGTGAGCAAGACCACCTCCAGATGTGGATTCTACATTTATGTTAGTTACATCTGCATTAACATGTTGACTCCCTGATCCAGATAAGGTATCCGCATACAGACCTCATGTTAATACCAGGTGAAAATGGGGTCTCACTTTTCTAGTGAATTCTGGCCTAAAGTTGGCTACCATCTGTGTCTTGTTTGTCTGCTTGCTTGGTCGTGCACAGCCACAAATTTCAAAATTGACACGGACGCATATGCTAATGTGTTTAAACGTGCAGTTAGCAGGTGTGGTCGAATAAAGTTTTTGATACACGGGGAACTCTATAAGAAGTACTGTACGCCCGGCACCTTAAAGACCTGGGCAGGTGAAAAAATTGACATCACTCGAATCTGTGTGGCTATGTGGGCACATACAGCCTAATTTACCCTCTTACAGCTTCAGGAGGTCTTACTAACTGAGTCATCTTGCTCCCTCTACCCATGGTGGAAGTAAGGTGGAAACGCTCGATGCCTAAATCAACATGGTAAATCAAGGCACACTAGAAAAGTGTGTCAAGGGTCACTTGAAGCTAAGAAAACAAAAAATTGACCTAATTATATGACATTTTGGACCAGTTAAAGGCAAATTGTATATTGGGAGGAGGTGCTCAAGGCTATCAATAGGTCTGAATAGCCAGTCTGTGCACATGCAAGGGTTGAAGCCCATCAGGGGGCTTCTTTTTAATTACAAACATAATTTTGCTTTGAATTTGATTGAATTTGGGGTAAACCTCTGACATTCGCCCCAAAGTTTGTATTTCAAATGTACAAGGCTTTTGACATGAGAGCAGTGACATGCAGGAGAATGAGCACACCCACCTGGCAGGAAGCAGATGTACTGTATGCGTGTTTTAGGGATAAATATATGTACAGTATACTGCTCTTTTCCTCTTTTTAAAGACCATTAACATCTGTAGAATGGGATGAATGTGCAATAGTTTCTTCTTCTACAAACCTGACGCTCATTCCTTCCACCTTTAATTCACATTTGTATCATGTAATGTACAAGCTTTGTTCTATTTAAAGAAAGGGAACGAGTACTGAATGTGTCCTAGTTGTACATAGAGTTCAGACAGTGTTTATTAGTCACATTTATTTATTGGAAATTACAGGGACATTTCTTTTTTTCTTACACAGTTGTGAAAGTGCCAATAATAAAGGAATAGCTTTAAATTAAACCATGGCTGTTCACGTATTTGTATTTTAAAAGAATCTCAGGCTTGGGAACTAAATTTGAATAATGTGTCATGTTTTCAGGTCTAGGTCGCAACAGAATTTTTTTGTGCTTAGCAAAACACAAGAGCACAGAAATGCCATCTGGAGAGCCCACACCACTAGGGCCATGCTAATGGCATCAAAAGGAAACAACATGATTAAATCTTGTGGTTGTAGTTGTTACCATTTGCTTTTGTCAGAATTTGATTCAGAACTCTGCTTACTCTTCACAGATTTTGTGATTTGATATAGTGTAGATCCCAATTATGGTTTTTAAGTTGTTACAATTTCTCATTCAGTGTACCCTCTTTCATTTTAGTTGTCATTATAAGGTGAGTTGATTAAAAATAATTCAATAAAGAGATGCCTCAGTGTCATGTTTACTGCACGGTAAGTGGAAACAACAGCACATTGATTCGGGAAGAGATCATCAGCATCTCTGCAGGTTGACTGAGCAAAAAGGGTGGCAAGAGCATCCGCTAATAAATCATTCAAACATTTTCAGTGTAATAAAGTGTAAGGCAAAAGCTCTATTATCATAGCATTTCTTTGATTTTGCCTCTGAATTTATTCATTTTGCACGTGCAAGTTGAATGAAATTAGCTCATTGCTTTGAAAAGAAAAAGAGAGAGAGAGAGCACTTTATCTCAATGATTGTATCATTACAGCAGTAAAGTTACATAAATCACATAGCAAACAACACAAGGACAAAGGTCAAAAAGAGGTAATATACTGTTGAGTGCCTATCTTTATACGGAATTAGATGGTGCATCCTGCTTTTATTTACTGTACCACAACTCCTGCTGGTAACACTATTTGAAGGGGTGTGCATAAGTGACATGACACCTTAGGAGTCATTTTGAGTATTCATGACTGTTGTCATTAAGTGTCATTCGGTAAAACATGGTTGTTAGAGAGAGCATTTTGTTTAGTTGTGTCTTATTTGTTTGATTTCCCCCCCTGCCAATCTACTGCTCCACGATCCAGTCCGGTAGGTAGGTGGCGGTAATGCGCCTTAAAGCTGGTTGCCAACCGCCAATTTAAAAGCAGAAGAGGAAGAACAGTACGATGCTGCGATGCTGACGTGTAGCTAGCTAGCTAGGTAGGGAGACCGTACGCTGTGGAATAGTTATCGGCCTTTTGGCTAAGATCAGGTGTATTAGCTATCTGTTCTTATCAGTTTAATAACCGAATAGTTGTACACATCCATGGTGGAGTAAGGGAAGTGACTGTAAGCTAGCACTTAGTATTCCTCTTTATCACAAGCCTGTGTCATAGACAGATCACTATGAAATTATCTGCTTTGGTACTTAGTTAGCTATTTGGTACAATAACAACGGAAGACAAACCGGGCCAATTGCACAGGTAGGGGACTCCTAATTAAATTTACGACGAGCTAAAGTTAGCAGGCTGTAGTGCTAGCTACCTAACTGTAACTTAGTTATTAACGTTAGCTAGCTAACGTTACAGTTAAATGATATTGACACAGTCGTTAACACATTAGCTTATAAGGGGTTGTATTGTAGTTAATTGACATTGTCTTACGTTATTGCTGAAAACAAACGTTTTGGTATTTATAGGTGATAACGTGACATTTAACGTAACATCGGTCACAGTGCTAATATAGCTAGCTAACGTAACAGTGCTGAGCCCCACACATCCAAGGTAAATGCAGCCGACTTCGATGACTGAACTGATAAAGGACAATTTTCAGCTTTTTAGTGGAGACGTTTTTTTATTTTGTATTTTTTTTTGCAGTTCATAGAATCATGTGGCCTCATTCATAAATATATCTTACATGCTGTTGTCTCTTGCAAAGGCATGTAGCTACAGTTATTAAAAAAAAAAATCCTGTGTGGTATAATTTAGTATAATTTTAGTATAATTTTGTCTGTAACATTGTATGATTTACATGTTCTTCCTGACATATCATCTGGTGTTTACCGGAAGTTTCCTATGTTTCTCCGGAAGTTAGAGCAACTAGAGGGGTTTAAAGGTTATATGAGGCCATCAACAGCCGACCAAACAACACGCCTCTTTTCATTTATTAACATTAAAGATTTCTGTAGGTTTGAACAATTGGGATAATATAAATGCACAACAACAACAAAATATATAACGTGTATATAGTTGTGTCGTCGTTTTTAGACATTTTAATGCAGAATCTTTAAAGTGATGGGATGTGGTCGTCAGCAATTCGCTGTCTGCTAAAAGCACCCAGTCTCAGTCAACCTAATGGGATGTTGTCTACCCAAATGGATGGCCGTGTGTGTTTTAACTTGATTACGTGCCCTCAAGCGACACACCTAAAAACTAGGTGTTCAGGGGTGTAGCAACCTCAGTGGACGCCAGCAGGTGACGGACAGAGCATGCCACAGATAAACTAACACTCTAGTTGCGTTTCAATAGTGGTTCCACATGCCCTTGTTCACTTCCCATAAGCACTTGCCCTTGGGGGAATCCCCGCTGCCATCGTAACTGTCTTTCCATTTGTCTAAAAAAAAAAAAACTGAAGTGAACTTGGTGAGATGGACCCTCGGAGGGCTGAGGGAGAAAGTGAACGATGGTCACTCCAGAGGAGGATATTACCCACAATGCTTTGCAGTTATTCATTTGGTGCAAGAATTCATCCATGGTTAGGTGGCAGTAATGTACAACCGGTAAAACTCGGTTGCTGACCACAAAAGAAGTAAGGAGAAGATGAATGAATACATTTTGGCTTTTTAGTAGTCTTTAGAAAACCTCATTGATAGCTTTATTTTATTTTTTTTAACTAAAACATGTAATATAACTGTCAGTTAATATTTAGCCTAAATTATACTTTTAATTTGCTTATATTTACTAGACCGTTGTTCTTGTGTGATTTATTTTTCCCAACAAGCTTGAAATTATTATGGAACTATTTTTGCAAGATAAAATACGTAGCAATAATATGATTACTCATACAGATCACAAACTTTATAAATCAGAAACTTATGCAGCTGATTACCAAGTCTCATTGAAATGAGCAGGTATTTGAGGTGTAAAAGGCAGTAATAATACTTTTTTATAAATATTTATATAGCGCCTTTCATACAAGAAATGGAAATTGCATGACATAAGAAGACATAGGATAAACAAAAACGGCGATAGAATGCCATAATTAATGGATAATGAAACTCACTTGAAGCAGCAGAGCTAAGCCTACAACTGGTGGTGGATCCATGTAGTTTGGGCTGAAAGTGAACAAGGGCAGGTGCGTTACATTTGAATCCTCTGCTCCTGCCCCACATACCTTCCCTCTGCTCTCCAAGTGGCCTCCGTGTGACGTACGCTGTTACATAATATCAAGGGCTGAGGGGAAATGAACGAGGATATGTTGAACCACTATTGAAACGCAGCATCTGTTTTCCACAGGTGGTATTGAATGCAGCAGATGTATGAAGAAGTGTAGGTGACTTATACAACAACAATGGGGAAGAGGAAGGTGCCAGATCTGTACAGAGCCCCCTTTCCTTTATACTCCATTAAAGTGGATCCTAAAACTGGGCTTGTAATCACAGCAGGAGGAGGGGGGGCTTCCAAGACCGGCATAAAGAATGCTGTGGTAAGTACTGAGGATCAAGTGTTTTGGAAATTAAACGGTTTAATAGAATACTAGGGTGGCCCTGAAAACTTAACCCAATGCAACATTTCAAAATATATGCACATAGATAATGAAGAAATCTGCTTAACACATCCAATTTGACAACATTTTGTGTATTTGGTTGTGTGAAATTAGTTGTCTTCTGCATTTGGTTGTTTTTTCTGTATTTGGTTGTGTTGTGGGTATGCAAGTGTGTTTATGTGTAAGCCCGAGCAACCACGTCAGTTGGCGAATAGTAAATGGACTGCGGACTGTTCCACACTAGTGGAGTAACACACCATAGTTGATCCGTAGTCCGTACGGATTAGAACGTAGTCAGTCTTCCTCCTATAATACCATTCAAATTTCATTTGTTATTATTTTTTTAAATATTTGAATATTTAATGCTCAAATGCAGCCTGTTAAGTATGTACTACACTACTCAGGCTTGTGCATTGTCAATGCCACTATCAGCATGTGGTTGTTGTTACACGTTCTGTCCACTAGAGGGACTTCCAACATCAGCCTGGCCTTGAAGGGGACCTACGTCATGGGGCATTGCATTTCTGGCCTGCCGCTCTCTGTTTACATTATATTCCACCACGCACACAGCGACAAACACAAATCAACAGAGAACTCTGTAATGAAACACTATCGAACAAGTGTAGTGAAGCGGCTCTGTTGTAAAGGCTAACAGTGTTCGGTTAGCAAAATGACATCCTGTTAGAAAGCACAGCAGACACGGTTTGTCATCAAATAAAGTAACAAAAGTGTTAACGGCATTGATAACTAAGCCAAACGGTGCTGTCACTGCTGTTTTAGTGATTTATAAGCAAACCTGTTTCTTGTAGTTTGTCACGTTACTGAGACTACAGCTGCCATGTTAGTCGTGCTGCCAGTGGAAGAATATGGTACACGCACATAGCAGAGCTTGCAGACTGTGGCTTTTTTGTCGACAACGCAAACAATGTCAACATAACTCACTGAAAATCCAAAATACTTCCACACGGGCAACTTCAGTGAAAGAGGAGGTGGTTCAAGTTTTGTCCGTGGGTCTCCTGCATCTGCAGTTGCCATGCTGTCTTTTGACTGGCTGTAGCTGAGTTCGAGGACTTTGACTCGCAGCACTTCGACACGTGTGTGTTTTTGTCCGCTTGACAAGCCGACCGGACGTGACGTGAGGGCGTGGCAGCATTGACGATAACATTTTTTTAATTCGAAGTTCGAGATTGTGACAAAATTTTGGTCGATTTCGAATTGACACCCTTAGTCAAGACACACTTTTATCATTAATATACGGGTTTGGGGGTGGGGAGATGCGTCTTTCTTCAATGCCTAACGAATCTATCTCTTTCTCTCCCTGACCCTGTCTTTGTGCTTGAGCAGCACTGGTTGAAGCCTGAAAATATTGTAAACAAATTAATAACCGGTCGGACTGTTGAGCTCTGTTTCAGACTGATACCTCCGGTTCAGGCTGGTCCTCATCCTCGACACGGGCCTTTCTCAGTCGCGGAATATACTTTTCAATACTCATCTGGATTGAAGCAACAAACATTCAGTATAAGAGTAAAAAAATGACATAACGTTATTTATATTTGTTTGATTCACAGCTGCTACGTATAGTGTTTTGACCTCGACAACCCAACTGCATTTTACCGCAAACTTACGACTAGTTAACTTTCTAATGCAATCACTTGTTTGCTAAAATAGTCGGGTCGGGACTCCAACATTAACACACTGACAACATTGTATTCAGAATATAAAATATGTTTATAGCACTTTTTAAAGTGTGATTGTGTAAAGGTGTTCACGAGATAGATACCAACCTTTCGTGAACTTTTGAATTTCACCAGCCGTCTTCTCTCGTGGTGTGTGTGTGGGGTGGTGTTGTGTGTGTGTGTGGGGTGTCCGTGTCCCCTACGTGTGAGTGACCGTGAGACTGAGGAGAGCAGGGAAAGGAAATACAGCTGAACGAATACGCTGCGTGTTTTAAATAGCGTTAAAAAATTGATTGTGTGGCGCACCGCCACAAATTAGTCTGTGTGGGAAACACTGCTGGGCTACGTGCAGAACATTGTATGTTATTTCAGAAGTGAAAGAATGGCTTTGTTGTGGATTTGCTTTACCCTGAGCTCGAGGAGAGACTTCACTCGCTCGTCTGCTGCAGATCCACTGTGGCAGACGAGCGTTTGCTTTAAGTTAAAGCTATTTTTCATTTCTACTTCTAGAGCAGTGACTAACCTAATACATGGGTTTGTTACAAAAGCATTGTATGTCTTTTATATGGGGACACTTTTTCAAAATAAGTCATTATGTTTTAAGGTATTTTTCTGGCTTGATTTGTAAACGACTTAAAAAGTAAATAAATGGTTTTAAAGAAGAATAGTCAACTTTTTCATTGAATCAAGAGAAACACTGAAAAGAAGGATAATGGTACGGTCTCCATGCTACACTAATGATAGTATTAAGGCTTTCCTCTGTGTACACATGTCCTCTACAAGTAGGCCTATAATTGTGGCTGTATTATTTGTGTCCCCTTCAAAAACGTTTGTTGTTTATTGCTGTTAATTTATTTGATCTGCTGCACTTTGGCTCAATAGACTGAGATTAAAAATGATGTCCAATGGATGTTTGTTAGCTTTAAGTGATACTTAAGCTGCAGATCATCTTGCCTTTGCTGTCTCACAGAACTGTCTAATAACGTGAGCATGAAATGCTTTCCTTCAGAATGAGAATTTCATCCTTTGACACCTGTTGTGTACTTTTCAAAGAATGAGTGCTTAAGGTCCTTGTTTCACAAATTAATATTAAATGTACAGATTGGATGCTCTATATGTAATATGTATTTAAAAAATGGAAGGTCCAAATTTAGCGTGCAAAGCTTGTCCTTTTTAATGTAGGGAGTGTTAGAACTGAATACATTGTCATTTTTTATTTGGCAAGTTGATCCCTACCTCTAGCCTTCCGGTAATAAATAGAAAATAAAGCAGTTCAACACAGATAATCCCATTTGTTTAATTTCTTTTTATGACTTAGAAAACTTTAATGTCCCCGAGAGGCAATTTGTTGTACAGTACAGGCATATTGACACATAATCCACAACACAAACATTGAACCAGACATCCACCGACTCAATGCTTTACAAAAATGTGTTTATGGTTAAATCGCTTACAAGAACACCACATTGTTTACAAGAGCACAGATTCTACATAGATCTAGCCTCTTAATTTTGCTCTCGAAGTGCACCAGATTGACGCTTTTAACTTTAAAATGTAGGCTACAACATAGGGGGGGTCCACCGTATCCTTCTCATCTTTTTTACCCCTGACCTGTTTGCATGCCTGTTAATTACATCCATGATCTTTTTTGTAATGACGTAAGTCATTCACTATTTCTATAATTGTGTTGAGTGAAAATATTAATTTTTTTTTGTCATTGGGGTTATATAAATGTTATTTATGGTGGTGTTGGATTGCTGCTACACTGCCTTGTGAATACAAGTTCCTGCCTCCAGGAGAGCAAACTGTTGTTTGGCTGCTATAAAAATGTTGTTTTTGAAAGACTAAACACCAACAAATATGGATTGAAGCAGAATATTTTGTTAGATAAAAACATAGTGAACTTTGGAAATAAGTACATCTATTTATTTTATTTTTTATACATTTTGACTTTTGGACTTTACAAAGCTCAGAGTTATTGGAAATGTTGGATCGTTCAGAGTCGGAAACAATCCTGTGCAGCGACCACTGGAATCTTATTCTACAACAAATTCTTTATCTCCAGCATTTTTATCCCAAATGCTATGCTGTCAAATTGGTGAAGCAGTTGACTTCATTTGCCTTTTTGTTTTGTCATTTTGTATGTCTTCTTAAGTTGTAGTGTGTTGCGCTTTCAGAGCCACCATAGACTACAGCAGAACAGGGTCTGTCTGTCTGTAACATGTATTGTCCACACCAGAACATGTTAAGTCCGAGTGTATGAATAGAAATGTGGATTACATGCATTATGAGAGTGTGTAAACAATCAGCAGAAGCAGACTCATGACTGTGTGTTTCAGCAATTCCTGGATCTACAGCTGGTTGGAGAACACCAGTACAGTGCCAGTCTCCTTCACTCTCATGACACGGACACACGTGCCACCATGAACATGGCTATAGGCAATGGTGTGATTGCTGCAGGACAGGACGGGACCTGCTCTCTGATGAGGTTTAAACACTGCTCGCAGAAAGAGAAAGGCAAAGCTGCTGCTGAGGATGGTGAGGCTTACTACTACAATCAGGAATACAGTATACCTACTGTCTTTTTAAACTCTGTTCGCTACGGTGAAACAACAACAACCTGGCAGAGGCCTGCTTGGTTGTTTTAGGGAATGATTGTAAAGATTTACTAAAAATATGTTTACGGCATTTATTATGTAACTGGGACGTTTTGCGACTGATTGGTGGGGATTTGTTATGGAGAAAATACAAACGGCGATACACTTGTAAGGCAAATGACATTTAACCATGTATCTAGCTAAGTTAATTTATTTAGCTCCAAACCAGTTGATAGAAACGCATCTAATTCATTACCAATGCATTTCTATTTTTGTGACTT
The DNA here is from genome assembly GCF_010015445.1 of Perca fluviatilis. Taxonomy (NCBI): domain Eukaryota; kingdom Metazoa; phylum Chordata; class Actinopteri; order Perciformes; family Percidae; genus Perca; species Perca fluviatilis. Next base: position 8,556,677 of record NC_053118.1, on the reverse strand, counting down.
TTGTGACAATTGAATGGAAACCAAACTGAGGTCTCTTGTTTGTTAGATCTGTTATAAACCCAAAAAGTGATCTTACTGATAAAATATAACTATAAAGTTGCTCCGTACTGGTCACTTAATTGTAATGTCAGTACTGTTCCTGTCATGAGCCTTTAGGAATGATGATTTAATTTCTCCAGTTAGCTGATACTGATGGAGTGGTTGGCATGCTGAGATATTTGATCTGAAATTAAACTGCTCCAGAGCAGGGTTAGCTGTGCAGCATAGAATAACATGGTGATCTACCCTAGTTAGCATGGTGATCTACCTTAGTTAAAAGTGAGACAGCTTTATTATACCGAAAAAAAAACCTGAGTTAAACCCAAAGATAGCTGGAATTAACCCAAATCTCGCTTCACTTGATTAAATATTACAAGCTTTTCTACATTTAACTTGAGTAATTTGTATTCTTCTTCTTCAGTGACTTCAGACTAGGGGTCGACTGATACTGTATTTTGGAATGTAACAAACTCCCACACGGAACGTTGTTTAAATGCGTTAAGCAATTATTAAATCAAACTGAAACTGTAGTCATTAGAGAACTCAGGACTAGCTTCATTTATTACATGCAAAACACTGAGTGCCAAGAGAGCTAGCCCTTATAAGCCCTTCAAGTAGCCTCACAAGCTGGTATTCAAAAAAATTAAGCTACCTTATTACTAAACTAGATGAATGTGTACAACAGCATTCCATGTAGCTGAGTCCAGATTATTTTGAAAAGTAGCAATGCCACAGTGTAAAAATGATCAGATAGAAGTATGTCCTGCATTAAATCCATTAAGTAAATGTTATTGTAACAAACAAAAAATACTAAATTTAACAACCGTAAACGTCCATTTATAAAAAGTATAGCACTACTGATGAATTAATGTATTCAAAACTTGATGTTGCATATCCTGAATGTATGTCGATCACTACTTCTGACACTCGTAGTGATGTATTAAGTACTAAAATAAGGCCGGCGCCGATGAAGCTATAGGTTTAGACATCTGCCCCTGTACCAAGCGTTACAGTTGCACTATCACAGCTTCATGAGTTGAAAGCAAGCTGGTGAAATAAGAACATTTGTAAACCTTATTGATCAAAATGAGCATATAAGTTAGTGGTTATCAGATAAATCATGTCCGTGCATCCCTTTCTTTAACTTTACTTAAACCAAAGTAGCCATTAGAACTAGGAGGATAAGGAGTTCCCCTAGCATCAAAGTGTTGCTATCATCTGTTCTATAACAGCTACATAATGACTTAAAGTGTTGAGTGTAAGAAAAGGAAGATATCCGCCTTATACAAAAAAAGTCAAACCTGTGTCTTTGTTTACAAAAACCCATGCGTTTCCCATTCAGGCATCTTTGTGATCCATTAAAAATTTGGTGTCATCTGTGCAGCAGAAAACAGCGTGCAGCAGGGTAATGCCAGGCGAAGAGCTGGGAAAAGAGACAAAGGTGGTCCGGATGAAGCTGCAGCATCTGGAGATATTTCACCTATGAAGGATGAGACGGCTCATATCTCGGTGACTGGTTTGGCTGAAGTGCAGTCAGACCTGAACCCCGTGGACCCGCTTCAGAAAGTAGTCAGGTTCAGTCCAGACCTGAGCCTTCTGCTGACAGGAGGCACAGACGGACACATACGAGTCTGGGAGGTAAACGATGTCGAGTTGTTCTCTTCAATTTTAGAGTATCTTTAGACCAGCCGTGTTTGGTTGGTGTGTTTAGACTCTGGACTGCTTTAGTTTGATTCATTTGGGATATTGGGACAATGCTTTTAAACTTTAGTATTGATGTAAACTGGATCTTGATGTGTGAAAACCAGCTGGTGAAAATGCTCTTTATTGTGGTCTGTTTTATCATGGTAAAGTATTTTTTTTTACACTAACCTTAACCACACCAAATCATATTTTCCCTCTAGGGAAAATCATTCATATATAATAAGCTAGACACTGGACATATGCATTTATGTCGTGACTTTTATTGTACGTTCTTGATTCTTTTTACAGTTTCCATCGCTAAAGAAGAGGTTTGACTTTAAAGCACATGAAGGGGAGGTTGAAGACTTGGATATGAGTCCAGGGAACAAGGTGAAAAATTGACACCTCTTGGTAGAGTGTGTGTGTTTCTGTGTCTGTGTGTGTCTGTGTCTGTGTGGTATTTATTCATTGTGTTCTCATGCAGCACCTGGTGACTGTTGGCCGGGACTTCTCCTGCAGTGTATGGAGTGGCAGCCAGTTGGCTATGGGTCTGAAATGGCTTGAAACCATGCCTCAAGTAGCTGAGAAGACCTATCGATATATGGCTTGCAGGTTAAAAAAAAAAAAAAAAAATTGACTTATTGTTTTACAAAACAGCATCCCAGCTTTTGACATCACCATATCTATCTGAATGATGTGACAGTCACTAATAGATGGTTATATTTTCATGTATTTCAGGTTTGGAAAGGTAGCCGACCAAAAAGGCGCCCTGAGGCTTTACACTGTCCAGATCCCCCATAAACGAGACAGAAAACCTCCTCCTTGCTACCTCACCAAGTGGGACGGCAAGAGCTTTCTGCCCATGCTGACGGCTCCCTGTGGCACCGAGGTCATCTCCAGTCTGGCTGTCAGGTTACTGATCTTATATTATACCTTGTTAACCATGGATGCTAGAGAGACCAGCCCTAGACATGAGGAAGTTAGGGTTTTGGTCAGGACTGCCTGATGGCCCAGGCTCAGTCAGGGTACTTCTCAGAGTCTTACTACATCTTATGTGGCTTTTTATGCTCACCTCTCTGACAGTCAAATTGGATGCTACCTAACCCTGTAGTAAGTAAACATGGCGGCAGGTGAAAGAAAAGCTGTTTGTATCTTTGTCAAAACTACACTTTCTCATTCAGTAGCTGGTATCTCCTAGCCCATATGAAGTACTCCTGGTTAGATCTAAATGATAAAACTGTAGTTGTAATGCTTATTGTTTAAAAAAAACAACCTGCATTTACAACTGGTCAACTAAAAAAGTAGTGCTGTGTAACATTTAAAACTTTTCTGAATTTGGTGTCAATACAGTTTTGGTAATAATACTGTAACAATACATTTTTATCACTATAAGGATAAGTCTGGTGATATTCTATATTTTGTGTTAGACAACACATCCGAAGTGAAGACCAAAAACAACAATGAACGGATCCTACTCACAAGTATTGTTTGTGTGTTGAAGCCTGAACTTACCTAATCCTCTTTGTTATGGCTTGGATAGGTTAGTTCAGTGGTTCCAACATTACCTGCTGCTTTATTTATTTAACTCATTTTAGAACGTGTTGTTGGCTGTGCTTCGTTTTGCTCAGGTTGTTTTATTTACTTTTGTTTCCCTGTCTTTTAACTCACTCTCTAACCGATTTCATGTTAAAGTCCCTGTTGATTGGATCAAGGAGAAAGGGGCGGGGCACAGTGCCCCCGGGTTAGAAGCGAGAGAGGGGGAGTAGAGGATTGTTAATAAAGCGTTTGGCTGATGTTTAACTGGATGCACCGTGTGCGTTGCTGATTTTCTAATGAAACCAAGCTAGGCGAACCTAACAATTGGTTACAGCACTGGGACCCGCTGTCTTTTTTTTTTTTTTTTTTTTTTTTTGGACCGCCCACTCCAAGCCGCAGCCCCTGTTAAAACCACCCACTCCCCCAATACAGTCCTCTAGTCCAAGTCACCAAGTCTCAAGTCCACATCTCTGGTTTTCAGTCATTTATGATGCAAGTTGTAAGTGCACTGGATGTATCGGTCTGATTGTGCAAAACCATTGGTATGGTCCTTGAAGGGCAAGTAGATTTCTGATCCACAGTGTTTACCTGACCAGGCAAGTGAAAAAAGGAATTTCTGGCCGAAGTCTTTTTCAGTTCATCAGTAGGGGAAGGATGGTCTCATATACTGTACTTTGTTCTCTTAAAAGTACTTTAGCATAGGTTTTTTTGTATGAAAAGGTTAATCAGACTTCTTAGGATAAGAACAATAAATTCTTGCTGCGTAATTTAACTTGAACCTTGTCTTTGACAGTGACTCTGGAACATTTCTTGGCCTTGGAACTGTAACAGGATCAGTGGCAATCTACATTGCTTTCTCCCTACAGGTAAAGACTCGTATCTCAAACTGAGGAACCTAAATCAACCAAGCAATCCCTGCTGTGCTGACGATAACGTGTACTTAACTCTTTGTGTGTGCAGAAGCTGTATTATGTACAGGAGTCCCATGGCATTGTTGTGACAGACCTGGCCTTCCTGCCTGACTCGCTGAAAGGCAAAAATATCAAAGGAAATAATGAAACCGCCATGTTGAGTGTAGCTGTGGACAGCCGCTGTCAGGTTCATGCTGTCCCCAACCGAAGTAAGTCCTTCATCATCGTTCAAAGAACACACTGAAGACCATGTATCATGACTTCAGACTTGACCTCATCTGTCCCGTTGTTTTCCATTTTTCTCTAGGATCCTTTCCTATCTGGCTAGTGTTGTTCTTTTGTGGCCTCATGGTGGTGGGAGTCGTTCTCCTCCTACAGTACCTCTTTCCAGGATTTATTTAAATCATGCAAATGTTGTCCCAGGTCATGGTTGATGGAACTTCACATCTTCACATGACTTGCTTTGCTGCTGTCAATATCAGCAGTGCTCAGTCCAACATCCACACCTCCCCAGTGCTGCATCACAACTCCCAGCTGAGCTATTGAAGGCTCTTCAGCTACAGCGCTGACTCTAAACCGCTTTTATGGTTCCCTGACACTGTCCTCCTCAGCTATTACTCAGGGTTGTTCCTCTCAGACCTGTAAACACAGTGGAATCAAACCAGGACAGACGATTGCATTTGCTTTGATCTCTATCAATTATTCTTCTTCTTTTTTGGATTCATGTTGGTGAGTTGACGGGCTCAGGTTCGTGAATATTTAAAGGGTGGAATCTTTTTATTGACATATTTAAGGAACAATGTAAAAAATATATAAATGATTGGCACAATGTGTCTGGTTTTGTTTTTTTGTTTACACATGGACACTTTGAATTACCTATTAGCCTCTTTGAATAATTGCTTTTTATGTGTTTTCCATTTTATCCACTAGTTGGCAGCAGAGACCAGATTTTGCAGTCCTCTGGTAAAGAACTGGGGTCTCATTTATAAACGTGGCGTACGCACAAAACAGGGCTGAAAATGTGCATAAATTGGCTTTTGGCCGTCCATACACTTTTAGTAAGGATCCCACGCACAGTTTTCTAAATGAGACCCCTGGTGATAAAATGTTAAGCTTGTTGAAACATCAATTTGTCTCAGTGCATGGGATTTTTGAATTCAAACCTACAGCTACATGTTTTGACTCTGACAGGGTTGCCAAGTGTCAACTAAACATTTCAACACAAAGGTGCAAACCTTATATAAATGGAGAATCAGTTTATTACAAGAAAAGAGAATAATTGAATTTGCTCTAAGCATATCAGAAGCAGGGAGATGTGTAAACCTAGATAAAAAGTTATTGCAGAAAAAGATGGATATTTTATGAAGACCTTTAATTTAAACATTCTGACTGCAAATGGTGCCCAGCAGATGTACAAAAAATGTGAATGATTTTTTTTTTTTAAATGCCTATATTATTGTAACTAACTTGATGAAATGATAGAGAAATAAAATAGGTAGCTAAAAAAAACACTTGGTCTCTATGCTTTATGATCCTTACAGTCTTTGCACTACAAACTTTACAACAATACAAAAAAAGAAAAGTTGTGGGTAACAAAAACAACAAATTGTGAGCACAACATTGACTTTTTTTTTTTTTTAAAGAATATTTGTATCATTTTTTTTATCAGCACATGTGCATGCCTTCTTTTACCATATATTTTCGATTAACATACAAAACAGAAAAAAAAACTGCCGTCTTCCACTCTTTATTCCTGGTTTTCTCTTTTTACCTACCCCTAAATAATTTCTATTTGAAAAGAAGATTGCCAACAACACAACATCAACATACACAAAATAACAAAGAATAAAAATAAAAAGTACATTACATTACATTACATGTCCTTTAGCTGACGCTTTTATCCAAAGCGACTTACAATTGTTACATATCAGAGGTCACACACCTCTGGAGCAACTAGGGGTTAAGTGTCTTGCTCAGGGACACATTGGTTGATGTATCGCAGTGGGAATTGAACCCAGGTCTTCCACACCAAAGGCATGTAACACATTAAAAAATTTAATTATTCCCTCATTGTTATTGCTATGTTCTATCTCACACAGGCTCCGCCCCCTGCTGGACTCTGGGTCAGCGCCGTTAAGAGAGAATTGCATCCACTTAGGGCAGTGGTTCCCAACCTTTTTTCCTGGCCCCCTACTCGAGTCTAAGAAAAGCTGAGCCTAACCCCCCAAACCAAAGTTGAGGTAACTCTCGAGATGGAGCTTTACTTTGTTTTTTGATACAGAGGAGTTATCAGCACTTTGACGTTTCTCCGCCATGTTTCATTCATTAAATAGTGATGCCTTGGCGCGAGGAAAAACGAGGATGATAGCAGCTAGCAGCTGACCTGATGACAGTAAGGGTCCCAGGTTAAGAGGTCCTGGAGGTTTGGCCTACTAAGTAGCCTGCCTACGAGAACAAAAATATATAGTTTTCATACAGACTTTTGTACACATTATATACTCTAGTGTATTATCATAGTTTGTTTAACGTGCAAATATATATTGTTTTTACCTCAACCTCAAACCAGATAAAGACTTGCGCACCCCCTGTGATCTTTGCTGCCCCCCCTGAGGGGTGCCCGGACCCCAGGTTGGGAACCACTGCTGTAGGCCACCACTGCTTTGTGTGCATTAATGGTGATAGATGAAAGGCAGAAACAATAGGTGACCAGTGTTCTGCAGGGCGTTTAGTTGGAAATATAAGTAGATGGAAAAAAGAGCAGGCTGTAACATGCTAAACAACAGTTGTTTTCACCTACATACTTGGACACACACACACATAATGTGTATATGTATACCTGGCAGTGCTTATACATTCAGTAAACTCTTATGAATCCACGTGTTTAAATAGAAAAACCTTCAAAGTGCATGAAAACATAATGAATAATGCATAATGTAAAATCGGTATGTGTGGGCTTTTTAGTTTTCATTGTTCATTTTGATGTATAGATTTTGTACAAAACTTATTTGGAATAGTTTGTTAGTAATATTTAATAGTTGTTTTTTTTTAAAAGATTATTACATGTTGGGCCTTTATTTGCATAGGACAGTTCAGACTTGAAAGAGGATAGAGGGGGAGTGACATGCAGCAAAGGGCCGCAGGTCGGAGTCGAACCCTCTACCAGGTGAGCTAACCAGGCACCAGTAATGTTTAATAGTTTAAAGCTTTAGTGCGCAGTTTCTGTCCCCCCCCATGAGGAATTCTAAGAAAATGACAACACTGTCGGCACATCCACATGATACAAGCCTTCCGTGATCGCGTACATGCCCCCACCCCTCCTCCACGCAGTTGCTAGTATGCAAGGAGGACACGGAGGATTAAAAAAACATGGACTCTTCAGAAGAGGCCATTATCTTCACTCGAGCTTCTGAGCGGGAAAGCCACCGGACGCCACAATCTTCTGAACATAGCCATACTGAGAAATACAGAGGGCTAGATTTACTAACACTAGGGCAGTTTGCGCTGCGTCCGTTTATGCGAGTTCGGTAATAGCGCACGCTATGCTTCCACAGTTTGCGTAGTATTTATCAACCCTGACACCCATCAGGCAATCAGCGTCTTTCTCCGCCCACTAGACCGTAAATTGCGCTGTAGCAAAGCAGTACTGGTGCTATGATATGGCTGAGTGCAGACTGCCATATTCCCACTGCTGATGCTAGGACTGTTTGAAATGATCCTGATGCCAATATCTGTAATGTAGCGAGGAGTTTAACAACTGCTGGAATGGGATGTGAACGCTGAGTGGGAGATTCAATTTCATCTTTGATTTCTTCCAGTAACTCTAATATTGCATGGCTGCTTGATCTGTAACGCTAAATGATGTTGTGTTCACTGACAAAGTGTGATTCTTGTGTTAAAAATATTTTCAGCCTCGCCTATGTCTTCGTCTTGCTCAAATTACTGTTGCCATTTCACCAGCGGCATAAAGGTCTACGAGGAAACTTCGACTGCGGCTGGTTTAGACCTGCTTTTAAGGGGGCGGAGAATTTCCCCCGCCAGAATAGAGGCGCGTCTTACTGACAGGCTTTGTAAATACCACGGAATATATAATTAGCGCACTTGCGGCTTATCCTCCACACCTTTTGGGGAACTCCCACTTTCCCCGACCTTCCCACGAACGCGCATATTGAAAGCGCAACTTGTCTCTTCACGCTCATGTGGCAGACAATCTGCGATTTTATCCAAGTGCGCCCTGTTTGTAAATAGCCCGCATCGGTTACGTCCGTCTTTGCGACCAATTAGCGCCTGGAAACAGGCGCAAACGGCTTGATAAATCTAGCCCAGAGAGAGTTGTGTGGCACTGATAGTTTTAATTAGCTTTGCTACTCTATTTGGCAACGGCTTAAATTGTAAATTGTAACGGACGTTCAATAATATAAAAACGTTACGCACTAAAGCTTTAAAACGGGAGTAAACCTCTTCACACTCGCACACAAAACAGACATTTTATTAACTTAAAATGAATTACAAGAACGTTTCCCAACACTAGCCTTCCAACCTTAAAGCCTCCAAACACCTACACCGATGATTTCAGTTATTAGGGCTGAGTGGACTCTGCTCAGGTTGAAGGGGGGCCGGAGCTTAGATGGGAATTTATTAGGTCACAAATCTTTTCTACCAATAAGAAAGATAAAGCTGTCCTGCCCTGACAGGTCCAACAAAGCTACGAGGAGAATCAGGAAGATGTCAGTCAGTATAAGCACACCCACACAGTCCTGGGAAGAGGTCCAATCAGCCACCTATGTGTGTGTTCACAGCCTTTAACACTAAAACCAATTCAAAAAAATAAATGTTTTACCTTGTGGGGACCAAGTTTTGTGTGCCAACATGGGGGGTGGGTTCCTTCAGTTGCCATGCACACACACACTCACACACTCAAACACTCACACACTCTCTCACACACACACAGTGTTTTAAAATCCTGTCATCAGTGCAGGAGAGGTTTAACAGCAGCAGGGTATAGCTACACACTGACAAGCTGATGTTCGCTGCCTGAACAGAGAAAAAAAAAAGAAGTCAAAACACAATTATTAGCCAAGTAAGCGAGACCTCTCTGAAAGCCAATGAACCGTGTGGGGTGTAAAAGTAAAACCACTACCATCCCATGCTGTGTGTTATGATCTCTCAGTGTGCTTTATGTGAGGTCTTGGCATAAAACACTGTCACTGAGATACATTGGGCTTGGAATTACCATAGACAGTATATAAGAATGGACCAACAGATATCGTTGCTCTGGGCGGAGACCAGTGAAGGCTATTAGAAGCACTTTTCTGGTGATCTCTTGCTTTACTGCGCAGCCTCCAACTGAGAGAGACGACATAAATGTGACGTGAGCAACCTGTCTGAAAGTTGGAAGTCTTCTGGTAGCTGTGCCAAGAGAAATCTCAATAATTCCCAATCTTGCAGAGACGGAGAGCGTAGGTATATGTAAGGAGATAACATAAGCACAGGCTAATTATTGCTAACTAAAATGCTAGTTAACATTAGTAATTAAACCTAAACAGCTCATGTAAGTGGAAACTGCCTGCGAGCTTCTCCTGTACTATACGGTAACTCCTCTACTGTGTGACACAATCGTTAGCCTATTTTTACAAAACGTCTGCTACGGAGCCATAACGTGAGATACAAGGTAATGGAGCCTTTTATACATTGTCGTGTTTCTTTAGAACTAATCAATGGACAAATAGAGTCTTTAAACGCTTCAGATGTAAAGTTATTCGCTGTCAAGTGACGTCAAAATGAATGCTAGTTTGTGGAATGCTAACGGGAGGTGATCTCTTTGTAGCATCAAAATGGCGCCATAGGAGGTTCGAGTTCTGAAGCGAAGCTTACCCCCTTGGGAATTACACAGCAGTGCTTTATAAATATTTTTGTTGCCATACTCTTTGGTACAAAACTTTTTTGAAGCCAAACTGAATGTATGTGCTTAATGACTGAGGACTTCTACTGACCAACTACAATCAGCAAAATGATCAGTGTGTTTCTGTGATTTAGTGGTTATAACTTAAATTTTAACAAAGGGATAACTGAAATACTAATGGTGTAACAACACAGGAACACAGGGTGAAAAGAGGAGCTACAGCAATGTGCAGTACAACAAAAATATGGTGTTTTTTGAAAATTAAACCATGTAAACCTATTCTGGTACAACCTCAAAATACAATTATAAACCTGAAAATAAGCATAATATGTCTGCTTTAACACCTGGTTTGACTCCTATACCTGCAAAGAGTTGATTAATGAGGCAATTTATATTAAGTTGGATAAAATGTATTTTCTCCTGCATTGCAATTTCAAGATTTTATAGAGAGATGGGGTCCTGTAGATTAACATATGTATGTATGTATGTATGTATATATATATATATATATATATATATATATATATATATATATATATATAATACTCAGTGTAATGCTGTGCATTTAATATTGTTGTTGTCACCTCCCTCCAAAAAAACACCAATATGGTTTGGAAATATAAACCCTGTCATGATAATTGAAAACTGCAGTGTTATTGTTGGAGTTGTATTGCAATATCATATAAATGTAAAAACACAGCACATTGACCTCAGGATAATTAATAACTGTCATAGTTTCTGTGAAAATGTTTGATGAGTATTTAGGTGATAGTATGAGGTTTTGTAGTGTTGAAATTTAAAAATAAATTAAAAAAAAACAATTCTAGAAGACTTAGAGTTCTTAAAGACAAGAGTTCTAAATAGTCAATTCCAGTGACTCAATCAGAATAATTTTTCATTCTTAACACACTCTGAAGTTTATATGTTACCATGGCAATGGTTTTGATTTGATAGTGTTGACGTTTAAAAACAAGCCATATCCAGTGATTCAATCAGAATCATTCATAATACACTCTTCAGCCTGAACACGTACTGTTCATTTGTGCTTGTTGAATTAACTGTGTTTGAGTACTCTCTACTCTCCAGTCTATTGTTAGAAATCGTTGGAAATTTCTCATTGTCACTTTGACACTTCAGCCTGTTCTGCATGTTGATATACATCAACAACATACCAATGGAGTTCGTCGAAGGAAGCAGAGGCATCTACAGACCCATCAGGGTGTTGTTCGACACGCCCATATATGAGCGCGCTTTGCAGCTCTGCTGGCATATGAAGTCTTACAAGACCAATATTGCATTGGTGATTGAACTTTTGAGGCTTCAGCAGGAAAGTAGTATCCCGTCTAAGGTGACTGTTGAAGATATGACAGACCTGCTGGTAGAGCAAAGCAAAGCTACGGTGAGAGTGCAGCTCTGGGAGTTTGAATTGGAGGACTTTGATGAGGAAGATGCCAAGCCTCTTCTCATGCTGGTTTGGGAGGTGATCAACAGCATGAAAATGAGAGACATTGAGTTTGAAGCCAGAAGGCTACTCCAGTCGCCAGAAGACATCCCTCCTTGTTTTCAACATCCAAAGCTTGTTAATTTGGCTCAGGAGTACGGCAGGAGCCTGACACAGCAACTGCAGTCGGCCCCCAGCTCCAAACTGCTTGGCCCAAGAGATGTGGTGATGGAGGTGCTTCCAAAAGTCTTGCAGGCCTTCTGGTTACCTCCTCGAAGAACCTTCCTCAACATGCCCTCCCAGAAGCTCAGTAAAATGGCTGTTGGTGTCACAAAGTTTGTTTTGGACCGGGTCTCCACTGCTTTGTCCACTGTGCACCATCGGGTCAACTTCTCCCGGTCCATCCGAGACAGCATGGTCCTGTCTATCCAGGAAACGGTTAGGCAGATGTACCCTCAAGATGTCCTGAGGAGACGGCTTAACTGCTTTGCAGCAGAGGTGCTAAACGCTATTGTTGATGCTGCAGTGAAAGAGGTCCTTGTGCTGTTTCAGCCTCAGACTGATACTCATGTGCCTGCAAATTCAAGCACCAAAAACAATTGCACCCAGCACACCCAGCCTGGTCTGGAGGAAGATGGTGAACCAATCCAAGATCCAGAATCTTCTGTTTTGTCTTCTCCACCCACTCCTCTGACTTCCAATGCTGAACCTGCTGCCAACATTTTCTTGGATGAAACAGTAGCCTCTGCCTCTATGCCCCGCCTAGAAGCTGACTCTGCTGTGGTTCCAGCTCTGCCATCTTCTGTTCCCCCTACAGATGAACCTATTGCCATCGCTGTCATTCATGATGGTTTGACAATCAGCCAGATTGAACCAGCGGAGCAGTTTACCCCAGAGACAGACGTTGCCGACGCCGAGGTGTCATCACCACCGCTTCCTCTGACCCCTGCCACTGAACATCCAGTCACGACATCAGTCCTGGATAGTAACAATGTGAATGAAAAGACCACCAGAAAACCTGACTCTTCTGTCTTGTCTCCTCCACATGCTTCTCTGACTCGTTCTAAATCTTCTGCAAACATTGACTTGGTTGAAACAGAGGATTATTCCTCTGCGCCCAGCCTAAAAGCTCCTGTGGCTACAGCTTATCCACCCCCTCCGACTCCTCCTGCTGAACCCACAGTGACTACATCAGCCCTGAATAGTGAGGACATGAGCGAGAAGATGACCAGAGAACCAGACTCTGTTGTGGCTACAGCTCCAACACCTACCTTGACCCCTGCTGATGAACATCCTACCATCACTGTTGTCCAGGATGGTTTGACAATCAGCCAGATTGAACCAGCTGAGCAGCCTGCACCAAAGGCCGACATTGCTACATCAGCCCTGAATAGTGAGGACTTGAGCGAGCAGATCACCAGAGAACCAGACTCTGTTGTGGCTTCAGCTCCAACACCTAACGTGACCCCTGCTGATGAACCTCCTACCATCACTGTTGTCCAGGATGGTTTGAAAATCAGCCAGATTGAACCAGCTGAGCAGCCTGCACCAAAGGCCGACTTTGCTACATCATCTCTGAAAAGTGAGGACTTGAGCGAGCAGATCACCAGAGAACCAGACTCTGTTGTGGCTACAGCTCCAACACCTACCTTGACCCCTGCTGATGAACCTCCTACCATCACTGTTGTGCAGGATGGTTTGACAATCAGCCAGATTGAACCAGCTGAGCAGCCTGCACCAAAGGCCGACTTTGCTACATCATCTCTGAAAAGTGAGGACTTGAGCGAGCAGATCACCAGAGAACCAGACTCTGTTGTGGCTTCAGCTCCAACACCTACCGTGACCCCTGCTGATGAACCTCCTACCATCACTGTTGTGCAGGATGGTTTGACAATCAGCCAGATTGAACCAGCTGAGCAGCCTGCACCAAAGGCCGACTTTGCTGAGAGGACATCTCCACCACTTCCCATGACTCCCCCTGCTGAACCCCCAGTCACTACTTTAGTCCTGAATGGTGAGGATGTGATCAAGGAGCTCAGCAGAGAACCGGACTCAGATGTGACTGCGGCTCTAAAGGCTCTTCCAATCACCCATGATGCAGCGCAGGATGACCTCACAATCAGCCAGGTTAAGGTTGAAAAGAAGAGTGGAGTCCAGCGCTTCTTCAGTTGGTTCAGGAAAACCCTATGCTGCTGTTGCCTGCCCGAAGACGCAGACTGAGGTTTGGTTATATTTGGTTAGGTTGTCCTAGGTTTGGATTTTTGCTGAGTTTACACTTTACAACACCAACACACACACACACACACACACACACACACACACACACACACACACACACACACACACACACACACACACACACACACACACACACACACACACACACACCTATTTCACACCCTACACCACTGTCGCTACTGATTTCCATATCCCATTCTGTATATAATTAATTTGGTCTAATTTGTTTCAATTTGGGTAAGTATTGTTTAAACATTTAACATGGTATTGTCTCCCTCTTTGTTATGACTACCTGAGCCAGGTCATGACAAGTGGGTTCTCGTTAAATGAAGTTATATTAGTAGTGGTGTGTTTAGTGTTAATTGGTTGGTCCAGCTAAAGGTTGATTTTACCTGTGCTTCGCAGGGTTTGTTTTTCTTTGTTGGGAGATGGGTTTTGTTGGAAGCCTTTGTTTGTGAGGTGATTTGTCTGTGGTTAATTCAGAGAATGATTGTTACTGTCTGTTGCCCTGTGGACAGACGTTTCCCCGTCAGGTTGTAGGGTGCTTTTATCCAGGGATGGTGTCCGTTTGTTTTCTTCTATCAGTGTGGTAGGAAAGTGGCTAGAGCGATTGTCTCAGGGGCACATCCGCTGCAGCTGGAGGGTCGCCAATTTTTGGTTGCTCTTTCGGGCTGCCGGGCTAATATCATTGAATGCATATAATGGTTATTAATGCAGTCAATACTGTGTATAACTACCCACCGCAAGTACCACACAAAGCCTAGGGTTGAGCTTTAGCTTTTGGCTAGGCAGTTAGGGGGACATTCTCTGTCGTTGTGCTGACAATTGCTAAAGTCGACTGTGATGGTTGATGTATAGTTTTCTGTATTGTCCTCTGTGATGATGGCTTCCACAGTAGATTTTGTAAATGGTTGTAAAGAGGATCAGTTGTTGGAGATAGATGATCATTATGACATTGCTGTTGCAGGGAAATGTCGTAAGGATAAGATTAAAAGGAGAGTTTTGATGTCTTTATTTGAATGTGGTGTGTTACATAAAACTGAGACTGAGTCTGTGGCCATGTCCGTATCTGTAGCAACAGGGTGCAGGCAGCGAGTTTAACTTTTGAGCAGCAGAAGGAGCTGTTAGCTTTGCAGTTTGAGCAGGAGACGCATCGCAGGCATTTTGAGAGAGAGAGAGGAAAAGTTGGAGTTGGAGAAACTTCGGCAGGCAGAAAAGCTTGTTATTTCCTTCATGAAGAGCTGCTGGTAAGGAAATGGTAGCCCTATGGTGACAGGTTTGTTGGGGACCCAATTGTTCAGGTGGTGGTGCCCACCAACTGCGTGATGTGGTTTTGAAAGTGTCTCATGACCAAGTGGGACATCTTGGAGTGCGTAAAATGTGCTACTGTATTTTACAG
Source organism: Perca fluviatilis (assembly GCF_010015445.1). Taxonomy (NCBI): domain Eukaryota; kingdom Metazoa; phylum Chordata; class Actinopteri; order Perciformes; family Percidae; genus Perca; species Perca fluviatilis. The sequence continues at coordinate 8,541,531 of NC_053118.1, read as the reverse complement.
TATTGTTTTTGGCCTCGGTTGAAACGGAATGTTGCTTCTTACATCAGAGCGCGTAACGTTTTTCAGCTCACCGGGAGGCCGGCTGTGTCTGAGACTTTGGTCCTTTGGTCGGGGCCAGGTTGGGTGCCTCTGCGTACGCTGTGGCAGACATTTTGTTCCAAGGCAAGTGGGCTAATTGTCTACGCTAACCTTGGGGTTTCCATCAGTGCCCCATTCTGTTTTGCCCTCTCTCTTCCTCTGAATTTTCTTCAGGATCCAGTTACTGAGGTGTGACAAGGGTGGCAAGACAGTGCAGGTTTTGGGGAGGTTCCCTCGTGCTGGGTAGGCCTATAGTAGAATATGTCATGTGCCCCAGTTGGTAAATGTGTTTTTCTTGTTTGTGTGCTTGGTGGTGGTTACAATTTTCGGTGTTTTGTGGATCACTTTGTGGCCCTTGTGGATCACTTTGTGGCCCAGGTCTTTGGGGGGAAGGAAGGAAGAGATGTGATGCCCTTCTGTGTCATTTCATTGTTTTTGCTGTCTACATTGAGGAGGTGTGTCTTAACTTCTGCCTCCTGTTTGCAGGTTACTAATTAGAGTAGCTCAGCTCTGGGTGTGGTGTGCTGAGGCCACTTAAGCTGCAGTATCCTCTGTCTCTTCTCGCTGCTCTGGCTGTACTCACAGGCACACCAAGGTTTGGTTATGTTTGGTTAGGTTGTCCTAGGTTTGCTTTTTGCTGAGTTTACACTTTACAACACCAACACACACACACCTATTTCACTCATGCACACCCTACACCACTGACGCTACTGATTTCCACATCCCATTCTGTATATAGTTAATTTGGTCTAATTTGGTTCAATTTGGTTTAATAAAGTATTGTTTAAACATTTAACATGGTGTTGTCTCCCTCTTTGTTATGACCACCTGAGCCAGGTCATGACTAATTATGTATTTTGCGTTTTGTGTCCCAACATGGGAGGTGGGTTCCTTCAGTTGCTACGCACACACACACTCACACACTCAAACACTCACACACTCTCTCACACACACAGTGTTTTAAAATCCTGTCATCAGTGCAGGAGAGGTTTAACAGCAGCAGGGTATAGCTACACACTGACAAGCTGATGCTCGCTGCCTGAACAGAGAAAAAAAAAGAAGTCAAAACACAATTATTAGCCAAGTAAGCGAGACCTCTCTGAAAGCCAATGAACCGTGTGGGGTGTAAAAGTAAAACCACTACCATCCCATGCTGTGTGTTATGATCTCTCAGTGTGCTTTTTGTGAGGTCTTGGCATAAAACACTGTCACTGAGATACATTGGGCTTGGAATTACCATAGACAGTATATAAGAATGGACCAACAGATCCCGTTGCTCTGGACGGATACCAGTGAAGGCTATTAGAAGCACTTTTCTGGTGATCTCTTGCTTTACTGCGCAGCCTCCAACTGAGAGAGACGACATAAATGTGACGTGAGCAACCTGTCTGAAAGTTGGAAGTCTTCTGGTAGCTGTGCCAAGAGAAATCTCAATCATTCCCAATCTTGCAGAGACGGAGAGCGTAGGTATATGTAAGGAGATAACATAAGCACAGGCTAATTATTGCTAACTAAAATGCTAGTTAACATTAGTAATTAAACCTAAACAGCTCATGTAAGTGGAAACTGCCTGCGAGCTTCTCCTGTACTATACGGTAATTCCTCTACTATGTGACACAATCGTTAGCCTATTTTTACAAAACGTCTGCTACGGAGCCATAACGTGAGATACAAGGTAATGGAGCCTTTTATACATTGTCGTGTTTCTTTAGAACTAATCAATGGACAAATAGAGTCTTTAAACGCTTCAGATGTAAAGTTATTCGCTGTCAAGTGACGTCAAAATGAATGCTAGTTTGTGGAATGCTAACGGGAGGTGATCTCTTTGTAGCATCAAAATGGCGCCATAGGAGGTTCGAGTTCTGAAGCGAAGCTTACCCCCTTGGGAATTACACAGTAGTGCTTTATAAATATTTTTGTTGCCATACTCTTTGGTACAAAACTTTTTTGAAGCCAAACTGAATGTATGTGCTTAATGACTGAGGACTTCTACTGACCAACTACAATCAGCAAAATGATCAGTGTGTTTCTGTGATTTAGTGGTTATAACTTAAATTTTAACAAAGGGATAACTGAAATACTAATGGTGTAACAACACAGGAACACAGGGTGAAAAGAGAGACTACAGCAATGTGCAGTACAACAAAAATATGGTGTTTTTTGAAAATTAAACCATGTAAACCTATTCTGATACAACCTCAAAATACAATTATAAACCTGAAAATAAGCATAATATGTCTGCTTTAACACCTGGTTTGACTCCTATACCTGCAAAGAGTTGATTAATGAGGCAATTTATATTAAGTTGGATAAAATGTATTTTCTCCTGCATTGCAATTTCAAGATTTTATAGAGAGATGGGGTCCTGTAGATTAACATATATATATATATATATATATAATACTCAGTGTAATGCTGTGCATTTAATATTGTTGTTGTCACCTCCCTCCAAAAAAACACCAATATGGTTTGGAAATATAAACCCTGTCATGATAATTGAAAACTGCAGTGTTATTGTTGGAGTTGTATTGCAATATCATATAAATGTAAAAACACAGCACATTGACCTCAGGATAATTAATAACTGTCATAGTTTCTGTGAAAATGTTTGATGAGTATTTAGGTGATAGTATGAGGTTTTGTAGTGTTGAAATTTAAAAAAATAAAAAAAAAAATTCTAGAACACTTAGAGTTCTTAAAGACAAGAGTTCTAAATAGTCAATTCCAGTGACTCAATCAGAATAATTTTTCATTCTTAACACACTCTGACGTTTATACGTTACCATGGCAATGGTTTTGATTTGATAGTGTTGACGTTTAAAAACAAGCCATATCCAGTGATTCAATCAGAATCATTCATAATACACTCTTCAGCCTGAACACGTACTGTTCATTTGTGCTTGTTGAATTAACTGTGTTTGAGTACTCTCTACTAGTCTATTGTTAGAAATCGTTGGAAATTTCTCATTGTCACTTTGACACTTCAGCCTGTTCTGCATGTTGATATACATCAACAACATACCAATGGAGTTCGTCGAAGGAAGCAGAGGCATCTACAGACCCATCAGGGTGTTGTTCGACACGCCCATATATGAGCGCGCTTTGCAGCTCTGCTGGCATATGAAGTCTTACAAGACCAATATTGCATTGGTGATTGAACTTTTGAGGCTTCAGCGGGAAAGTAGTATCCCGTCTAAGGTGACTGTTGAAGATATGACAGACCTGCTGGTAGAGCAAAGCAAAGCTACGGTGAGAGTGCAGCTCTGGGAGTTTGAATTGGAGGACTTTGATGAGGAAGATGCCAAGCCTCTTCTCATGCTGGTTTGGGAGGTGATCAACAGCATGAAAATGAGAGACATTGAGTTTGAAGCCAGAAGGCTACTCCAGTCGCCAGAAGACATCCCTCCTTGTTTTCAACATCCAAAGCTTGTTAATTTGGCTCAGGAGTACGGCAGGAGCCTGACACAGCAACTGCAGTCGGCCCCCAGCTCCAAACTGCTTGGCCCAAGAGATGTGGTGATGGAGGTGCTTCCAAAAGTCTTGCAGGCCTTCTGGTTACCTCCTCGAAGAACCTTCCTCAACATGCCCTCCCAGAAGCTCAGTAAAATGGCTGTTGGTGTCACAAAGTTTGTTTTGGACCGGGTCTCCACTGCTTTGTCCACTGTGCACCATCGGGTCAACTTCTCCCGGTCCATCAGAGACAGCATGGTCCTGTCTATCCAGGAAACGGTTAGGCAGATGTACCCTCAAGACGTCCTGAGGAGACGGCTTAACTGCTTTGCAGCAGAGGTGCTAAACGCTATTGTTGATGCTGCAGTGAAAGAGGTCCTTGTGCTTTTTCAGCCTCAGACTGATACTCATGTGCCTGCAAATTCAAGCACCAAAAACAATTGCACCCAGCACACCCAGCCTGGTCTGGAGGAAGATGGTGAACCAATCCAAGATCCAGAAACTTCTGTTTTGTCTTCTCCACCCACTCCTCTGACTCCCAATGCTGAACCTGCTGCCAATATTTTCTTGGATGAAACAGTAGCCTCTGCCTCTATGCCCCGCCTAGAAGCTGACTCTGCTGTGGTTCCAGCTCTGCCATCTTCTGTTCCCCCTACAGATGAACCTATTGCCATCACTGTCATTCATGATGGTTTGACAATCAGCCAGATTGAACCAGCGGAGCAGTTTACCCCAGAGACAGACGTTGCCGACGCCGAGGTGTCATCACCACCGCTTCCTCTGACCCCTGCCACTGAACATCCAGTCACGACATCAGTCCTGGATAGTAACAATGTGAATGAAAAGACCACCAGAAAACCTGACTCTTCTGTCTTGTCTCCTCCACATGCTTCTCTGACTCGTTCTAAATCTTCTGCAAACATTGACTTGGTTGAAACAGAGGATTATTCCTCTGCGCCCAGCCTAGCTCCTGTGGCTACAGCTCATCCACCCCCTCCGACTCCTCCTGCTGAACCCACAGTGACTACATCAGCCCTGAATAGTGAGGACATGAGCGAGAAGATGACCAGAGAACCAGACTCTGTTGTGGCTACAGCTCCAACACCTACCTTGACCCCTGCTGATGAACATCCTACCATCACTGTTGTCCAGGATGGTTTGACAATCAGCCAGATTGAACCAGCTGAGCAGCCTGCACCAAAGGCCGACTTTGCTACATCATCTCTGAAAAGTGAGGACTTGAGCGAGCAGATCACCAGAGAACCAGACTCTGTTGTGGCTACAGCTCCAACACCTACCTTGACCCCTGCTGATGAACCTCCTACCATCACTGTTGTGCAGGATGGTTTGACAATCAGCCAGATTGAACCAGCTGAGCAGCCTGCACCAAAGGCCGACTTTGCTGAGAGGACATCTCCACCACTTCCCATGACTCCCCCTGCTGAACCCCCAGTCACTACTTTAGTCCTGAATGGTGAGGATGTGATCAAGGAGCTCAGCAGAGAACCGGACTCAGATGTGACTGCGGCTCTACAGGCTCTTCCAATCACCCATGATGCAGCGCAGGATGACCTCACAATCAGCCAGGTTAAGGTTGAAAAGAAGAGTGGAGTCCAGCGCTTCTTCAGTTGGTTCAGGAAAACCCTATGCTGCTGTTGCCTGCCCGAAGACGCAGACTGAGGTTTGGTTATATTTGGTTAGGTTGTCCTAGGTTTGTATTTTTGCTGAGTTTACACTTTACAACACCAACACACACACACACACACACACACACACACACACACACACACACACACACACACACACACACACACACACACACACACACACACACACACACCTATTTCACACCCTACACCACTGTCGCTACTGATTTCCATATCCCATTCTGTATATAATTAATTTGGTCTAATTTGTTTCAATTTGGGTAAGTATTGTTTAAACATTTAACATGGTATTGTCCATAGATATATATCTATGGTATTGTCTCCCTCTTTGTTATGACCACCTGAGCCAGGTCATGACAAGTGGGTTCTCGTTAAATGAAGTTATATTAGTAGTGGTGTGTTTAGTGTTAATTGGTTGGTCCAGCTAAAGGTTGATTTTAGCTGTGCTTCGCAGGGTTTGTTTTTCTTTGTTGGGAGATGGGTTTTGTTGGAAGCCTTTGTTTGTGAGGTGATTTGTCTGTGGTTAATTCAGAGAATGATTGTTACTGTCTGTTGCCCTGTGGACAGACGTTTCCCCGTCAGGTTGTAGGGTGCTTTTATCCAGGGATGGTGTCCGTTTGTTTTCTTCTATCAGTGTGGTAGGAAAGTGGCTAAGAGCGATTGTCTCAGGGGCACATCCGCTGCAGCTGGAGGGTCGTCAATTTTTGGTTGCTCTTCGGGCTGCCGGGCCTAATATCATTGAATGCATATAATGGTTATTAATGCAGTCAATACCGTGTATAACTACCCACCGCAAGTACCACACAAAGCCTAGGGTTGAGCTTTAGCTTTTGGCTAGGCAGTTAGGGGGACATTCTCTGTCGTTGGGCTGACAATTGCTAAAGTCGACTGTGATGGTTGATGTATAGTTTTCTGTATTGTCCTCTGTGATGATGGCTTCCACAGTAGATTTTGTAAATGGTTGTAAAGAGGATCAGTTGTTGGAGATAGATGATCATTATGACATTGCTGTTGCAGGGAAATGTCGTAAGGATAAGATTAAAAGGAGAGTTTTGATGTCTTTATTTGAATGTGGTGTGTTACATAAAACTGAGACTGAGTCTGTGGCCATGTCCGTATCTGTAGCAACAGGGTGCAGGCAGCGAGTTTAACTTTTGAGCAGCAGAAGGAGCTGTTAGCTTTGCAGTTTGAGCAGGAGACGCATCGCAGGCCTATAGTAGAATATGTCATGTGCCCCAGTTGGTAAATGTGTTTTTCTTGTTTGTGTGCTTGGTGGTTGTTACAATTTTCGGTGTTTTGTGGATCACTTGTGGCCCTTGTGGATCACTTTGTGGCCCAGGTCTTTGGGGGGGGGGAGAGGAAGAGATGTGATGCCCTTCGGTGTCATTTAATTGTTTTTGCTGTCTACATTGAGGAGGTGTGTCTTAACTTCTGCCTCCTGTTTGCAGGTTACTAATTAGAGTAGCTCAGCTCTGGGTGTGGTGTGCTGAGGCCACTTAAGCTGCAGTATCCTCTGTCTCTTCTCGCTGCTCTGGCTGTACTCACAGGCACACCAAGGTTTGGTTATGTTTGGTTAGGTTGTCCTAGGTTTGCTTTTTGCTGAGTTTACACTTTACAACACCAACACACACACACCTATTTCACTCATGCACACCCTACACCACTGACGCTACTGATTTCCACATCCCATTCTGTATATAGTTAATTTGGTCTAATTTGGTTCAATTTGGTTTAATAAAGTATTGTTTAAACATTTAACATGGTGTTGTCTCCCTCTTTGTTATGACCACCTGAGCCAGGTCATGACTAATTATGTATTTTGCGTTTTGTGTCCCAACATGGGAGGTGGGTTCCTTCAGTTGCTACGCACACACACACTCACACACTCAAACACTCACACACTCTCTCACACACACAGTGTTTTAAAATCCTGTCATCAGTGCAGGAGAGGTTTAACAGCAGCAGGGTATAGCTACACACTGACAAGCTGATGCTCGCTGCCTGAACAGAGAAAAAAAAAGAAGTCAAAACACAATTATTAGCCAAGTAAGCGAGACCTCTCTGAAAGCCAATGAACCGTGTGGGGTGTAAAAGTAAAACCACTACCATCCCATGCTGTGTGTTATGATCTCTCAGTGTGCTTTTTGTGAGGTCTTGGCATAAAACACTGTCACTGAGATACATTGGGCTTGGAATTACCATAGACAGTATATAAGAATGGACCAACAGATCCCGTTGCTCTGGCGGGGATACCAGTGAAGGCTATTAGAAGCACTTTTCTGGTGATCTCTTGCTTTACTGCGCGCAGCCGCCTCAACTGAGAGAGACGACATAAATGTGACGTGAGCAACCTGTCTGAAAGTTGGAAGTCTTCTGGTAGCTGTGCCAAGAGAAATCTCAATCATTCCCAATCTTGCAGAGACGGAGAGCGGTAGGTATATGTAAGGAGATAACATAAGCACAGGCTAATTATTGCTAACTAAAATGCTAGTTAACATTAGTAATTAAACCTAAACAGCTCATGTAAGTGGAAACTGCCTGCGAGCTTCTCCTGTACTATACGGTAATTCCTCTACTATGTGACACAATCGTTAGCCTATTTTTACAAAACGTCTGCTCGGAGCCATAACGTGAGATACAAGGTAATGGAGCCTTTTATACATTGTCGTGTTTCTTTAGAACTAATCAATGGACAAATAGAGTCTTTAAACGCCTTCAGATGTAAAGTTATTGCTGTCAAAGTGACGTCAAAATGAATGCTAGTTTGTGGAATGCTAACGGGAGGTGATCTCTTTGTAGCATCAAAATGGCGCCATAGGAGGTTCGAGTTCTGAAGCGAAGCTTACCCCTTGGGAATTACACAGTAGTGCTTTATAAATATTTTTGTTGCCATACTCTTTGGTACAAAACTTTTTGCAGCCAAACTGAATGTATGTGCTTAATGACTGAGGACTTCTACTGACCAACTACAATCAGCAAAATGATCAGTGTGTTTCTGTGATTTAGTGGTTATAACTTAAATTTTAACAAAGGGATAACTGAAATACTAATGGTGTAACAACACAGGAACACAGGGTGAAAAGAGGAGCTACAGCAATGTGCAGTACAACAAAAATATGGTGTTTTTTGAAAATTAAACCATGTAAACCTATTCTGATACAACCTCAAAATACAATTATAAACCTGAAAATAAGCATAATATGTCTGCTTTAACACCTGGTTTGACTCCTATACCTGCAAAGAGTTGATTAATGAGGCAATTTATATTAAGTTGGATAAAATGTATTTTCTCCTGCATTGCAATTTCAAGATTTTATAGAGAGATGGGGTCCTGTAGATTAACATATGTATGTATGTATGAAAAAATATATATATATATATATATATATATATATATATATATATATATATATATATATATATATATATAATACTCAGTGTAATGCTGTGCATTTAATATTGTTGTTGTCACCTCCCTCCAAAAAAACACCAATATGGTTTGGAAATATAAACCCTGTCATGATAATTGAAAACTGCAGTGTTATTGTTGGAGTTGTATTGCAATATCATATAAATGTAAAAACACAGCACATTGACCTCAGGATAATTAATAACTGTCATAGTTTCTGTGAAAATGTTTGATGAGTATTTAGGTGATAGTATGAGGTTTTGTAGTGTTGAAATTTAAAAAAAAATAAAAAAAAAAAATTCTAGAACACTTAGAGTTCTTAAAGACAAGAGTTCTAAATAGTCAATTCCAGTGACTCAATCAGAATAATTTTTCATTCTTAACACACTCTGACGTTTATACGTTACCATGGCAATGGTTTTGATTTGATAGTGTTGACGTTTAAAAACAAGCCATATCCAGTGATTCAATCAGAATCATTCATAATACACTCTTCAGCCTGAACACGTACTGTTCATTTGTGCTTGTTGAATTAACTGTGTTTGAGTACTCTCTACTCTCCAGTCTATTGTTAGAAATCGTTGGAAATTTCTCATTGTCACTTTGACACTTCAGCCTGTTCTGCATGTTGATATACATCAACAACATACCAATGGAGTTCGTCGAAGGAAGCAGAGGCATCTACAGACCCATCAGGGTGTTGTTCGACACGCCCATATATGAGCGCGCTTTGCAGCTCTGCTGGCATATGAAGTCTTACAAGACCAATATTGCATTGGTGATTGAACTTTTGAGGCTTCAGCGGGAAAGTAGTATCCCGTCTAAGGTGACTGTTGAAGATATGACAGACCTGCTGGTAGAGCAAAGCAAAGCTACGGTGAGAGTGCAGCTCTGGGAGTTTGAATTGGAGGACTTTGATGAGGAAGATGCCAAGCCTCTTCTCATGCTGGTTTGGGAGGTGATCAACAGCATGAAAATGAGAGACATTGAGTTTGAAGCCAGAAGGCTACTCCAGTCGCCAGAAGACATCCCTCCTTGTTTTCAACATCCAAAGCTTGTTAATTTGGCGCACAGAATACGGCAGGAGCCTGACACAGCAACTGCAGTCGGCCCCCAGCTCCAAACTGCTTGGCCCAAGAGATGTGGTGATGGAGGTGCTTCCAAAAGTCTTGCAGGCCTTCTGGTTACCTCCTCGAAGAACCTTCCTCAACATGCCCTCCCAGAAGCTCAGTAAAATGGCTGTTGGTGTCACAAAGTTTGTTTTGGACCGGGTCTCCACTGCTTTGTCCACTGTGCACCATCGGGTCAACTTCTCCGGTCCATCAGAGACAGCATGGTCCTGTCTATCCAGGAAACGGTTAGGCAGATGTACCCTCAAGACGTCCTGAGGGGCGACGCTTAACTGCTGTGCAGCAGAGGTGCTAAACGCTATTGTTGATGCTGCAGTGAAAGAGGTCCTTGTGCTTTTTCAGCCTCAGACTGATACTCATGTGCCTGCAAATTCAAGCACCAAAAACAATTGCACCCAGCACACCCAGCCTGGTCTGGAGGAAGATGGTGAACCAATCCAAGATCCAGAAACTTCTGTTTTGTCTTCTCCACCCACTCCTCTGACTCCCAATGCTGAACCTGCTGCCAATATTTTCTTGGATGAAACAGTAGCCTCTGCCTCTATGCCCCGCCTAGAAGCTGACTCTGCTGTGGTTCCAGCTCTGCCATCTTCTGTTCCCCTAACAGATGAACCTATTGCCATCACTGTCATTCATGATGGTTTGACAATCAGCCAGATTGAACCAGCGGAGCAGTTTACCCCAGAGACAGACGTGCTGACGGCCGAGGTGTCATCACCACCGCTTCCTCTGACCCCTGCCACTGAACATCCAGTCACGACATCAGTCCTGGATAGTAACAATGTGAATGAAAAGACCACCAGAAAACCTGACTCTTCTGTCTTGTCTCCTCCACATGCTTCTCTGACTCGTTCTAAATCTTCTGCAAACATTGACTTGGTTGAAACAGAGGATTATTCCTCTGCGCCCAGCCTAGCTCCTGTGGCTACAGCTCATCCCACCCCCCGACTCCTCCTGCTGAACCCACAGTGACTACATCAGCCCTGAATAGTGAGGACATGAGCGAGAAGATGACCAGAGAACCAGACTCTGTTGTGGCTACAGCTCCAACACCTACCTTGACCCCTGCTGATGAACATCCTACCATCACTGTTGTCCAGGATGGTTTGACAATCAGCCAGATTGAACCAGCTGAGCAGCCTGCACCAAAGGCCGACTTTGCTACATCATCTCTGAAAAGTGAGGACTTGAGCGAGCAGATCACCAGAGAACCAGACTCTGTTGTGGCTACAGCTCCAACACCTACCTTGACCCCTGCTGATGAACCTCCTACCATCACTGTTGTGCAGGATGGTTTGACAATCAGCCAGATTGAACCAGCTGAGCAGCCTGCACCAAAGGCCGACTTTGCTGAGAGGACATCTCCACCACTTCCCATGACTCCCCCTGCTGAACCCCCAGTCACTACTTTAGTCCTGAATGGTGAGGATGTGATCAAGGAGCTCAGCAGAGAACCGGACTCAGATGTGACTGCGGCTCTACAGGCTCTTCCAATCACCCATGATGCAGCGCAGGATGACCTCACAATCAGCCAGGTTAAGGTTGAAAAGAAGAGTGGAGTCCAGCGCTTCTTCAGTTGGTTCAGGAAAACCCTATGCTGCTGTTGCCTGCCCGAAGACGCAGACTGAGGTTTGGTTATATTTGGTTAGGTTGTCCTAGGTTTGTATTTTTGCTGAGTTTACACTTTACAACACCAACACACACACACACACACACACACACCCCACACACACACACACACACACACACACACAACACACAACAACACACACACACACACACACCTATTTCACACCCTACACCACTGTCGCTACTGATTTCCATATCCCATTCTGTATATAATTAATTTGGTCTAATTTGTTTCAATTTGGGTAAGTATTGTTTAAACATTTAACATGGTATTGTCCATAGATATATATCTATGGTATTGTCTCCCTCTTTGTTATGACCACCTGAGCCAGGTCATGACAAGTGGGTTCTCGTTAAATGAAGTTATATTAGTAGTGGTGTGTTTAGTGTTAATTGGTTGGTCCAGCTAAAGGTTGATTTTAGCTGTGCTTCGCAGGGTTTGTTTTTCTTTGTTGGGAGATGGGTTTTGTTGGAAGCCTTTGTTTGTGAGGTGATTTGTCTGTGGTTAATTCAGAGAATGATTGTTACTGTCTGTTGCCCTGTGGACAGACGTTTCCCCGTCAGGTTGTAGGGTGCTTTTATCCAGGGATGGTGTCCGTTTGTTTTCTTCTATCAGTGTGGTAGGAAAGTGGCTAGAGCGATTGTCTCAGGGGCACATCCGCTGCAGCTGGAGGGTCGCCAATTTTTGGTTGCTCTTTCGGGCTGCCGGGCTAATATCATTGAATGCATATAATGGTTATTAATGCAGTCAATACCGTGTATAACTACCCACCGCAAGTACCACACAAAGCCTAGGGTTGAGCTTTAGCTTTTGGCTAGGCAGTTAGGGGGACATTCTCTGTCGTTGGGCTGACAATTGCTAAAGTCGACTGTGATGGTTGATGTATAGTTTTCTGTATTGTCCTCTGTGATGATGGCTTCCACAGTAGATTTTGTAAATGGTTGTAAAGAGGATCAGTTGTTGGAGATAGATGATCATTATGACATTGCTGTTGCAGGGAAATGTCGTAAGGATAAGATTAAAAGGAGAGTTTTGATGTCTTTATTTGAATGTGGTGTGTTACATAAAACTGAGACTGAGTCTGTGGCCATGTCCGTATCTGTAGCAACAGGGTGCAGGCAGCGAGTTTAACTTTTGAGCAGCAGAAGGAGCTGTTAGCTTTGCAGTTTGAGCAGGAGACGCATCGCAGGCCTATAGTAGAATATGTCATGTGCCCCAGTTGGTAAATGTGTTTTTCTTGTTTGTGTGCTTGGTGGTTGTTACAATTTTCGGTGTTTTGTGGATCACTTGTGGCCCTTGTGGATCACTTTGTGGCCCAGGTCTTTGGGGAAAAGGAAGAGGATGTGGTACCGCCCCGTGTCATTTAATTGTTTTTGCTGTCTACATTGAGGAGGTGTGTCTTAACTTCTGCCTCCTGTTTGCAGGTTACTAATTAGAGTAGCTCAGCTCTGGGTGTGGTGCTGCTAAGGCCACTTAAGCTGCAGTATCCTCTGTCTCTTCGCTGCTCTGGCTGTACTCACAGGCACACCAAGGGTTGGTTATGTTTGGTTAGGTTGTCCTAGGTTTGCTTTTTGCTGAGTTTACACTTTACAACACCAACACACACACACCTATTTCACTCATGCAACCCTACACCACTGACGCTACTGATTTCCACATCCCATTCTGTATATAGTTAATTTGGTCTAATTTGGTTCAATTTGGTTTAATAAAGTATTGTTTAAACATTTAACATGGTGTTGTCTCCCTCTTTGTTTCGACCACCTGAGCCAGGTCATGACTAATTATGTATTTTGCGTTTTGTGTCCCAACATGGGAGGTGGGTTCCTTCAGTTGCTACGCACACACACACTCACACACTCAAACACTCACACTCTCTCACACACACAGTGTTTTAAAATCCCTGTCATCAGTGCAGGAGAGGTTTAACCAGCAGCAGGTTATAGCTACACACTGACAAGCTGATGCTCGCTGCCTGAACAGAGAAAAAAAAGAAGTCAAAAACACAATTATTAGCCAAGTAAGCGAGACCTCTCTGGAAAGCCAATGAACCGTGTGGGGGTGTAAAAGTAAAACCACTACCATCCCATGCTGTGTGTTATGATCTCTCAGTGTGCTTTTGTGAGGTCTTGGCATAAAACACTGTCACTGAGATACATTGGGCTTGGAATTACCATAGACAGTATATAAGAATGGACCAACAGATCCCGTTGCTCTGACGGATACCAGTGAAGGCTATTAGAAGCACTTTTCTGGTGATCTCTTGCTTTACTGCGCAGCCTCCAACTGAGAGAGACACCATAAATGTGACGTGAGCAACCTGTCTGAAAGTTGGAAGTCTTCTGGTAGCTGTGCCAAGAGAAATCTCAATCATTCCCAATCTTGCAGAGACGGAGAGCGTAGGTATATGTAAGGAGATAACATAAGCACAGGCTAATTATTGCTAACTAAAATGCTAGTTAACATTAGTAATTAAACCTAAACAGCTCATGTAAGTGGAAACTGCCTGCGAGCTTCTCCTGTACTATACGGTAATTCCTCTACTATGTGACACAATCGTTAGCCTATTTTTACAAAACGTCTGCTACGGAGCCATAACGTGAGATACAAGGTAATGGAGCCTTTTATACATTGTCGTGTTTCTTTAGAACTAATCAATGGACAAATAGAGTCTTTAAACGCTTCAGATGTAAAGTTATTCGCTGTCAAGTGACGTCAAAATGAATGCTAGTTTGTGGAATGCTAACGGGAGGTGATCTCTTTGTAGCATCAAAATGGCGCCATAGGAGGTTCGAGTTCTGAAGCGAAGCTTACCCCCTTGGGAATTACACAGTAGTGCTTTATAAATATTTTTGTTGCCATACTCTTTGGTACAAAACTTTTTTGAAGCCAAACTGAATGTATGTGCTTAATGACTGAGGACTTCTACTGACCAACTACAATCAGCAAAATGATCAGTGTGTTTCTGTGATTTAGTGGTTATAACTTAAATTTTAACAAAGGGATAACTGAAATACTAATGGTGTAACAACACAGGAACACAGGGTGAAAAGAGGAGCTACAGCAATGTGCAGTACAACAAAAATATGGTGTTTTTTGAAAATTAAACCATGTAAACCTATTCTGATACAACCTCAAAATACAATTATAAACCTGAAAATAAGCATAATATGTCTGCTTTAACACCTGGTTTGACTCCTATACCTGCAAAGAGTTGATTAATGAGGCAATTTATATTAAGTTGGATAAAATGTATTTTCTCCTGCATTGCAATTTCAAGATTTTATAGAGAGATGGGGTCCTGTAGATTAACATATGTATGTATGTATAATATATATATATATATATATATATATATATATATATATATATATATATATATATATATATAAAAAAAATATAAATATATATATATAATACTCAGTGTAATGCTGTGCATTTAATATTGTTGTTGTCACCTCCCTCCAAAAAACACCAATATGGTTTGGAAATATAAACCCTGTCATGATAATTGAAAACTGCAGTGTTATTGTTGGAGTTGTATTGCAATATCATATAAATGTAAAAACACAGCACATTGACCTCAGGATAATTAATAACTGTCATAGTTTCTGTGAAAATGTTTGATGAGTATTTAGGTGATAGTATGAGGTTTTGTAGTGTTGAAATTTAAAAAAAAAAAAAAAAAAAATTCTAGAACACTTAGAGTTCTTAAAGACAAGAGTTCTAAATAGTCAATTCCAGTGACTCAATCAGAATAATTTTTCATTCTTAACACACTCTGACGTTTATACGTTACCATGGCAATGGTTTTGATTTGATAGTGTGGCGTTTAAAAACAAGCCATATCCAGTGATTCAATCAGAATCATTCATAATACACTCTTCAGCCTGAACACGTACTGTTCATTTGTGCTTGTTGAATTAACTGTGTTTGAGTACTCTCTACTAGTCTATTGTTAGAAATCGTTGGAAATTTCTCATTGTCACTTTGACACTTCAGCCTGTTCTGCATGTTGATATACATCAACAACATACCAATGGAGTTCGTCGAAGGAAGCAGAGGCATCTACAGACCCATCAGGGTGTTGTTCGACACGCCCATATATGAGCGCGCTTTGCAGCTCTGCTGGCATATGAAGTCTTACAAGACCAATATTGCATTGGTGATTGAACTTTTGAGGCTTCAGCGGAAAGTAGTATCCCGTCTAAGGTGACTGTTGAAGATATGACAGACCTGCTGGTAGAGCAAAGCAAAGCTACGGTGAGAGTGCAGCTCTGGGAGTTTGAATTGGAGGACTTTGATGAGGAAGATGCCAAGCCTCTTCTCATGCTGGTTTGGGAGGTGATCAACAGCATGAAAATGAGAGACATTGAGTTTGAAGCCAGAAGGCTACTCCAGTCGCCAGAAGACATCCCTCCTTGTTTTCAACATCCAAAGCTTGTTAATTTGGCTCAGGAGTACGGCAGGAGCCTGACACAGCAACTGCAGTCGGGCCCCCGCTCCAAACTGCTTGGCCCAAGAGATGTGGTGATGGAGGTGCTTCCAAAAGTCTTGCAGGCCTTCTGGTTACCTCCTCGAAGAACCTTCCTCAACATGCCCTCCCAGAAGCTCAGTAAAATGGCTGTTGGTGTCACAAAGTTTGTTTTGGACCCGGTCTCCACTGCTTTGTCCACTGTGCACCATCGGGTCAACTTCTCCCGGTCCATCCGGAGACAGCATGGTCCTGTCTATCCAGGAAACGGTTAGGCAGATGTACCCTCAAGATGTCCTGAGGAGACGGCTTAACTGCTTTGCAGCAGAGGTGCTAAACGCTATTGTTGATGCTGCAGTGAAAGAGGTCCTTGTGCTTTTTCAGCCTCAGACTGATACTCATGTGCCTGCAAATTCAAGCACCAAAAACAATTGCACCCAGCACACCCAGCCTGGTCTGGAGGAAGATGGTGAACCAATCCAAGATCCAGAAACTTCTGTTTTGTCTTCTCCACCCACTCCTCTGACTCCCAATGCTGAACCTGCGGCCAATATTTTCTTGGATGAAACAGTAGCCTCTGCCTCTATGCCCCGCCTAGAAGCTGACTCTGCTGTGGTTCCAGCTCTGCCATCTTCTGTTCCCCTACAGATGAACCTATTGCCATCACTGTCATTCATGATGGTTTGACAATCAGCCAGATTGAACCAGCGGAGCAGTTTACCCCAGAGACAGACGGTTGCCCGCACGAGGTGTCATCACCACCGCTTCCTCTGACCCCTGCCACTGAACATCCAGTCACGACATCAGTCCTGGATAGTAACAATGTGAATGAAAAGACCACCAGAAAACCTGACTCTTCTGTCTTGTCTCCTCCACATGCTTCTCTGACTCGTTCTAAATCTTCTGCAAACATTGACTTGGTTGAAACAGAGGATTATTCCTGCGCGCCCAGCCTAGCTCCTGTGGCTACAGCTCATCCACCCCCTCCGACTCCTCCTGCTGAACCCACAGTGACTACATCAGCCCTGAATAGTGAGGACATGAGCGAGAAGATGACCAGAGAACCAGACTCTGTTGTGGCTACAGCTCCAACACCTACCTTGACCCCTGCTGATGAACATCCTACTATCACTGTTGTCCAGGATGGTTTGACAATCAGCCAGATTGAACCAGCTGAGCAGCCTGCACCAAAGGCCGACATTGCTACATCATCTCTGAAAAGTGAGGACTTGAGCGAGCAGATCACCAGAGAACCAGACTCTGTTGTGGCTTCAGCTCCAACACCTAACGTGACCCCTGCTGATGAACCTCCTACCATCACTGTTGTCCAGGATAGTTTGAAAATCAGCCAGATTGAACCAGCTGAGCAGCCTGCACCAAAGGCCGACTTTGCTACATCATCTCTGAAAAGTGAGGACTTGAGCGAGCAGATCACCAGAGAACCAGACTCTGTTGTGGCTACAGCTCCAACACCTACCTTGACCCCTGCTGATGAACCTCCTACCATCACTGTTGTGCAGGATGGTTTGACAATCAGCCAGATTGAACCAGCTGAGCAGCCTGCACCAAAGGCCGACTTTGCTGAGAGGACATCTCCACCACTTCCCATGACTCCCCCTGCTGAACCCCCAGTCACTACTTTAGTCCTGAATGGTGAGGATGTGATCAAGGAGCTCAGCAGAGAACCGGACTCAGATGTGACTGCGGCTCTACAGGCTCTTCCAATCACCCATGATGCGCAGCGGATGACCTCACAATCAGCCAGGTTAAGGTTGAAAAGAAGAGTGGAGTCCGCTTCTTCAGTTGGTTCAGGAAAACCCTATGCTGCTGTTGCCTGCCGCAAGACGCAGACTGAGGTTTGGTTATATTTGGTTAGGTTGTCCTAGGTTTGTATTTTTGCTGAGTTTACACTTTACAACACCAACACACACACACACACACACACACACACACACCACACACACACACCACACACACACAACACACACACACACACACACACACACACACACACACACACACACACACACACCTATTTCACACCCTACACCACTGTCGCTACTGATTTCCATATCCCATTCTGTATATAATTAATTTGGTCTAATTTGTTTCAAATTGGGTAAGTATTGTTTAAACATTTAACATGGTATTGTCCATAGATATATATCTATGGTTGTCTCCCTCTTTGTTATGACCACCTGAGCCAGGTCATGACAAGTGGGTTCTCGTTAAATGAAGTTATATTAGTAGTGGTGTGTTTAGTGTTAATTGGTTGGTCCAGCTAAAGGTTGATTTTAGCTGTGCTCGCGCAGGGTTTGTTTTTTTGTTGGGAGATGGGTTTTGTTGGAAGCCTTTGTTTGTGAGGTGATTTGTCTGTGGTTAATTCAGAGAATGATTGTTACTGTCTGTTGCCCTGTGGACAGACGTTTCCGCCAGGTTGTAGGGTGCTTTTATCCAGGGATGGTGTCCGTTTGTTTTCTTCTATCAGTGTGGTAGGAAAGTGGCTAGAGCGATTGTCTCAGGGGCACATCCGCTGCAGCTGGAGGGTCGCCAATTTTTGGTTGCTCTTCGGGCCGCCGGGCTAATATCATTGAATGCATATAATGGTTATTAATGCAGTCAATACCGTGTATAACTACCCAACGCAGTACCACACAAAGCCTAGGGTTGAGCTTTAGCTTTTGGCCTAGGCAGTTAGGGGACATTCTCTGTCGTTGGGCTGACAATTGCTAAAGTCGACTGTGATGGTTGATGTATAGTTTTCTGTATTGTCCTCTGTGATGATGGCTTCCACAGTAGATTTTGTAAATGGTTGTAAAGAGGATCAGTTGTTGGAGATAGATGATCATTATGACATTGCTGTTGCAGGGAAATGTCGTAAGGATAAGATTAAAAGGAGAGTTTTGATGTCTTTATTTGAATGTGGTGTGTTACATAAAACTGAGACTGAGTCTGTGCCCATGTCCGTATCTGTAGCAACAGGGTGCAGGCAGCGAGTTTAACTTTTGAGCAGCAGAAGGAGCTGTTAGCTTTGCAGTTTGAGCAGGAGACGCATCGCAGGCGAGGAGAAACTTCGGCAGGCAGAAAAGCTTGTTATTTCCTTCATGAAGAGCTGCTGGTAAGGAAATGGTAGCCCTATGGTGACAGGTTTGTTGGGGACCCAATTGTTCAGGTGGTGGTGCCCACCAAACTGCGTGATGTGGTTTTGAAAGTGTCTCATGACCAAGTGGGACATCTTGGAGTGCGTAAAATGTGCTACTGTATTTTACAGTATTGTTTTTGGCCTCGGTTGAAACGGAATGTTGCTACTTACATCAGAGCGCGTAACGTTTTTCAGCTCACCGGGAGGCCGGCTGTGTCTGAGACTTTGGTCCTTTGGTCCTTTGGTCGGGGCCAGGTTGGGTGCCTCTGCGTACGCTGTGGCAGACATTTTGTTCCAAGGCAAGTGGGCTAATTGTCTATGCTAACCTTGGGGTTTCCATCAGTGCCCCATTCTGTTTTGCTCTCTCTCTCTTCCTCTGAATTTTCTTCAGGATCCAGTTACTGAGGTGTGACAAGGGTGTCAAGACAATGCAGGTTTTGGGGAGGTTCCCTCGTGCTGGGTAGGCCTATAGTAGAATATGTCATGGAGAGGAAGAGATGTGATGCCCTTCGGTGTCATTTAATTGTTTTTGCTGTCTACATTGAGGAGGTGTGTCTTAACTTCTGCCTCCTGTTTGCAGGTTACTAATTAGAGTAGCTCAGCTCTGGGTGTGGTGTGCTGAGGCCACTTAAGCTGCAGTATCCTCTGTCTCTTCTCGCTGCTCTGGCTGTACTCACAGGCACACCAAGGTTTGGTTATGTTTGGTTAGGTTGTCCTAGGTTTGCTTTTTGCTGAGTTTACACTTTACAACACCAACACACACACACCTATTTCACTCATGCACACCCTACACCACTGACGCTACTGATTTCCACATCCCATTCTGTATATAGTTAATTTGGTCTAATTTGGTTCAATTTGGTTTAATAAAGTATTGTTTAAACATTTAACATGGTGTTGTCTCCCTCTTTGTTATGACCACCTGAGCCAGGTCATGACTTATTATGTATTTTGCGGTATGTACAAAAACCGCCCGTGACAGCGCAGGTGTAATCAAATCTACATACATAGAAATACATACATTTCCCCACCACTAATGCCGAAATAACATGCATCAAGCTGTTACCTCATAAACAAGCAGATAAACTTTGTTATCGCTAAATCTTAGTTTTCACTGTTTTGACTGACTTGGTGGCTGATCCATGATAGAAAGAGAGAAGGAGGCCCATTCAATTGCGCTTTTAAATGCGCACAATTTACGGTATAGTGGGCAGAAAAAGGTGCTGATTACCCGATGAACTGCAGGTTTGGTAAATCCGACATAAGCTGATGTATCACAGCGTGTGCTTTCTACGGGTTGGCCATGGCCCAGATAACGCTACTTTTAGCAAATGTACGTACATCTGGCCCTGAGACTATTCCTCAGTTTGATTATTTCTTTTTTCGTATTGTTTATATTCCTGTTGAAAATAAATTCATTGTTGCATATTAGTCAGTCCACATCACTCGCTTTCATTTAAATGTGTTGTGAATTCGTGCAACAAGACAAGATGTTACGAGTCTTTATAAAGGTTTAACATGTCTTATCTCAGTGCCAGACAAGTGTGCAAAATCATAACATTTATTTTTATGTAAGGATATACAAACAGCCAGCAGTAATAACAGACGTAAGAAATGAGCACTTTGAAGTGCAGAGAAATTATTAAGGTGACAAAGTTTTTACTACATCCACAAAGAATAAACAAAGGAATGCATCAGAAAAACCATAAAGTAGTATACTCTTGAGTTACTAAGAAACTTTCTAATTAAAAATGTATATTTTAATGATTGAGGGTAAGGTACTTAAGGTATTTTCTTTTACAGGGGACATTGGTCCTATTAAATGTGCAAAGTTGACCAAACGTGAGATAAAACTGCACTTCAAATATTAATAATAAAAAGGTGAAAGGGGAGAGGATAATTTATGGTTTATAGGATAGTACAGGTAAGATACTCCAATTTGACGCTACTGAATGATAGACCTTTACATTTCACTAATGTGATGTACCCCCCCCCCAAACTTTACTCACTTTAAACACTAAATTGATTTTCGATAATAGGCTACAATGTGTTACTATGAGAATTGTAATACACTATGATCCGTGAAAAAAATGTCAGTGAGTGACCAGCAATTATTAAGTATTATGATACTTGACCTTAAGTCACTATAAAATGCTTTTTAATGTGTCATTATTATTGTTATAAAACATTATGGATATTTACGAGTGCTTATAACTATAATTATACAGTGGTTCAAGCGCATAATGCATTATAAGTATGTTTTTATAATGCATTATAGACATGGGCGTCGTAGAAATTGTTACCGATATGGTAAATATTTTATAAAATCCGGGTCCACCAAGTATTTCTCATTTTTCTGTGAAAAAGCTGGTGTTCTAAATCATGCTCTAAAGCAATTTTGACAGTTTATAAAAAAGCAGTATATGTTGCAGTTCTAAGGACTAATATTTATATTCTGATTGAATCCAAACAGAACAATTCAAGAATGTCAGTAAAAACTGTAACTCCAGCCATAGACTATTTATTATGACAAGAGACAAAGAAATAAGTAGGATGATTAGGAAAGGAAGTAGGGAGAGTCAGACCTGCTGAATCCAACCCTGTTTAGTTTCTGGCCTCCCATCCTCTCTGCTCGTCCTCTCATCCTGACATAAAATAGTCATTAGGTGTAGTAGTCGTCTTTCCACATTAGCTAATGTGCATCAGAAATATCAGGAGTGTCTATGTTTGCATGGTGTCTTCATGAATACAGTATCTGGAACCCTGTGTCTGTGTGCGTCAGCATTCTGTCGTGTGTGTGTGTGTGTGTGTGTGTGTGTGTGTGTGTGTGTGTGTGTGTGTGTGTGTGTGTGTGTGTGTGGTTCGCATGACAAGCTTTTCTGTTCTATGGTCGACAGGTGCTAAATAATAAAAGCACCAAGAACAAGTGAGAGAGAGAAAATACAAGACAGAAAGTACACGAATGGAAGAGGAGAGGCAAGAATAGAAGAGAGAGTGGTGGAGGAGGAGAGGGAAAACATGGGAGAAGGAAACACAGGAAGGAAGAGGACAAGACGTATGAAGAGAAAAGTGCAGCTTGTTCAACTCTGAAACTAAACATCACTTCCTCCTCTGAATGTCCTTCCTTTGTTTAGGTTATCTCTCCTTCGCTCTTCATACCTCCTCCTCCCTGCTACTGTTGGAGATCAGTGCCAAGCAGTGGAGCTCTTCTGATTATGGAAGGGAGCGCAGGTTTGGAGACAGGGAGGGGAAAAGCAGCGCTGTAGGGCATGACTGATGGTTTCAATTCAATTCAATTTTATTTATAGTATCAAATCATAACACGAGTTATCTCGAGACACTTTACAAATAGAGTAGGTCTAGACCACACTCTATAATTTACAAAGCCCCAACAATTACAGTAATTCCCTCAAGAGCAAGCAGTGCGACAGTGGCGAGGAAAAACTCCCTCTTGGGAAGAAACCTGGGACAGACCCAGGCTCTTGGTAGGCGGTGTCTGACGGTGCCGGTTGGGGATGTGATGAACAGTGGCAGTAATAGTCACATTAATAATGGAACAGTGACTTCAAATGGTAGTCGTAGTAGTTCATGTCACATCAGGGCGCTGCAGGGCGTTACAGGATGTAGCGTGGCCCAGCAGAGCATGGATGGACGTAGCAGGAAGCAGCAGGGCTCAGCGGGACGCAGCGTGACACTGCAGGGCACCGCAGAGCTTAGCAGGGAGTGCAGCAGGACCACGGCGAGAGATGCCACCAAGATCTTGGTGGCAACGTTCTCCAAGGAAATACGCTGGGTGAAAAAACATATGGACACAGCTGGGATTAATAACAAGCATTTCTGGGACGGGATGCACACAAATGGTAATAGAAAGGGAGAGGAGAGAGCAGCTCAGTGTGTCAAAGGAAGGAAGTCCCCCGGCAGTCTAGAACTATGACAGCGTAACTAAGAGAGACAGGTCAAAAGGAGAGGTTGGTTTGTTGGTATTGTGTGTCTTGTGTATGAATAAGGTAATTTTCTCTTTTGAAACACGAACTCCTGCAACAAAGCGAGATAGATAGAGGAGGGGTGTATTGCAGAAAATGCAAAAGAGACAGACACAAAGGAGAGAAAGACATTACAAGGTGACAGCTGATGTCAGGTTTTCTGTGACTGTCGCTTCTGTGTCTGTAGTGTGTGTGTGTGTGTGTGTGTGTGTGTGTGTGTGTTATATATCAGACCGGTATCTTGACTTACAGGCAATTGAATCTGTTTTCTTTCACCAAATTCAATTTTTTTAATTTATATTCAAACTGTATCTTAAAAACAGTAAATGTTATTACACTCAGCCTTAAACTGAGTGTATAATGACAGCTGTACTCAGTGGCCCCTCGGTAACTCTATACATATCACTCACACACACACACACACACACAGACACACACACTCTGCCTGTACTTCCTAATTTCTTCTTTCTTCCTCGAATGCTCAGGTTTGCCCTGCAATGTTGCAGAACAGCCTCTCCTTTGGCAGACTGACCTGTAATTGCACTCTTGATTTGTGTGGATCTGTGTGTGTTTGTGTGTGTGTGTGTGTGTGTGTGTGTGTGTGTGTGTGTGTGTGTGTGTGTGTGTGTGTGTGTGTGTGTGTGTGTGTGTGTGTGAGTTTGGACTCCGGGTCTGTCCGGCCCATCACCTTGAGCGGTCATGCAGTGTTGAAGGTGAGGTGGAATTAGGAGGCTTTACACAGGAAGATAGGAAAATAACGAGATTCTCACCATCCCTGTCTCACACACACACACACACAAACAAGCACACACTCATTATCACACACATACAAGCATCCTCATAGTTTAAGAAACTCTCTGTCTCAACACACACACACACACACACACACACACACACACACACACACACACACACACACACACACACACACACACACACACACAGCAAGCTTCTCGTGTGTAAGGAGAGTTACATAAATCCAGAAGACTACACTTGGACATGGAAAAAATATTTCCTGAAGTCATGCATCAAAAAGTCATTTTTGTTAATAGTGTCCTGAGCTGAGAGTGCAGTTTGGCCAGGAAAAGCAGCGAGAGATGGAGTCTTATGGAGGTTGGCAATGGACAGACGGACTGGTATGTGTCTACACTGTTTGTGTGTGTGCGTGTGTGTGCGTGTGTTTTGTGTCCTAGGACGGGTGAGTAGGCTGAGCATCAAGGCGGAGTTTGGACAATTAAAAGAATTCCTGACTGCATTCTTTCTCCCATGAAAAACTCCCATACACACCAAGGTTATCATCCTCTCTCTCTCTCTCCGTGGTTTTCCCGCTCTCACAAGTTCACACTCTTCTCTTGGCCAATTAAATCAGACTATTTCATGATCTGTCTCTCTGTCTCACACTCTCTCTGTTTAGTTTGTTTGAGTGTAAAGTAAGGTAAAGTAATTTGGACTACCTCTACTCTCTTTGACAGAGAGAGAGAGAAAGATAGTAGACGTGACATGCAATATCCCCTAATCCTTTCCCCTGTGTGTGTGTGTGTGTGTGTGTGTGTGTGTGTGTGTGTGTGAGTGTGTGAATCCTCTTACTATGACAGCACCACACACAGTGACGCTCATTACCTTCTAGCTGCTTACTTCTCTTGGTGTGTGTGTGTAGTATTCCTCAGTAAATGTTAGCTCATATGCATATTTCTTTAGTGTGTGTGTGTGTGTGTGTGTGTGTGTGTGTGTGTGTGTGTATGTGTGTGTGTGCGCACTGCAGGTATGCAAGAACCAGCAGGGGATTTCAGAGCCGTCCACAGTAAATGACTAAGGTGACTTCATCTTTAAAACACACGCTCACTACACCTCTCAAACGGCTGCATTGCAATATTCACTGCAGTATGAATTTTCAACACTGGCTGATCATCTTTGAGGCATGCAGAGTTCTGTGTATTTGTCTAATTCACACAACTCCTGCATTCAATGTATCTTGGCTGTAAGCTGTAACATCTTGTCTCACTACAAGACTTAAAGCGTGTTGACACTTACGGAAATGAATTGAGCTGAGCAGAAGGGGATGTGTTACCAATCCCATCTGTCATCTTCCTAAGGGTAACGCGTGGTTCATAGGCCACCAAATAGTTTCAAGCAGGCAATTTGAATGCATTAAATTCTATGATAGCAGCGATAACAAAGGCAAATTTTGAGTATGATCTATAATATGAAACTAATTAAAGCGTTTTTTTAAAGTGCTATCAATTGACAATTTTACAGATATATTAATTTAGTCCGTATTTTTTTGAACACATTGAGAAAAATCAACGGATATCCAAGGCAGTTCTTCAGTTTCTTCAGTACACATGACATGACTGTATGTAAAAATCGAGTTCAAACTGTGACCTGGGGAGGGCAGTATTACCCTTAGCAGCGTCTACACTGCCGGAATTCTACAAAAAGAAGAGGAAGAAAATTCGCAGCGGCACATCTTAATGACGTAGGCTATGCTATTGTTTGGTGAAAGCTGAGACGGGTTAGCATTTTTGGTGGAACTGGTTATCCCAAAAATCTATTTAGTATTGTATTGTATTACTTCTTTGTAATGAACAAAAACAAGGCCAGTGGCGTGTCGTGGGTGAAACCAGCGGAACCGTCCTTTCTGAAGAAGTTTAAAGAAGATGTTGGTTATAAAGAAGGACCGACTGTCGATACTAAGGTAACGTTTAGCGTTACGTGGTTTGGCTAACGTTATTTTATTTTAGTTAACGTTGGTTTTGTAACGTTACGTTACTTAAAGTTAAGCTAGCAGCACAGAACCCGAATAACGTTAGCCCATTTGAGTGACATGTTAGCGCTAGCTATCTCTTTTACCAGCTTTATGTTGTATTGGGTTGAAGTAACGTACAGTGTGCTGATTAATTACTATTACTGTTCATTAAAACACAACCTGCGTATTGGACCCCGACCCGTTCATTGAAACCACGCAACACCGCTTTCCTTCACCTAACGTTAATCTCATTCATGTTCATCCAGCGCATTGGTATTATATCGATATCGTGATATGAGGCTAGATATCTTCTTAGATTTTGGATATCGTAATATGACATAAGTGTTGTCTTTTCCTGGTTTTAAAGGCTGCATTACAGTAAAGTGATGTCATTTTCTGAACTTACCAGACTGTTGTAACTGTTCTATTATTTGCCTTTACCCACTTAGTCATTATATCCACATTACTGATGATTATTTATCAAAGATCTCATTGTGTAAATATTTAGTGAAAGCAGCAATAGTCAACACTACAATATCGTTGCGGTATCGATATCAAGGTATTTGGTCAAAAATATCGTGATATTTGATTTTCTCCATATCACCCAGCCCTATAGTGGGTACACTGTACTTTATATTGGCCTATATATATATATATATGGGCCAGAATCTGCCTTTGGGGAAGGGGGGGTTTATCATAGTGGGGGGTCTGGGTGTCCTCCCCCAGGGAAGTTTTGAGCGTCAGCAACTTCATTTTTGTTGCATTTGGATATGCTTTAATGCACCAATTTACGGTGGAAATACCTTTTTTATTTAGCCTATGCGAAGAAAAAGAACACAGATGACAATTCAAAGTATATCAAAAATATAATGGAAAGTATGTTGTTGCGTGTCATTGGGCATTTTGAAGTGGGTATGTGGGAATCCTGGAGCTTTCTTAGTGGGTATGCTGCGTATACCTGCGTATCACGTAGACTACACCACTGAGCGTAGTGAATGAACCATTTTTAAACTGGGTCATTTCTCTCATTGGATGGGTTTCTGGTAAATAAAACCTTTTTTGTCTGTGTTTCATATTCCTCTCTCAGCGCCAGGTGATGCCAACCCTCGACGACGACGGGAGCGATCGAGAGGATGAGTTACCCCAAGTTGTGGTTCTAAAAGAAGGACACCTGACCGCAGAGGACGTAAAGAAGATCAAGGACGAACTGCATACTGGTGACGGCGCAGAGAAAGGCATGAACTATCTTTTATATGTCAAGAGGGTCTCTTTGTTTTACTAGACATGCAGAATGGTTCTCTCCAGCTAAATGTTCGATTTAGCCTACACAGGGTGGATGAGATCATTTTTACAAACATTTTAATTATGTGTTTTGTCAAGGCAACTGTCAGCATCTAAAATGAGAACCACTGCCTTTGCGCAAACTGTGTGAAAAGTGTGTTTTGATGAATCGTACACATCCATCTCGTCCACAGACGATGAACCTCCTCCCGATGGTAAAATCCTGTTCAAGAAACCAGCCAAGCGCTCCTCCTCCGATAAATTCCAGGGCATCACTGCCAGCTCCAGCAAAAAGAAGAAGAGCGATGGAGGAGAGGAGGAGTCAGAAGAGAGAAAATCTGGAAAGAAAGTAAAAAATAATAGCCTTCTGTCATTTGGAGGGGATGAGGAGGAAGAGGAGGACTAAATGTTACTGGTGAAATGTAAGTCTGTACTTAACCCCCTGTGACAACAAGGAATCAAAGTGACATTTGAATAATGGTCAAATGTTTCAAAATATCGACAAATAGAAACAGAGGTAAAATGAACAGACATTGTACTCAAAATATACTGTCTGGAGTTCATCAACATGTTGCAGCCTGTCCATTCTGTAGTTCTTTTTTAAGGACAGTGCCAGTATTTTTGAATGTCTGAGCCAAATAATCTATGCTTTGTAATACTGACAACTCAAAAATTTAGTACACTGTACAAATCAACTTGCCAATATTCAATTTAACAAAATCCATCAGAATGAATATCTTGATTACCCTGTTTTTGTTTCTTCAAAGTTCTATTATCACTGTATGTACAGGGATGATTCCCAACTGTTTTCGTTGGGAATCGAAATCGAAATCTAGCAGTCGGTACCGATTCCATCAAAAGTACACGATGCTCGTTACCACGGTGTGGAAAAAACAAAAAAGGACAATAATACTTAAACAGTTGCATAATAAAAACCAATTACAAAATAGATATACAATTCATATTTTAACAGTCGAACATTATAAAAGAACAACAGTAGTGGCATGTAGGGGTGTTGAAATGAATCACTGCATCGCGACGCAGACCTAGACAGTTCTGCATCGATGCAGTGACAGACCATTATCGATTATTATTATTATTATTATTATTATTATCGACCTACTTGTTGATCTTCCAGTCGCTGCTTTTTTTTTGTTTTTGTCTGTCGGCTGTGTTTAAACTCCGCAATATTCAGGGAGTGTCTTTTTTAAGAGTAGATACAATAAAAGGGGGACATATATATCTGACTGCCTGAATTTGTTGATGAAAACCATGTGTAGAAATATATATTAATATGGCGGAGGTGACGCATCGACTGTCTGACAGAACCCCGTTTGGGACTCTGAATGAAACAAAGTTTAGAGAAGATGCTGTGCGCTAGCCTCGTGAGAGCGTCCTGATCTCCAGTTTTCTACTCGCAGATCAGTCTGGCATCTTGAGATAGAGGAAATTTGGAGCCGTTCGCCAAACGACCGACCAATCAGCGTTGGTTTTGAGGCGGGTTTAGGTGTGACGCAACGAGAAGCGACTGTTCAGTCTAAACAACGTGGCAGCTTCCACGGATGAGATGAGCGTAGCTATCGCGCAAGTTTTATCCGAATTAGAAAGTATTCCTTCATTGAAAGAAGAGCAAAAAAACAGCACTGGAGGCTTTTCTCGGAGGAAAAGATGTTTTTTGCTCTTCTCCCGACTGGTTTTGGCAAGAGTATGATCTGATTGGTTGATTTGGCCTGTCTATCACCAACATAGGTGGTGATAGACAGATGGTTTATCCAATCAGCTAAACAGTATTTTCGCCCCTTCCCAAAAGTTCTCCAACGGAAAGTTCCCAGATGGATATGCCGAGCGAATGCGAAGCGATCCATCTGGCCGAGTCAGCTCAGCTGTGCGCTGCTCTTCATCTGTGATTTAAAAAAAAAAATAAACTAATAAACTATGGCTGAAATACTTGGGGCATGGAAACAGTGTGACACGTCTGGCGCGGCATGCCCACAGTAGACCATTATAATCAACTGAAGCTGCTCCATTGACCACAGAAGCCAGGCGCTTCTGCTCATCTTAATTTATTTTTTACAGACACCGCAGACGCAGAGCTACCGGTCAGGGGAAAGACACAACATCGCAGTCTAAACTTTTTACAAGTCAAAATAACCGGAGCATTCTGAGCAGCTAAGACAATGCGAACGAGTTTACTCAAATGTTGGTAGATAGATACTAGGCTTGGGCCGGTGAAACAATTTTTAACCGATTTTGATATCAAGCCAAAAACCGGACTGGTATACCGAATTACCACTACTTGTAGGTGTCATACTTGTCTCAGCCACTGCCGGGTGAGACTGATTAGAGGTGCCCATAATGAGATTTTAGCAGCTCCAGTTCACATGCTACGCAAAAGCTACTGAAATGTGATCTCCGCATTGCGCCACTTGGCAGTAAAGTGCTGCCAGCCAGTCCAACGCGGTCTCACGGCAGTTCGTGTTATGTCGACGTTATTCTTAATCTATTGATACGTGTTCACGGAGGCGTTTTTCTCGTTTTTTACGTGTAAATGTCACGTTATTTTCTCAGGGAAAGGACGCCGGGAGGCGGCCAAAAAGGAAGCTCCATAAGCCGGGAGGCGGCCCGCTGGGGACGCGCCACAATAATGGGTTGGCGGAGGTTGGGTTTAGGAAAAACCTTACGGGGAAAGGGCGCCTTAAACGCCGGGCGACGCGCCACAGTAACACGCGGGACAAAACGCCATACGCAGGGACACCATCCCCGGGAAACAAAGCGCCACACACAGGACGCCATCCCCGCTCGCCCGGGTGAAAGTCCGGGCGAGTCCATCCGCCACCCCGACCAACCTCCCTACGCAAATTTTCGGCTTTTTATATTACTCCCTACCATTTTCGTGCTGTGGCCACAAAATATGCTTCCCATTGAAATACATTACTTCACATTTTCGTGTTGTCCGACACGTAAAAACTGACAAAAACGTCTCCGTGAACACGTATCAATGGATTAAAATAACGTTGACATAACACGAGCTGCCGTGAGACCGGGCTGGCCAGTCAGACTAGCAGCTCAGTCAGTTTGTTTATAAACAAAGATAACGTGTTAATCACATTTTCATATTTAGGGGGTGACCCCAAATAGCCAATTGCCAATCTCACAGTCGAATCTTCGCAGAGGCGTTATGAAATGAGGATCATGCCTTTTTGGCTATTTGGGGGTGCTCAATGTCGGATTTTACATCTAACTACCCGTTTTCTCCCAGTTAGTTAATATACAGCATATTAAGATATAAATATCAACATATAATGCAGTAAATAAAAGTGTGCAAAGAAAGAAGCTATTAATAAATCTTTTTAAAGTGTGTGTGTGTGTGTGAATAAATCCGACTGCCCCATAACCGATTTAAGTCCAACTTTCCATGATCCGTGATGGATGGAGGAGCATCTCGGCGGCAGGGATTTAAACCTTTTTTAACTGAAAATGTCAGAGGAAAGAAAATTTAAAATGTGGGTGCACTTTGAAATAGTAAAAGATGATCCAACGTAAGATGCCGAGTTGCGTGCCACCGGCCGATATACGGGAGCACAGCTGCGATCCAGCGCGCAGCCCACGACATGATCCGTCCGTCCCAGTGATCGCCAAATCCTGCACACCAGACCGGCAACAAGGCAATGTTTGCGTTGGTGGCAGAGTAAACATGACAATAGGATTGTAAAAGAAGTATAGAGCACGCGCTGCAGGACAGCAGACTTTTGCTCTGTGCGCTCCGCTTCTCGTCACCGGGGGGGCGCGTGTCATCAGCTGACTGCTTGAGTGACACGCGAGCGCTCCATAAACTCTTTCAATTCATCTTCTACACCCCTGCGACACTTACACAATAAGAAGCTGCTCTTTTTTTTTTTAGGGTGTCGAAATTAATTATTTTTTGACGATGCATCGCGAAGCGTACGATTCTGCATCGAAGCAGTGACAGACCATAATCCATTATTAATAGCCTACTGCTGTTGCTTGTTGATTTTCCTTTCGCGGCTTATTTTTGGCTTGACGGCTGTCTGACTGACGTCATTCGTCGCATACGTGCTAAACACGGCGGAGGGCCAAATGCAAGAGCGAGGCGTTATCGCTGACTAACCAACAGAATAGACCACAAACATTGTTTAAAGTGCTCATATTATGCTGTTTGGCTTTTTCCCTTTCCTTTATTGTGTTATATATCTTTTTGTGTGCATGTAATAGGTTTACAAAGTGAAAAAGTCCAGCCCAAAGGGACTTACCATCTCCAACAGAAACTGCTCCAAACAGCTCTGTTGTAGTCCAGCCTTTACTTCAGAGACAAACGTGCGTCACTTTGTAACACACGTTATAATGCTCGCCTAGCTGTTAGCGTGCCATGCCCTCATAGTCTGCTTCTGACTGGCTAGTAGTCCTTACCTAGCTACTGAGCATGTGCGACTCCCAACAAAGATGGAACGGAAGTGAGATGCCTCACTCTGTAGCTGAAACAGAGAGCTCAACACACAGGGTGAAAAGAGGAGCTACAGCAATGTGCAGTACAAGAAAAATATTTTTTTGGAAAATTAAACCATGTAAACCTATTCTGGTACAACCTCCTAAACACAATTATGAACCTGAAAATGAGCATAATATGGGCACTTTAAAAATGTTGGCGCAGCAAAGCCAAGGGATTAAAAAGAAAAGGATAGCAGAGACATTGTACTTCCGAAAAACATACCAACTATGTAACGTTTAGACTTTTTTCAAAAGTCGGCTCGCAAGCAAGGAGCCTGGCGACGGCGGGGAATATGAATAACGTAAACGTTACTAGCGGAGAGGACAGTAAGCGAACAGCCACTAACTTACTAGTTCAGCTGTCCCACCTCGACGACTTTAACCAGCCTAGCATCATCCAGGACCTGAGCATCAGCGTGACACGGCAGAGAGCCACAGCCCTGCGACAGCCACCTGTTCAACTGACCCACCTCCGTCTCCACTTCAGCCCATAGATGTCTTATCGTCAGCCCGACACATCACGGCAGAGACCACGGTACTTGTTTAGCAGCCCCACAATTTATCTGTTACTGTTTATCGCATTATCTGTTTCAACCATACTTTTAGCTGACTGTTATAACCATTTATTCATTACAGTATGTTAAAGCTGATATTTACAACTGTTTATTCCTCAGATAGAAGTTCATCTCAAATATAACACTGTAGCCTACTCTGTGCACAACACGCTATATTCACTGACTGTGGGAAATGGTAACGTTAGGTCCACGAGTACCGATAATTACGCTAACGTTACACTATGAGCTATACCGGTCCCTGCAAATCAAAAAAGGATGATATGACGTGCCGTCGTGTATGATAGGAGATATTTAAAGGTGTTAATGTGCCTCAGGTTGTGATGGTAGACTGTAGACTGTCTTTGTAGGAATCCTGTAAGATCGATGAAATCTCCTGCAAACGATTTGAAAAAAAAATCAAATTTTCAATATTTTCCCAGATACTGCAATTGCAATATGTTTCATTATATAAGAATTATCATTTTTGCAACTTTATTCTCATTTTCATTTAAAAATCTAGTATGTCTGCTGTGTTCAGACTGTTATATTAAGGAAGTGTCCTTTTTAAGAGCAGATACAATAAAAAAGGGGAGTTCATATACATCGGACTGCTTGAATTTGATGATGAAAACCATGTGCAGTAATATATAATGATGATAGGTGACGCATCGCGATGCATCGGGATATCGGATCGTTGACAGGATAATCGTAATCCAGTCGTGAGACCAGTGAAAATTCACAGCCCCACCTTTTTATGTCTGTGTCATAATCGGTTGCATGTTTTCATGCAAAAGGAGCTCTACACACAACCTTATCGCAGCCCCTCCCGATTCGACGATCAGTCAAAACCTGACTAATCTGATTTGACTATGTACGTTCTTAGTCGGGGACACCCCTAGTCCTATCGCTTACCAAGGCAAGCTACTTGGAAAGCGTAGAGAGCTAAGCTACTAGTTCCTCCACATTAAGTGAAGCTATTAGGTTACACTGAAGCTAACGTAGTATACGATTCTGTCCTCCAAAAATATTGGTAGGGACATGTCCCTACAGTCCATATGCAAACCTACGCCCTTGATTCTGGATCAACTGGAGAGTCTTAAGTGACTTATTGGGGCAGCCGGATGATAAAAAAATTGCAATAATTCAGTATAAAATGCATGGCTGATTTTCTGCATCTTTTTAAGAGCCAGATTTTTTGCAATGTTATGCAGGTGAAAAAAGGCGGTCCTTTTAAGTTTGTTTTATGTGGGAGTAAGCTAAAGGACATATCGTGAACAAAGTAACTCTTAAGATTCCTTAAAGGAGCATAGGTAATACTGACATTCAGTGTTTAAAATGGTTACTGTAGTCCAAGTCGTCTGCCCGCGGCCCCTTCTGCCCAGACTCAAAGCTAACGCGGATTGCCAGATTTAGAAGACTTAACCCAACATCCCACAATGTCAATGTTAGCTTAGTCTGGGTCAACGGAAGTACATTTCCCGGATAATTGCCTGAATTGCAGGATGTCCATCGTCTTCCGCTCTCTGCGTGTTGCCGTTCTCAAACTCTTGTTTGAGCTAGCAAGCTAAACGCTGAAAATGGCGAGTTTTGAGGAAAATTTGGATCGTGCAATAAGAGTGGCCTGCTTGGTTCTCTCGGGCAATGATTGTAAAGATATACCCAGATTATGTTTATGTCATTTACTATCTAACTGGGACGATTTGGGGCCGACTGGTGGGAATTTCTATGGACGAAACTACACACTGAGATACACTTCTACAATTACGTTTATTGATTTATCCAGCTAATTTAAATAGCTCACATTACTGTATTTTGTGAACAGTTAACTTCATTTAATATTGTATGTGGAGTTTTCTTTTGGCGAGGTTCAAATGTTCCACCAAAACACTTTTCCGAGACCATTTTACCATCTCTGCTGCAAGTCTTTTAACTCACATTAACAAAAGAGCACACATCGCACCTGTTTTAGCCTCACTTCACTGGTTACCAGTCTAGTATAGAATTCAATTTAAAATCCTGGTCCTTACTTTTAGAGCCCTGCACGGTCAAGTTCCTCCCTACATCTCTGACTTGATACAGCTTCATACCCCCACCCGTAGTCTGAGGTCATTGGGTCAGAGGCTGTTAGTGGTTCCCCCGCACTTGTTTGAAAACTAGAGGGGACCGGTCATTCCAAGCAGTGGCTCCTAGGCTGTGGAATGACTCCCCTCCCTCTCTGCGTTGTGTGAATTCTGTCGAATCTTTTAAAAAGCAATTGAAGACTCTGCTATTCAAGCAGGCTTTTAGTAAGTCAAAGGGTTTTTATGGTTGTTTTCTATTTGTATTTCAATTTTCTTGTATTTTAATTTGTTGTATTGTATTACATTTTACTGTGAAGAACTTTGTGATTTTTATCTGTGAAAGGTGCTATACAAATAAACTTTACTTACTCTGTACACGGCTGACAGTCACCTTTTGTCGGCTAAACACAACTGCAACAACCATTAAAAAGGCCGTGACCTCGTGGTCGTTTTTACTACTTTCCTGACCCAGTTAACAATAAAAGTGAAATAAACGTATATCACATTGACCAGAATATAAGATAACCCTGATTATAAGACAACCCCCTCTTTTTCAAGACTCATATTAAAATCATTTTATTTGAAAAAATAATTATATTAACAAACATTGAATAAACTAAGGTAGGCTGTTTTAAAACATTTCTAAATAAAATCATGTTTTCAAGTGAATGAAATTGTCACATTTAAATAAAATGTAATCAGGTAAGTAAAGGTACTTTATTGTCACTTACACATACGTGTAGCGAAATTCATTCTCTGCATTTAACCCATCCCTCAGGGGAGCAGTGACCAAATGAAAAGTTAAGTAAACTGTTGTAAGGCATTTTATGTGTGCAACCTTTCAGTGTAATGTTCAGAGGATGTTAATTCATAGAGGGTATCTGCCCGTAGCTTTTATTGTGAAGGGGGAGAGGAAGTGTTGAATTCTGTATGAATTATTTTGACTGTGTATTAAATAATAAAGGAGACATGCAGTGCCGTCTCAGTTGAAAAGTTGAAACCCGTGTTTTTATTTTAGAATTCTAAACAGCTGTAATCTTTTGTTAGGCCTATTTTTAATACCAATTATGCTGTTCGAGTTCTTTTTAGTGAAAATATGTCTGTCTCTTTCTGACAGCTGTCTCACAGCAGCAAACTCAGTGCTTCAGTTTACATTTACTGCGTCGAGCTCAGGTCGGATTTAGGATGCCTGTTCTGTTTTCGGTCAGGCTTGTTTACTACTCTCTAGTTTGGTCCGAAATGAGCTGCAGTTCAAAATGATAGGTGGAAATGGGCGTGGCCTATAGATTCGGCTAAATTCAGGGAACGCGTATAAGGTTTTTGAAGGTGTGGTGTATGTTATTAGAGTTATAGGGACCCGTGCTGGCAAAAAGTGTGTCAATTTTTGTGCCTGAGGTCCCTGCAGGGGGCCGGTTGGGACTAGTCCACACCACCTTAATAAGATAAGAAGAAAAGCTACTGATCGCATGAACTGAATAACTAACTTGACTCCCAACTCCTATAAAAAGCCACCATTGTGAACACTCATTTTTCTGTACTTGAGGTGCTGTGAAAACGGACTCTACTTGCAAGTAAAAGAACTTTAAGAGAACTCCAGTGATTTTGTCCATTCTTTGATCAATAATTATCCTTACAACTTGGTCCTTCGACGCCGGGGCCCAACATCCTTCCTCCCCTTCCAGGTTTTGGGTCCTGAAATCTTTTTTTTTTTTTTAACAGATTCCTACGTGAAATCAAATGTATTTCTTTACCCGGAAAGGCTACTTGTTTAAGACAAACCGGTGATGATGTCTTGATTCCGCTAGGATACATTGTTTTCTAGTGACATTATAAGCCCCGTACAACTTATTCTGAATATTTAGTATAAATATCACTAGGTAAACACCTAGTGACAAGATAATCAGAGAAACGAAGCAATAACAAGTAGTCGATAGGTAAAAGAAAATAAATATCTACGGTCTATGAGAGACACTAGTCCATAGCCTATGTGAGAAGACTACAGGTAATAACTAACTCCGTGCGCACGTTAAAAGAGATTAAAGGGAGCTCGCTGCTCCTAAGAGACAGGGTGAGAGGCTCTGTAGGGAAATCAGTCAGGGATTGAATGTAGACAGTGTGGTGTCCTAAAGGTCCAATGGCATGGAAATTTCACTTTATGAGGTTTTTTAACAATAATATGAGTTCCCCCAGCCTGTCTATGGTCCCCCAGTGGCTAGAAATGGTGATAGGTGTAAACCGAGCCCTGGGTATCCTGCTCTGCCTTTGAGAAAATTAAAGCTCAGATGGGCCGATCTGGAATCTTCTCCTTATGAGGTCATCGCTCCTCCTCAAAAGCTACAGACACAGAAATGGCACATTCTAAGGAAAGCTCATTGTGGGACTGGCTCTAGTGGCTGTAATTCTGCACCAAGGCTGAATTTTGGGAAAGAGACTTCAGATACAGTATTAGGGGACCACTAAGGTCTATATAAAAGAGACTTCAGATACAGTATTAGGGGACCACTAAGGTCTATATAAAAGAGACTTCGTATTTAGGGGACCACTAAGGTCTATATAAAAGAGACTTCAGATACAGTATTAGGGGACCACTAAGGTCTATATAAAAGAGACTTCAGATACAGTATTAGGGGACCACTAAGGTCTATATAAAAGAGACTTCAGATACAGTATTAGGGGACCACTAAGGTCTATATAAAAGCATCCAAAGAGCAGCATGTCATGGGACCTTTAAAGATTGCTCCATTGACTTTCAATGTAAAAAAGAAAAAAGCTTAATATTTTAAAAAGTATAAATAGTGGAGAAAAGTTGAATACAAGCGCAAATGTTGAGCTGAACATTTTGATATTTCAATGGTTTGAAGTAGAAGTAGAAGTAGGAGGTGACCGAAAATTGTACGGAAGGATCGGATAACAATACTGTGTATGATGGTAAATCAGCATTCACACAATGAGAAAATAACAGCTTCATATAGAATGCAGAAATATCTTTAATTCATATAAGATTTACAATATTTTACAAATGACACAAACTGTATGTAAGGCAGGGTAAAAAAACAACTTTGGCACACTCCTCAGTTCCCTGTCGATATTGAAAGATAAGTAGTTGGATTACATTCCCTTGTTGGTTGATTAGTCTCTTATGTACAGTTATTGTCTCTATGTACATTGTGCTTGTTCATCTGGCAAACAAGGTTTGAGTATAGCTGGGTAAAACACACACACACACACACACACACACACACAC
The DNA here is from genome assembly GCF_010015445.1 of Perca fluviatilis. Lineage (NCBI taxonomy): Eukaryota > Metazoa > Chordata > Actinopteri > Perciformes > Percidae > Perca > Perca fluviatilis. Next base: position 8,504,177 of record NC_053118.1, on the reverse strand, counting down.
ACACACACACACACACACACACACACACACACACACACACACACACACACACACACACACACACACACACACACACACACACACACACACTCATACATTCCTTTGGATTCCTGCTGGCAAGGATGAAGTCCACAGCATCATTAGTGTTAAGGCAATATCTCTGCTGACACTTTGGCTCAAAGTGGGACACACAAAGACACTTTTGGTACAAACTGCCCCTAACTCCAAAATGTTAGACTGCATGAACAAAAGTCTGTAATGCATAAGTATCACATTGTAAAGTGCACATCAAATGTCTTTGGTTTAATAGTTATTGCCCTGTTCATTTCTCATAAAGACAGTGACTTAGAGAGCCTGTTTGACTATTAACGAAATACTGTCTCCATGTTCAGCACATCTTTGGAAGCTTCCAGTTAACTTTTTGGCTCTTTAGCTGATTAAGGCAATTTGTTACATTTTAGAAGCGGTGAAGACCAAAAGCCTCACCCAGAGACCCACTTTGCTGGGCTAGAATATGATATGACCCAGGGACTCAATTCAAAGTCTTTGGATGCAGGAGCTCAGCTCCAGAACACCACGGCCGAGTCTTCAATTTCATCAAAGCAGAAAAATCTCCCACAGAGTCCACGGAGATGTAAAACTTGGTCTCACTTCTCATCGCTCACGGAGCAGTCCACAGCTATGATGTCCTGTATTTCTGTGATTTTCACCTCCTCTCCCGGGATCTCCACCTCTATCGGGATCTTCAGCTCCGCAGGGATCTTCTCTGCCGAGGAGCTGCGGCTGGACAGCTTGTCCATCTCGTCCTCCAACTCGGAGATGCGTTCGGCGACGCAGTGGGCGGTGAGTCGGGCCTCTGGGTCGTGGTCCCAGCATTCCATGATGGTCGCACAGATCACCGCCACGCCCTGTAGGCAGAGAGCAGTGATGTTAGACTCCATACCAAATACCATGCACTGCACTGTGTGCATAAAGGTAGCATATTCACAACCATTCTCAAGTTATTTTAATGCAATATGACCATTTACACATAACCACCGATACTACAAAAGTCCTCTGTTGGTCCATGTTGGCACTGGCACTCAACTTTATTGATGTTGTCCCTGAGGAGCAATGTGTGGTGCAGCAAGGCGTACATGCCAAGACAACACAATAAGAAACACAGCACAACAAAAGACAACAAAATAAGGAGATCCATATGAAGTGGGCCACTGAATAATAAGTAGGGCTGTGCACGATTGAAGAAATTCTTAGTCGACTAACACTCATTCAATTGTTTCGACTAATCGATTAGTTGATTTAATCGACCGATCTGTAAATCGGAGTTTCTCCGCAAAGAGTCATGCAAAAGCACCACTTTAATTCTTGTGTTTACCAGAGGTGTGCTCGTACGTTTCTTGGAAATAAGTCATTCAGCATGAAAAAAAAAAGCATAAAACATGACTAATCGACTAAAGAAATCTAAGTTAACTAACACCAAAACGACCGATTAGTCGACTAAGAGGGAGCAGCCCTAGTAATAAGCACATGAAATACAACCATACATTCACGTAACTTAAAATAATTAAAGTCCTACATTCCATAGTTAAAGTGTCAGTTTCCCATCATAAAGGCTAGTGCAAAATTAACAAAATCCACATAAATCCACACATATATAAAAACTGTCATCGGTCACTAATCAAATCTGAGCAACAAGTACCATCCAAAATAAAACTACAACCAATCACTACAAATCTAATCCAGTCCAATCAATAATAAGACTAAAACCAACTGCATACAAACAGTAATAAGAAATACAAATCCAGGCAATAAATAGTAATAAGAACAACCTAGCCTTTTCTGCATGATCATGACCATCATCATCATCATCATCATCATCCTCCTCCTCCACACACACACAGTGATGGCAGAGGCTACCATGCAAGGTGGCTACTGCTCATATGAAGCAATACGTTTTTCATACACCAATGGCGCAGCATTGGGAGCAATTTGGGGTTCAATATCTTGCCCAAGGATACTTCAACACGTATACTGCGGGGGCCAGGGATCGAACATCCTGATTAGTGGACGACCGCTCGGCCTCCTGACCCACAGCCGTCCCGATGTGTGAACAATGTGTAAAAAACAAAACATGATATGACAGCCTTGTTCTGCTCCTGTGCTAATCATTCTATTACGCAATTTAATTTGAGTTTGTTGGCTGCATTTTACCAACAACATACAGTATGTATCCCCAGCATACAGTTACCATTGATTTCACAATGTGTTAAGTTCACCCTCTTTGCTGGAACAAATGTCCCAAACAGAAAGTGAAATACAGTACATGCAGATGTTTCTTTGGAAGTGACAGACACATTTGTATGATATTACAACAGTGTTCAAGGGTGTCAGGGTGTAATAATCAACATGGAGTTGAATATTAATGCGGTCAGAATAATGTATCATTTAATGTATTATGTACAAATTAGCATAAGTGATTTTTGGTTGGAATTGAAGTATGTTCATGCATTGAATAGATATTAAGATGAATCTAAAGAAAGTCTAAACCATTTATCTCAGCATGTATTCGATAGCTGCCTTTCCTCTGCCTTTTCTGTGCTTCGTTCGGGTAAAAATAATATGGCTGCCAAGCGATTCAAATCAAATACGAACGTTATAGCTGCAACGTCCGTTTGAGAACACCAGAGGGCAGCGCAGGCATTAAAGAGCCATCGAAGTGGTGAGCCTGCCTGACTGAATGTGAACTGTCCATTCAGCAGCCTACGCTGAGCAACATTTTCTCATCGGCCTCCATCATGTTTACAAAACTACTGTGGAACGTATGCGCCCTAAAAAAATAAATACACATTTCCTAGAAAAAGATCAATAATGGTGCGTATCCATGCTACAGTTAGTATCTGTGTGAGCAGTATGGAAATGTCATTTCAATATAGCCGCTCAGAGCGTGTCTGACCTGATGCCTGAGCCAGGTGTCGGGGATCTCTGGTCTTCCTCTGTCTCTCAGCACGTTGTCCTTCATGCTCTCCACACAGGGGTGCTCTCGCACTTTAGAGCCGTACGCAGGCTCGTAGTCCTTCACCTCTGCAAACACAAGCACAACCACTGGATCAGATATGGACTGCACATCATCATCATCATCATCATCAGCTGCAGAAAGTATCCTCTCTTATGCCACGTGATGTTTCGGTTATTTGCAACACTTCCCGGACGTACTGTACCAATCTGTCATTTTGTCATGTTTAGTATTTCGTGTTGGAGAGACTAGCAGGAAAAAGAGAGAGGGTAACGTCAAAACCATGAAAGTGGTGAGAAAGAATGGGGGAGGCACTAGGTTTCTCTCACTATGACTCTAGAGTCACTACTCGCTCTGAAACTAACCCCTCTCTCACTCGCTCCACCACACACTCCACACACACACAAATGCCGGCTCTGCTATTCTCTTAAAGAGATCTACGCACACACAAGTATAAACCTCAGGCCACTTACGTAGAGCACCTGCAGAAGCATAAATACCACTTTAGCCTGTCCTCTAGCATGTCGTGTATCCAGCCTATATTTAAGACTCCTTATACAATCCTAAAAAAAAGTCCTCTTTATGGAGATAACATTAGGTATAACTCAGCTAGCAGTCGTGCGCTAGATATCCGTAGCTGCTTTTTTCTACCTGTCCAACGTGGGATCATGACTTGGCGTAAACATACACGGCACTTTCCTAAAGCCAAGTGGCGTGTTATCTGTACGCATTTTGAGCTATCCCCGTGTATGTCGACGCTGTATACAGCGGATGTAAACCTAAACATAACATAAACGCAATATTGTCATTGTTGTACCACTAGGTACAACAATGACAATATCGCGAGAACGTGCCGTACTGTACTTTAGCGAGAACAAAAGGTTGGGTTTAGGAAAAGAACATTGGGGAAAGGCTTTAGTAACAAAAAAAAAAAAAAAACGACAAACGCGACAAAAACACGACAAAAGCACGATGGTGACCAACGTCACACGGTTAGGAAAACAAACGGTTGGGTTTAGGAAAGAAACATTGGGGAAGGCTTAAAAAAAGAAATAAATAAAAAATAAAAAACGCTTGAAAAACGCTTGAAAAACGCTTGACAAAAGGTTGAAAAACGCCACACGCGGGACGCAATCCAAGCTCTCCTGGGTGAAAGTCCTGTTTTACCCATCCGCCACCCCGGCCTACGTCCCTCTGCGGACTTACGTCCTTTCATACTACTCGCTACGCCGAAATTTCACACGTAATGTAGGTAAATGGCGGCCGAACGGTGTTGATAAACACGCCAAAAAGCGATTATGCGTCTTGATAACACGCCAAAATCCATCCATCTCGTTCTTTCGGTCATGACCCAGCCTTCATGGCCACAGGCGAGGGTAGGAACGAAAACTGACCGGTAGATCGAGAGCTTTGCCTTCTGGCTCCACTCTCTTTTCGTCACAACGGTGCGATAAATTGAACGTAGTACCGCACCCGCTGCGCCGATTCTCCGACCAATCTCCCGCTCCATTGTCCCCTCACTCGCGAACAAGACCCCAAGGTATTTGAACTCCTTCACTTGGGGTAACACGCCAAAATGGCATACGAATTGCCGTGTCATACATACTTCATGAGATCAGTCCGACCTGTCTGAAATCAAGGACCCATTGTTTCAAAAATGATTACGCTTGAAGTGCTAAATCTTCCACTGTTACAGTACTGTAAACTGAATCTGCATTGTGAGAATGTAAAGCCTGATAGGTGTAGCAAAAGTAAATACGGAGGGCAGAGTTTACACTCAAATGTAGATATTTGAATTTCCGCTTTTATCTATGCACTTTAAGGACGTGTATGCATTTATCTTCAATTCCATGACAACTGAACGTACTCCACCTCCTGATTAGGATCACGTGATATGATCAAAGAACCCAAAGCTACTAAATTGCCCTTTGTGTTGAGGTTATTTTTTTCCGCAGTCTTCCAACTGCCCATTATCTGGCTCCGGCAGCTGCAGATATTAATTTAAATAGCATATGTACATTTTAATTAGCAGAATGGTATGATGAAATCTAGGAAAGGCTGCAGTGGTTTAATGTAAATCAAGCACCCCCCCCCCCGCGGTCTCTGCCGCTGTGTCCTCAAACAAAGGAAGTAGGAAGGTTGGAGTTGAACCCCCCCCAGACAGGAAGTTGGAGGTCTGGGATTGGGACTGCGAGGAAAGAAGCTGACTCTACAGGCCCACACTTCCTGTTTTTGACTTGTGGTACTTCCCCCGTTTAATTTTATTTATTTTTATTTTTTTTTTAAAACAGGACCCAGCCGGGCCCGGCCCATTCCCTTGGAGGTTGTTTATGCCAGGGCTGGTAATGCGTTCAGTTCTCTGCTGTTTAGATCTCCTGCCGCAGAGCTGGAATAAATACCGCACATTTTTCTGGACTGGACACAGCTGAACTACAGAACAGCGGAGAGAGCGAGCTGACCTAAAAGGAGAAAGTTGAAAACAGAAATTAAAAAAAGAGGTGGAGCACTTTCGAAAAGGTCCAAGACATGACTGTAGTGGGAAAAGGTGTCATTTCATGCTGTAATAAAAAATAGTCCTCATATTTCTGAATCGTATCTGGGACATGAAGTAGACAGACCGAGAGACCATCGCAGCAGTCTGTACGAGAACGCTGCCCTTCCCCTGAACGGCTCTGGACTTTTGAAAGCTATGAGAAGAATTTCGCGTGTGGTTTGAGAACATATTTCACAAGAGACTGCAACCAGAGCCTTCACTGTCTGGGGGCCCATGGTTAAAGGCCTGGTGCATTCAATCTAAGGGTTGGGAAGCGGTTTACGACAGTTTCCTTTTCAGATTATCCGTCTGAAACCTTTGTGGCCTGGAGGTTCGCAGAAACCTCGGAGGCTGACTACACTGTCTGGGATCTGCTATCTCGAAAGAAACACAGCTCTATGTTTGCCGCTTAAGAGACCTCAGACTCTCGCCAGTCCAATAACAGAGACCGATCCCACACGGATACGATCAAAAAAGTTACATCATAAGAAGTAGAAGTGAAACTGCACAAACTAAGGAGCCCACCCTCCAGTGTCGGGAAAGTTCACTTTCTACATGAACTAGTTCAAAGTTCAGTTCACAAATCTTAAAATGACCTAGTTCAGTTCATAGTTCATACTTCAAAATGTTGAACTAATGCTGCGTTCCAGGCAAACCGTAACTCGTGTTTTCACAACCTTCTACCCGTGAAAGTGCCCTGGAACGGCAGTCAAACTCGTAACTTACTCCCCGTGAACTGGTACCAGATGGTTGTACTCCCAGTTACAGTTTTTGACGTCACACACACATAAACAACAATGGCGACCCCCGTTGATGCTGTACAGACGCCGTTTATTAACAGTGATAAGTAGAAATAAATAGACATAAATAGGCAACGTAAAGTAACCTAGATAGCTAACGTCAACGTAAGGTAGCCGCTAGCTAGAAGGGTTTGTGGTGACTTTGCCTGGAACGCTACCAACTCGTGAGTCGTGACTTGAAGTCGTAACTTACGAGCTAAAAACTGTGTCTGGAACGCAGCATAGGTTCACAGTTCCAAAAATGAACTAGTTCATAGTTCTTTTTTCCCCATACGTTGCCGCGAGCTATTATTTTTCAAAATGATTGCCACAGCCCGTATAGAACCACAGACAGCAATTATTTTTATCAGTTTTAACACTGAAACCATGCGTCAGATTGCATCTTCATATCCAATCAGTACAACGTGCCGTTTCAGGTTTGCTGTGGATGGGAATGAAGTGAAGGAATTTTCTTTTTGAAAGCCGGCGGGCAAAGTTTGCACAGAAATGTACGATTTTTGGCATCCTCACCGACGCTGCGTTCCGTTCACGGACACCAGAATGAACGAGTTCACAGTAACGTTAATCAGGCAGTAATAGAGTATGTTCAGTTCACGTTCGCCCCAAAATATCAACGAGTTCAATGAACGCGTTCAGGCACAACACTGCCACCCTCTCATCAAAACAAATCCTCTCTCTGTCCAAACCAAGCACTGGCCCATCTCCAGAGATAGTTGTGGGCTGAGTTGCTGTGGCAGGTTTGTGGCTAGCACCTCAGGGTGCTGTTATATAATACTGCGAGTGGTGTTTGATGAGGCTTAATATTTCCTCAAATTTGGGTGATAAGCAATCAGCTATCATGCATACTATCTGCATGCTGTATGTTGTCACCCCTGTCCTATTTCATCCTTACTGACCGCCAGAGGCAGGGCTTAACACTGAACATATTCTGTATCGCGCTTGCGCAGGTCGAGTATTTATTTCAACAAAGTCACCTGTGACCTCGGGGTGGCCCCTGGCCAAGGTATTAAAGTGATGGTTCGGAGTAATTTCACCCTAGGGTCCTTTGCACCATGACCTCGAGCCAAACAACCCCCCAGAAGCTTTTTTCACCTGGGTCGAACATTGGGAGAGTTAGCGTAGAGTAGCGTTATCAGCTGAATAGCTTAGCGCAGGGGCTAATGGATCCAGTGATGTATCTCGTAAGTTACCCCACTAATAATGCCCAAAATGATACCAAACTTCTACACTAGTACAAATAAGTTATGCACTCATAAAACAATGGATTGGAAAGTTTGTAAGTACACCAGAAGTTTATGTAAATAACACTTGCCTGCTGGCTTCTGCTCTCTGTTGCTGCTGCTGCTGCTACCGCAGTAAGACAAGTGCTTAGGGACATCTACAAATTACAACACCGAAAAGAGATACAACAAAAATATTTATAAATTTAATGATTAAATAAGGTAATGTCTCCAAACTTACCTCAATTATAGCTTGTCTCCTGCTAGTTATACTACAGCACTTACTTAAAAAAAAAAAAAGGGAATTTAATAAATATTTTTGTTGTATCTCTTTTCGGTGTTGTAATTTGTAGACGGTCCCTAAGCACTCGTCTTACTGCGGTAGCAGCAGCAACAGCAGCAGCAGAGAGAAGAAGCCAGCAGGCAAGTGTTGTGGGTGAAAAAAGCTTCTGGGGGGGGGGGTGTTTGGCTCGAGGTCATGGTGCACAGGACCCTAGGGTGAAATTACTCCGAACCATCACTTTAAGCAGTTCATCTACCATCTGTGGTAACGTTAGCATTAGCTATAGTTGGAACTGTATACTATTGATCGTTACAAAGCTCGCCGCTTGAAGCCTTGCGGTTACGATTGGAGTTGCGGACTTTTCGCCCTCCCGAGGCTGCGGCCGAGCCGTCCCTCTTCATTTTTTTTTGCTTTCCTTCACTTGCCTTGTTCTGTTCTGATAGAACATGTTGTCTGTGTCATTGTTTTTTTTAAATACATCATTTCACATCAGGCCAAGAGGCAACATATTAGCCACTTAGTTTACAATGACTCGTATATACTGAAGCTGATTATTTGCATTGTTCTTGTAAAAAAAAAAAAAAGGCTGGGAAATAAATGTATTTGCTTTCTAGTACACACGAGATGAAGGATCAATATCATTGTCTGTGCGTATGGCATAAGGCAGTCAGCATCTGCCCTTGCCCCATTAGGGTTTAACGATCATCCCCTCACCAGCTGTTGTCAAAGGCAAAGAAGTCTTTTGCCTGGCACGTTGCAAACTCTTTGCCCCGCTCCATTACCCTGCAGAACCCTCAGCTGAAACAGAACATGCCGGCCCTGCCGCGCCCTGCAGGCTTATTTAAAATGCTCAGAGACACACAGAGAATGTACTATAACTGACCACAACAACAGTGCCAATGCAGGGTAGTATTTCTATCCACCATGCTGCCCCCTGTTGTTGGGGTAGAGACAGAAAACACACACACACACACACACACATATTGAGACATGCAGCAGAAACAGGACTAGATGTGGGTGTTTGTGTAATACCTCCCTCTTTCGTGCTCTGTTTCTATGTACCTCTCTCTCTGAAATAGACACGCAGACAAACTCATGCACGTTGGAATGTGACTGTCTCATTCTAAATGTCTCAGACTGTCTAGAAAAGCACACTGGGCAGAGGTAATGAAGTGGACCAAAGAGACTCGCTCTCTACTTTCAGGCGCGTAGTGGAGTTTGTGTGCGTGTACTTCCATCCATGTAATTTATAGACTGAGGACGTTTCTGGAAAGTTAAGACATTTTGTTCAGCCCAAAAGATTGTTTGAGGGTTTAGACTTAGTTTTAGAGTTGAAAGATTTAGGTTTTAGATTCTTCAACATTATCTTAATTAAATACTTTCACACCATATTGGGAAAGAGTTATTCATTGCTACAATCATTCCGCTCTCTAGACTGACAGAAACAATTCCTTTGTAGCAGGAATGCTCTTTAAAAAAAGTCCACAGTCTCCATAGTTTGGCTGTGTAAATTCAAGTTGGTATCTTTATCCTGGCAGTCACATGTAACTTAGTTGCAAGTGTTTTTTTAGAGGTTTATCCCTCTGCTGCGGCAACGCAAGGAAATACTGTACCATCATTTAGTAGTGCTGCCACTTTTTATTTCACATGTGAAAAAAAATTTAATATTCAATCTATAATCTTCTGTACAAATTTAATATTCTGTATGTATAAACAAAATAGGCTGTGCCTTGTGGTCCCTGGGTGGGCTCCTAAAATGCACTGTTTATGTGTTTGTTGATTTCGTAATACACACCTGCCTTGTAATACTTATCACTTAGGGGAAGCTCAAGTTCAGCTGGGTACAGTCCCTCCCACACACACGCACACACACACACACACACACACACACACACACACACACACACACACACACACACACACACACACACACACACACACACACACACACACACACACACACACACACACACACACACACACACACACACACACCCAGCTGAAACAGGTACAGTATCCACTGCTGTTCTCTATCTCTCCCTGGTTTCCTACCCAAAGAAGGGCAACAGCAGAGTTTAGATTGTCTCCCTTACATATCAGACATTCCTAAGATTCCTGCTGCAGACCTGAAGCTGAGGTCGAGATCCAGTCCGACAGACATGACCATCAGACTCCCTGTTGACACACAAACCCGCAGGAAATAGTAGCCTGAACCTCCTGTCTGCGCTATGTAGGTCACAGACAGTAGGCAGTAGATGTATACGGACTCTCAGATTACAGTGTGCACAAATCATGTATGATAATTAGGATGAAAAGAATGGATGGAGACACCAGGAGATGCCTGATTGGGAGGAACGGCCTCCCTGATCTGAACCCGAGTGGTTGCTGTTGTTATAATTCTGTGCTAGTCATGGATTGTCTATGACAAACACCATGTTCAAGGTGGGTCAGGTGGTATAGGGGAAGACTCTGGACAGACCTGGTAAGCCCAAACGTGTAGTGGGGGTGAACTGGGAACGTCTGGAGAAGCATCAGGCATGGGCGAAGTTTGGAGAAGCCATGGAGAGGGACTTTTTGGTTGGCCTGATTTACAGGCAAAAATTAAAACTGATTTACAGACAAAAATACTAACTTTTTATACCTGTCGTGAGGACATCTAACAAGCGGACCAGTGAAGCTGTAGCGGATGTTTTCAAGACTGCCACCAACAGTGTGGATGAGTACACAGAGGCTTTGACATCATACATCAGCTTCTGTGAGGGCAGCTTTGTACCATCACGTACCACACTGAGGTACAACAATGACAAGCCCTGCTACACAGCCAAACTCAGACAGCTGCTGAAGGAAGAGGCGTTGAAGCACTGTGCTGATCGTCTGTCTTGTATTCACAGACATCTTAAACACCTCACTGAAGCCTGCTTCAAGTCCTTCACCATCATCCCTGTTCCCTAAAAACAAGGATCCCAGGACTGAATGACTACAGACCCATCACCCTGACCTCAGTGGTTATGAAGTCTTTTGAGCGCCTTCTGGCTCACCTCAAAACCCTCACAGAACCACTACTGGACAACGCAGTCAACATTCATTTCACCCTCCGGCACCTGGACTCCTCAGGATCCTACGTCAGGATCCTGTGTGTGGACTTTAGCTCTGCCTTCGACACCATCCTCCCGGCTCTGCTGCAGGACAAGCTGACCCAGTGGCAGAGCCTGACTCCACCTCTGCAGGTGGATAACAGACTTCCTGTCTGACAGGAAGCAGCACATGAAGCTGGGGAAACACGTCTCTGACCTTCAGCACTGGTTCCCCTCAAGGCCGCGTCCTTTCCCCTCTGCTCTTCTCCCTGTACACCAACAGCTGCACCTCCAGTAACCAGTCCGTCAAGCTCCTGAAGTCCGCGGGCCGCACCACCCTCATTAGACTTATTTCTGGTAGGGATAAGTCCGCCTAGAGGTGCACGATTGACCACCTGGTGATGTGGTGCAGTCAGAACAACTTGGAACTAAACGCTCTGAAGAAAGTGGAGATGGTGGTGGGTTTTCGTAAGGACGCATCATCTCCCAGGACCTCAAGTGGGAGCTGAACATCAGCTCCCTCATCAAAAAAAAGCCCAGCAGAGGATGTACTTCCTGCGGCAGCTGAAGAAGTTAAACCCGTCAAAGACAATGATGGGGCACTTTTACACTAACATCACTGGGTCCATCCTCATCTCCTCTAGCAGCATCTGGTACGCTGCTGCCACTGCTAAGGAAGAGTGCAGACTGCAGCCTATCATCCGCTCTGCTCAGAAGGTGATTGGCTGCAATCTGCCGTCTCTCCAGGATGCTGAGGCGGGCAGGAAAGATTGTGGGCGATCTGGCAATTTTCCAGTTGTAAAATTAGCTGGATAAATGGTTAAACATAATTGGCTCTTACCAGTGTGTTGTCATGTATACTTCGTCCGCAGCAATCCCACCGATCGGCCCCAAAATTTCCCAGTTAGATAGTAAATACCATACAAATATTATTTGTAAATCTTTACAATCATTCCCTGAAAGGACCAAGCAGGCCTGCCTTTTTGCATCATCCACATTTACTTCAAAACTTGCTGTTTTTAGCATGTAGCTTGAAGTTTCTTTCCTGAAGCGTAGGGCTTTTGTTAACGGCAACACACAGAGAGTGGAAGGTAACGGAAGAAGTACCAACAGAAGAAGAGGCTAAGCAGATTACATGGCAGATGTGATACACGCCTTTACATGCTGCTACATGTGAGGACTGATGAACTCCAGCATGATGTCATCACTACCGGCCAATCGGACTGCCTACTGAACTTGTGATAACCTGAAACCCATGACTTAAGTTGTCACTGTTGAGTCTTCTCAGTGGTTGACACTTCACCTCAGCAGGATTTGTTTTGTTCTCTATGTTAGTGTGTGCGTGTGTGTTACATGACATAATACATGTAATTACTGAATGTGTGCGTTTGTGGATGTGTGTGAGTGTGTGCACTGACCTCCAATAGCTTCACACCTCGACGTCATTTCCCAAAGCACAAGGGCCATGGAGTAAATGTCGGTCTGTTTGAAGGACTCTGTGTTCTCGAGATTTAGCCGGGCCTCCAGCACCTCCGGAGCCATGTACCGCGCCGTACCCACCTGCAGTACAGACATAACAGGAGGGGTTAACACACACACACACACACACACACAATCTTACTCTGGCACATCACTCACACATCAAACCCTCTATGAGCCTAGAGGAGCGTGATGTTGACCCTCTTCCATTTTCTGGCTTGTGATTGGTTGCACTTGACCCCACTTTGGGCTTAGGGAGGCTATAAAGTCCTTTAAAATCAAAAGGCTGAAGTTCAAGCAAAGTCACGAGTTATTGGTGTTGCAAGTCGAGTACAAGTCTTTTTTGATTTTGTCAAGTCTGAAGTAATCAGATGCTGCTCGCATACCACAGGAGTCAGCTGATGATGTGTTGCAACGTTATGAGTAATGTTAGTGCATGTATCAGTTTTGATTTGCATACTGGTGCGGGAATTCTGCTGGGTTTTATCAACATTATCTAACCAGGAATCTGTGACTAATGATGGCATATCAGAATCAGGAAAGTAGGAAACAGCGTCACTTTTACCCCTACTTTAATAACCCTCAATGAACTCTTCAGCACCTTTGTGAAGGTGAACAAGCTTTCTGGCTTATATTTGCGAAAATATTGCTGCCATTAATATATCCTGTTGCATGCCGAACTCGTTTTTTTTATGCAGAACAAAGAACATTTTGCAGATGCCCATGTTTCTTCACAGGTTTTATACAGGTGGACCACATGAATGCTCACGGAGGTTATAATTACAACATACTAGCTGGGAATTTCCAGTCGTAAATGGAAAACAAGGTGACGGCCACAGATCATAATTTGAACATTTGAATGGATGAAGCAATGCCACGGAGAACAACTGCAGAGAATCTCTGTGTACGTTCTGCTGCTGACCAGGAAGAGACTGAGGGGGTGGCAGGTGGTGGTGCGCTGAGTCATAGCCAGTATCTCTCTGTGTGTTCGCATGTGTGCGTTTGTGTGAGTAGAGGCTTCACAGGTGTCTGTTTTATAAGTTAGTCAACACTCCCTGTCACCTGTCCCTGCTGCATTCAGAGCCAGTAAATGATCAGTCATAAATTAGTATTAGGATGGTCACTCAGACAGACTGAGAGAGAGATTGAGAAAGAGCTGAGAGCTGCCTTTAGGGAGCTTGCATGTCACAACAAAGCCTTCACGTCTCCGTTCATCCCTTCTTCAGCCAACAAAACCCACAGACCCACACAGTCAGCTCATATACTCATACTTTGAGGGCAAACAAAGAGAGTTAATACACTTTCTTTTCAAACAGGTGTAAAACAGGGCAAAGTAACTACGTATTCACCGAGAACTGTAATTGAGTGCCCTTTATAGGAACTTTTACTTACGCCTTGAATGAAAACCAATGTACTTTACTGTATATAAAGTAGGTAAAAGTAGCGAGCAAGGACCAACAAGTCCTAAGTCATGTCCCAACTCAAGACTAATAAGGTTATGCTCCTCCAGCTAGACATGCTTGTTCCACCTCTCCACAAATTATAAAAAAAAAAACATAAATACATGACACCTGAGCAAATACTGTTATGGTCAAATCTGGTCAGTAACTTCTGTACTCACATTCTGAACCTGTAACAGCTGAAGGTCACATCTCTGCAATGGTTTACTTAGGTTAGGTTTTCTTAACGTGTAGGTCACGATCTAAACTCTGAAGTTGCTTTTATTCGTTGCAATAAAGTGGCAGTGTGCTTCACACCTACACCTGAACCCGCTTTAAAATTTATATTTTGGCTTTTATTCGTAGTGTAAGCACACATTGGCCCACACGTTGGGCTTAGGAGAGGATATCGAGTCAAAAGGCTTGAACCGCTACATCGGTAAAATCCCGTTTAGATTACTGCAATTCTCTCCTCTCTGGTCATCCCACTCAAACTCCTCCATAAACTTCAACTGGTCCAGAATGCAGCTGCCCGGATAATCAACCCCCTGTCTTTCAGCAACCGCACTGCTCCCCTTATCAAACACTGCATAGTACTCTCCGTTCTTCCTCCTCCATGCTCCTCATCTCTCCTCCTGCACGGCCATCTTCCATGGGGTCCAGAGCCTTCAGCTGTGCAGCCCCCCCCCCCCTCTAGAATTCCCTCCCACAAGCCATCAGTGATATTGACTTTATTTGGTGATTTAAAAATCCGATATACTGTATATTTAAAAACATAACATAACAAAACATAACCACATTTCCATTTAGCCATTTAGTCTTAGGTCATAAATGATTACTGTGGACAAGTTGCAGTAGATAGTCTGGTACTCTTTAGGTCGTTTGCTGCCATTCCGAACTAGAAGTCTGAAGGTTGAAGTTGAAATCCAAAAGAGCAAATGTGCTCTTTCAACTCAGTCTCTGGATAAAACAATCTATGAAAAGGAAGACTATTAACTCACACAATAAATAAGAAAAAGTCATTAAAAAAAGACTTTTAATCTGACCTGTCCACTGTTGGCCAGGTCATCCACAGACAGAGTGCTGTCTAAACGGAGTCCTAGGCCAAAGTCACAGAGGCACAGCGTCAGGTCGTTCTTCACCAGGATGTTGGAGCTCTTCAGGTCTCGATGGACTATGGGCACCTTTAGGCACAGTACAAGTATGGGGGTCAAAAGAACTAATTACATTTTAAAAAGAGCACATTATACATAAAGAAATGCCATATTAACAGTCATTAAGGCTTTAGACTTTTTATCCAAACTAAACATTAAACATAAAATAAATACTGTTTATATCGTGGTCTGGGTGAACACTCGATTCTGATTGGCTGCAGGGTGTCCATTGAAAACATACGTGATACAGGACACCTAATAAGTAGTTCCGGTAAAACTAACTGTTTACCATTCCAAATGAATGCACTAAAAATCAGGAAAAAAAATCTGAATATCTTATTTCCAACACTGAGTGAGGTCCTTCAGTGCCTCGTCCTCTGAACTGGACAACATCAACCCTTCCATAGATGTGATGCTTTGTCTGCTACGTTGTCACATAGTCACACAGTCCTACCTTAAGGCGTCCACAGAGGAGGCGGTCACTGTGGAGGTGGGCGACACCCCGGGCCAGAGACATGCTCATCACCTGCAGCTCCTCCCAGCTGATCACATGATGCGTCAGGTGCTCCTGGTGGGCCGAGGGATGATGGGATTGGTCAAATTGCGAATTTAAAATGTATGAATATAAAAAAAAAAAAGACTACCAACTGTGGTGGAATGTAACGAAGTTCTGTACTGTACTGTACTTTAGTACACATTTGCGGTGCTTTTCATCTGCTTGTACTCCACTACATCTCAGAAGGAAATATTGTACTTTTTTTTTTACTTCACTACATTTATCTGACAGATTTAGTTATTAGGGACTTTACAAAATTAAGATTTTTTGCAAACAAAACATGAAAATGTACAAGTACAAATGAGTTTAAGTCATGTTAATGGTTCCAGATTTGCTGCTTTTCTTTTGATAATGTTAATGTATTAGTAATAATGTTAATAATGTTAATGTTTTGTAATAATGTTAATACGGTAATAATGTTACGACGATTCATTTCTGGGATTGTTCCAGTGCCGTCGGAAATTCCGCCAGATATCCGTCTCCTTCCTCTGTCTGTGTGTTGGTGTTCTAACCTCCGGTGGATTTGTGAGGACTATGGTTAACTGCTCCTCAGATCTCTGCAGGGTAAATCCACACAGCTAGCTAGACTATCTGTCCAATCAGAGTTTTCTCTCGCACGACTAAAACAACTTTTGAACGTACACACGTTCCACCAAAACTAGTTCCTTCCCGAGACTATTTAGCAGCGGCACCGTTGTTCTGTCCGGCGCTTAGCACCACCCAAGATGATTGTGATCGGTTTAAAGAAATGCCAGGACACCAGAGCACGTTTTTCTCCCATGCCGGAATGATGTGGACTAGCCAGACCTTCCTCTGCGGTGCTGTGGAGGAAGGTCTGAGATGCGAGACTAATGTATTGGTAATAATATAGAGGTTTGGACTGTTGGTTGGACAAAAACATTGTGAAGGTGTCACATTTGGCTCTGGGTAATTGCTAAGACATTTCTTACTATTTTCTCTATTTTTACAAGCCAAAGACTCAATTGATTAATGGAGAGCAAACTTGCGGATGAATCCATTAAAAAAAAAAAAAAAGAGCTCCAGCTCTCCAATTACAACAGTAAAATCCTGTTTGAGAAATAATGATATGTATAGCAGACACATAGGACATTTATCTTATTATATTTTTGACATAAGTAACATTGTCAATGCAGGACTTTTCCTTGTAATGGAATATGTTTAAAGTGGGGTATTGATACCTTTACTTCAGTCAAGGCTCTGAATATGTCCTTCACCACAGCAATTCATAACATGGAGTAATACTGGTCCTCTCATGCTGGGTTACACGACAGTAGCCGTCTCACCTGTAGATTTCCTCTGTGGTGGTAGGCAGTGATGAGCCAGTACTGTTTCTCCACCTTCCTCTCCTCAGCTGTCAGGAAGTGGAGGACGTTCTCGTGTCGGAGATCTGTGTTGGAGAAGATGTCCTTCTCGTTCTTCCAGGACGCGTACTCCTCATACGGGAATATCTTCACAGCTACTGTTTCAAACTGATCCGAGGTGGTCTGCTTCAGCTTGGCCTTGTATACCTGGGCAAAGCGACCCTTTCCCACCTGAGACAGGATCAAAAAGGTAGGATATTAGTCAGGGTGGCTTAGAGAAGAATTGCTCCACAAAACAACTCGGAAATACCACTAGGTCTGTACCAGCAGATCCAGCTCTATAGGCAGTGGCTCAGTGTTGTGGTTCAGGCTGTTGGCATGCGTCGAGCTGCTGTCGGAGCGATCGTCATCCATCATGATGGCGCAGGCATCACTGCAGTCCAGCCCACCAGCTTTTGGCTTGCGCTTCTTTTTGCTGCTCTCCCATTCTTGGTTCAGGCGTCGTCGGTAGGCTCGGTACCAGAAGAACATTCCCACAACCACAACGCCCATCACCAGCAGGGGAAGCAGGCTCACCAGAATCACCGACACCAAGGGATCATCCGGAGCTGGATCCACAACTGAAAAAGCAGACAGAAGATGAGATGAATACAAAAAGGTGGAGAGTATATGGCGTAAGACCAAGAGTCTCATCAGGGACAAAAAAACACTGAAAAGAAATCAAATGAGACAACTGATGTTGGATTAAATACAAGATTTTTACTATGGGATACACTATGCACAATCAGCAAAATACGGAGGGTAAACCCAACAGTATTTATGACATACCCGGATTTTATTTAGCTACAATTAGGTTATAGAATTCAACCATCGAAGAGCTAAACTGCTTGTGAAATTATGACTGAGTCAGCCATGGAGATTTGTAATGTAGCGTGTGCAGATTGTGGTGAAAGCTGCAAACATGGGTCAGGATTTTGCTGTCATCCCATTTGTTTTTCGGTGGTTTTCAGGGTTGGCCCTGCCTATCTGAAACTATAAGACAGGCATTTTGTAACAGCCAACATGGGGATAAAGAACTGTTAAAGAACAAGAGTAGGATAGTGGTCATTTTGGGACTGTTAAAAGTGAATGCAAACTCCGCTGTGACTGCTGCCATCTAGCCTTCCATTGAAGCGAAGTGAAAAGTAGCGTAGCGGTAGCGTAGCTTAGGTTGGTTAGGGTTAACCAGAGTATTTACAAGTTGGTTGAAATCTACAGTATGTTTCAAAGTTTAACTGCTTAGGAAGAGAGCGGCAGGTGCTTATAGCAATTGTATGTGAATTTAAACTTTCAACAAAACAACTCTGTTCCTAGAACATGGCTATTAAATCTGTAGCATGTATTAGCCAAATTCAAATTTACAATCCTTCAGATTTGGGTCCTGTTTGATTGGATGACACCTGACACCTACTGGTGGTGACAGCAGGTTTGGCGAACACTTCTAAAGCAGCTACTATGTCAGAATTTGTAATATATTTTAAATTTTTGATGAACGATCATGATCAGCGCTAACCTCGCCGACAAATATGTTGCGTTTGCGGCGACTGCTTCACAACTCTAACGTTTTGGATTCCCTTTATGTCATGCTGTATCTAGCATCCATACATCTTCCTCTTCCTCTTCAGAAATCCACCATTTCCACAGAAAACTAACTAAAAGCGAAGGTGGTGGTGTAAAGGCAGGTATTTGGAGAACAACTAATTTGTAGGTTTGCTGTGCTGCATGCAGTAGCAGCAGCAGCAGCAAGCACACTGCAATTCCCTGCCACTATTTATACAGTGTGTGTATCTTTAGGATTGTGATCTCAGCAGGGAGCTGACTTTGTCCTCTGGTATGAGTAGCCTTTACGGCTTCATGAGCTATAGCATTAACTACCTCCTTTGACTCGGACTGCCAGCTCGGACAAAACGGCAGCCAACCACCAGAGTTCCAGCGGCGGGGAGAAAACAGTGGAGAGCCTGTTTGCCTGATTTTGGGCCTGGCCGGACTGCTCTGCTCTAGCTGGGCACCTTTTCAAAGAGTTTCTCACTCAGTCGCTCAGGGGAAACCTCCTGAGCGAAGCTGCCACATAGGCTGGCTGAAGGAGCTGGTCTGACCCTTGAAGAAGTCGCACCACCACGCATCTATTTTGCATTCAGGACCCCTTGGCGTTACTTTCTGCTCAGGGAGTCCCGTGAATTCAAACTAAAATTAACGTTACTTGGTTAGGTTTAGGCAACAAAACTACTTCAGTAAAAGATTGTGTTTTGGGTTCAAAAAAATTCCATTTCCATTAGTTAAGAAAGTTACCTAAGGAACTTAACTTATGTATGTATTGTCGCTCTTCACACTAAGTCATTTTAAGCTCTAAGCTTTGAAAATTGACATGGATGGGTGATCCAACTTACCCATGGATGATAACAGCCCACTGAGTAATATGGCCATATTGCCTCATATTAACGGTAGTGATACAACACCCATCCAATTGGCTGCTAAGTGGGAGGATTCATCTTTTTCCTATTTTCCACTCCAAATATTTCATATTTTCCTTACCACATTTACCATTTACCTAATGCTTATATGACAATGACACAAGCATGTTCGTGCATGTCCGGTCCAGTGTTGTGCATACTGCTGTAGTGTCAATGTATTGTAAAAGTAGCAACAGCCTTTTAGCTGGAAAGGTAATGCGACTTAGAAGTATTTAATTGGGTTATTGACATTATGAGGAAGGAGACACTAAATCACACACATGTTATTCTTGATAAAGACACATGCACTTGATAAAAAAGATAAAGTTATGAAGATATACACAAGGTGTCTTTGGACTTCTAATTAGTGCAGTTAACGTTGCTAGTATTGAAATCCTTGAACTACTGTTATATGGCTTTATATCATGTCGTAACATTCATATGATTACACTAACTGTAAGTCTGATTGACATAGTTTGTGTGTGTGTGTGTGTGTGTGTGTGTGTAAAGCAGTATATCTTTCTGAAATAGCTTTGGGCAAATTCGCAGATGAAATGAATCAATGCTACCGAACACAGACTTTAAAGTCTGGTAATAACTACCAGACAGTCAGACACTACTACTTGAATTCCATGATTCTGTACATGTGTGCATGCTTTAAGTCTTTTAAGATTGCTTGGAGGTTTTTGAGGTTTTACGTTTATTTCCTTGCTGTATTTCTGCCATGATTAGAGTGCACGAGTGTCTTCATTCAAGCTAGTAACAACCAATCAGACGGTGCCAAGACAAGCTGCTAATCTGACTCATGTTGCCTTTTCCAATCAGTATGCCAGAGTGTTCTCATGCAGTGCTCATGGAGGTTTGACACATCATTCCAACTAATAGAGAGATCCTTGCCTCCAGGATGCAATTACTGTACACGTGTGTGTGTGTGTGTGTGTGTGTGTGTGTGTGTGTGTGTGTGTGTGTGTGTGTGTGTGTGTGTGTGTGTTGTGTTTCAGGATGTGTATGTATGCTGGGATTTCAAACGCTGCCATCTCTGACTCACACTCTTATGTCTAACCATCAGGGGACCATTGCTAATTACTTGGATCCTCACACTGTTTGGTGAATAACAAAGTTGTGAGTTGGATATTAAAAAGGAACAGTTTTCTTTGGAAAATGAAAGAGCCAGACATGATTTCATGTTGGAAACAGCTGATGGGTGAATAGATGGAAGCAATTCTAAACACTGAGGAGGTTGAAGCACACTTCACTGTGCCAGTTTGTATTCTGCGCCAGAAAAACAATTGTAATGAGTATTTAAATAGCATTATTCATGTTGACTTGATCAAACATTCTCATTTAACTAAAGCCATAGTGGTTACTTTCTGATGTAATAATAATAATTGATAAATGATAATTTTGTTAATTACTCAATGGCATAATTTAAATACATCAATCAGATTCACATTTTTGCACGTTTTCCTGAAGTGCGTTGTGAATTCTCCTTGCATCTTTCTAAATATAATAAACTTCTGATGCTGACACGTGGCGTTCACCAGCTGTTAACGCTAGCTCCACGACTGACCTCGTGGCGCTTTGATTTCTCATGCAGTCAGTCATCGAGCTCTTACAACCAAATATTAAGAAGAGTTTTAAGTGTGTTTACATTATGAGGAAAGTAAAAGCATTTCTCAGGGCCCAGTTTGGATGGATTCTTCAGTTAACACATCAGCATTTAGAGCTGCCAGACAATTTCAACATGTTTCTAATACTTATTAATTTCAAATAAAAATTTTCAGCACGTGGTATACGGTATTATTGCATGGTACATAATATGTTATATCTTTGACAATTGACAATAGGAAGGCTTTGGTATCAACAGGAACCAGGTTGGAATATGCAGTGCATCATGGGCTGGGTGCATCCATGGGGAACAGTAACATGTTCCTACAGAGCTGTGATCTAATAAAGAGTCACACACAGTTTGTTTCATTGCAAACACGACATGGTGTCAGAAGTGCTGTGAAACTACACGGGGACAGAAAAGTTAACGGAGTGGGGGAAGGAGCCAGCAGAATGCTAACACACCCTACGCTACCTTTAGCATTTGGCCGAAGACAATCAGGTGTTTACTTTGATCCATTGTATAGCAGACAAAGCTATAATCTAATACAAAAACATCTGCCTGGTCTACAACAGTCTCCATAACACCGCTCCTCCTTTAAAAGGTGCCCTGACACACAAAACCGTTTTTCCTTGTATTTTTTGAAATCTGTTAGGTCCATATGTGTTTTGTGTTATGTCGTGAATGTGAAAGTGAACTGCTACCTCCTCTGTCAGCTCTAGCCACTGAAAGGAAATACGCTGAGAAATCAGGCCAATTACAAAAGCTGGGCAGTCTGACGTGGTGTTGCCTGAGCTCATTACTATTCATGAGCTCGCCCAGTTGCGCTGGGTAAAGGATGCTGATAGCCAGGCTCCCATTGGCTAGCTGTTAGCCAATCAGAGTCAAGCAGCTTAGCTCGTTGAATATCAATGAGAACTGGCACAAATCGAGCTGAGTCTTCCAGCAGGCTTTTTATACCACGCTAGAATGGCTTGAAACAAGGTAACCAAGGCATTTTTTTCCACAACAAATGTTAAAGAGTCCATGGTAGAACTTCAGACATTACCACAAAGTAATGAAATACGTGTGGCAGGGCACCTTTAACTCATTCAGAATCCAACGCAACAACAGCAGTCAGATCACCAGAAGCACCACACAAGGTGAGCTTCTAATCCCATTCAGGAAAAGCACATTTGGTCAATTATCATTTTCTGTAACAGCAATACAAAACTGGAAATCACTGCCTTCTACTATCAAAGATATACATACGTATCACCTTTACAACACGTAGCAGATGGATGTCAGCTCTGTGAAAAGCCTAAATCCATGAATGTTTATTGGTCATCAATGTTCACCATAACTGTCAAATAATCTGTTTGTGCAGGGTTTAGGTAACTTTAAATTAAATTTGTAAATATTTGCCGTTAAATTCCAGTTTATCGTTGTGAAGCACACAAAAGGGCTCCCAGGTTTAAGTTATGTTTGCATTATGTATGTGTTACATGTCACGACATGACCTTGTATTAAAAAAGTTTTTCATTTTTTCCCCATTTTTCCCCTCGCATAAATGTATACAAATCTCCCTTTATCCAGGCGGGCATCGTGTAATGGTGGGGCGTGGAGGGTGGTGACACTGACTAAAATTGAATATCACACTCACTATTTACTTGTTATGGTAACTGTGCTGCCTTTACAACCCAAACTGCCTGATAAAGCTGCTTATCTACTTCCTCGCCCCATCTCAGTGCCTCACCTGGCCTTCTTGTTTCCCTCCTCATGCACCTAAGAGTTGAGTCTTTTCTCTATATAGCAAACTATGTGACTGAAAGACTGGTGTACTCACTGAAAGCAAGCCAAGATTCCACAGTTAAGGAGGAACTATAAAAGAAATAAGAATACAAAAATACAGATCTTGGAACGTGCACAGAGACACTTTTTCCACTATCGCTCCACATATTTTCCTCTTCCTCTTGGTTGGCTGCATTAAGAAGTCATACTAATCATTTTTCCCTTTTTTATTTTTATCTCTTGTTCTTCTTCTTTATCATCAAAATAGAAACACCCCCCTGACTTCAAAAATCCCCACTAAATGTCATGCGGAAGATTTCATTCATTATGAGGACTAGATCACAATAACCCATGAAGTGAGTTGGAGGAGATCAGGGACATCTGTGCAAAAACGCAGACTGTACCAGGAAAGGAATCCATGTCAGACATGAATTAGTTCTACCTTCTTCTCATTCCTCACATAGCGTGCCTCAAAGAATATAAAACGGACTTTCACAAGAGCACAGCTGTAAATATAGCACTAAAACAAATAGCATGTTATTATGACAAGGCGGTATTTAATATCAATGCCTCCCGTCCCACTGAAACTAGTTCACAAGCGCCAAATGTGTATCTGACACTGTCTGAGATGTGGCATTAGTCTGCTCTCAATCATCTGTACAGGATCTTAATTACAAACAAGTGCTCTGTCACAGAGCCTGTCAGAGTGAGAGCACATGGATCCCATCTATATCTAGATCCATCCTCGCTCCTCCATCCTCCATCCTCCATCCTCCATCCTCCATCCTTGCTCCTCCATCCTCCATCCTCGCTCCTCCATCCTCACTCCTCCATCCTCACCCCTCCATCCTCACTCATCCATCCTCCGTCCTCGCTCCTCCATCCTCACCCCTCCATCCTCACTCCTCCATCCTCCTTCCTCCTTCCTCCGTCCTCCGTCCTCCGTCCTCCGTCCTCCGTCCTCCACCCTCACTCCTCCATCCTCTATCCTCCATCCTCACTCTTCCATCCTCCATCCTCTATCCTCCCCCATCTATCCTTGTGGCAGGAATAAGAGCTTTGAGACAGCCTTCAAAAAGGGGGCCAGAATTACTTCTGGCTCAAGCGAGGAGATATCAGATAAAAGACTTGGGAAGCAGTCTTTGTCTTCGTCAGAATCCTCTTCCAGTGTGATTTTATGGAGTCATTCAGAGTAGATGTGGTCACCTGCCTCCTTGATGATGTAAAAAGTGAATAACCAGCAACTGCTTCTTGTAATTGTTGTGCAGAGCGCGAAGGGGCAAAGGGCCTTCATTCGGGGAACAGAGTTTGTGTCCCGGAAGAAGACTAGGGGAAACTGTTTTAAAGGTCCCATGACATGGTGCTCTTTGGATGCTTTTATATAGGCCTTAGTGGTCCCCTAATACTGTATCTGAAGTCTCTTTCCCAAAATTCAGCCTTGGTGCAGAATTACAGCCACTAGAGCCAGTCCCACAATGAGCTTTCCTTAGGATGTGCCATTTCTGTGACTGTAGCTATTGAGGAGGAGAGAGGGGGGGCAAGGTGGAGGGTGGGGGTGTGGCCTTGACCAACTGCCACTTTGCTTGTTTGAAAGCCATGATGTCTCTCTCTCTCTCATGGGTGGGCCAAATACTCTGGGCGGGCAAAGCAGAGAAAGGGGAGGTAACCTTACTCCTTATGAGGTCATAAGGAGCAAGGTTACCTCCCCTTTCCAGATTCCAGATTGGCCCATCTGAGCTTTCATTTTCTCAAAGACCGAGCAGGATACCCAGGGCTCGGTTTACACCTATCGCCATTTCTAGCCACTGGGGGACCATAGACAGGCTGGGGGAACGCATATTAATGTTAAAAAACCTCATAAAGTGAAATTTTCATGCCATGGGACCGTTAACCCAAACCACAATCTTTTCATCTACTTTTCATCTACCGCGAGTATTGACTGTTAGCTAACGTTAGCCTGTTTATAACGGTAACGTTACAGTTAACAGCTAACGAGTCAGAAGCCGACTATAGTGAGCGAGCTGACGATAGCATTACGTTACTTAAAACATGTCACTGACGCTACCACTTTAACGTTACTGACTTACTTCTCTTCATCTCATATGGGACATAAGGCTGCAAAGAGATCTCTCCATCACATTTATTGGCTCATCTCCCTGTGACAGGTGCATCTTGTCTAGCAGCTCCTCCAACTTTTAGAAACACAAGCTAGCAGGACCCACAAAGGGCCAACTTCTTCTTAAGAAGGACAGCACTGTTGTTTCCAACTTGGCCTTTGTTTGTGGTGTGACTCTATCACCTCTATTCTTTAATCTTTTCAGATGAATTTAAATAAAAAGGTTGATGATTGATCATATAATCATTTTCAAAACATTCAAAACTGTTACTGTGTTATCTCTGTTTCAAAAGGCAGCAATAAATAACACATTCAAATCTAGAGTGTTCATGTAATTTAGCAGTGGAATTAATTAATGCATAATAATTGTGATAATCATGAAACCTTGATTATTTTTTAGACAATAATCATAACAACAAAATCTATAGTCGTTGCATACTGATTACTGCTTGCTGCTGTGCAGGTAGTGTACCGTTGCCGTGGGTTTATGACAGCTTTTCCAACAGCTGCATGAGAGCATCCAGACACACCTGTGCGTCGCCCTTTGAGACGAAGATAAACAGAAGCTCTGATCTACTATTTTATCACGTTGCCAGTGACAACAGAGCACTCATCTCCCTATCTGACAAACCTCTAACAGGCCTCCACTCAGCTGCCCATTAAACCAACCAGCCCTGTTAGTGTTTGCAGCTGGGGAGTCACAATGTCCGCTCCCTCACTATGACATTTGTAGCACACGTTTGAATACACAAACACTCACTCAAACACATACATAAGAATCCATGAGTGTGACTCTCAAGCAGTAAACCACATGCACACCACTATTACAGGCACGTCATAAGAATGCAATGCTGGGGGAGAACAATGTGAGGCATTTGTGGAGGAATAAGCCATGGCAGTGCTCCAATAAACAAATAGGGACTTCCTGCTGCATATGTCCTCAATGGGAGGAAGGAACCACAACCCTGACCCTCAGTGCTCTGTGTGTGTGTGTGTGTGTATTATTTTTTACACAAACTACTCTTTTGATGGAGCTACTGAACTTGTCAGATTTAGTATTAGGGTTTCCGCTCCCGGGCTTGCCTGTTACGTTACGTCTTCCCGTTATAATGATGCAGAATGGCGTTGTCTCATGCGTATTGGTCACTGTAGGGATCAATAACAGGAAGATCAGAGTGCTGCATCAGCTGACTAGCTGCGTTAATATCCTCCTTGCTTGTTGCCTTTTCTGTGGCTGTTTTTCTGCCACAATATTTCATGTTTATGGGTAGGCAGGTTGCTAGCCAAATGATCCCACCTATAAAGCTCTGATTGGTTGCCTGCTTTACAGTCATCGATGTGAACAACACCAGACCTATCTGAACAAATTCCAGATGTGGGTCGTAATTCAAGGGTCTGGAACCAGGCTTGGGCTAGGTAGTTATCCACCATACACTCAGTGTCCCCTTTATTAGATATATGATGAGTAGAAAGCAACATGCATGCTCTTGCTTTGTCTTCTCTGGAATGCAAAAAATTCTCCCAAAGATCCATTTCCAAAGAAATGTACACCTGTACAATCAAATGCAATCCAATACAACAGCCCTGTCATGACATCTGCCTTTATAAAGCTCGTCATGTTCACTTTTTGGCAAAATTGTCATACCTGACCATCACACGACAATCGCCGTTTATAGTATCAACCAGGTCAATCCCGTGAATCATCACTGCGATTGCGCATTATCTGTCTTTGCTATGAGATCATCCTTCCCTCCGACCCAGGCCGGCATCGACCTTCTTGGATTGTCCAATTTCTGAGGCATTTCGATGGGCCAATCAGGACTTTAATCTTGTCTGCTACGTGACGAACGCATGAAAACACTCTCGACCTTAGACCTGTATTTTCATTCTGCATAATGAGTACTTTTACTTTAAAGTGCTCATATTATGCTTTTTGGCTTTTCCCCTTTCCTTTATTGTATTATATATATTTTTGTGCATGCTATAGGTTTACAAAGTGAAAAAGCCCAAAGTCCAACCCAAAGGGACTTACCATCTCCAACAGAAAACACTGTTCCCAAA
Organism: Perca fluviatilis; assembly: GCF_010015445.1. Lineage (NCBI taxonomy): Eukaryota > Metazoa > Chordata > Actinopteri > Perciformes > Percidae > Perca > Perca fluviatilis. The sequence continues at coordinate 8,477,259 of NC_053118.1, read as the reverse complement.
CTGCTCCAAACAGCTCTATTGTAGTCCAGACTTTACTTCAGAGACAAACGCTCGTCACTTTGTAACACACGTTATAATGCTCGCCTAGCTGCTAGCGTGGCACTCCGTCATGCTCTGCAACTGACTGGCTAGCAGTGCTTACCTAGGTACTGAGCATGTGCGACTCCAACAAAGATGGTACAGAAGTGAGATACCTCACTCTGTAGCTAAAACAGAGAGCTCAACACACAGGGTGAAAAGAGGAGCTGCAGCAATGTGCAGTACAACAAATATAAGGTGTTTTCTGAAAATTAAACCACATAAACCTATTCTAGTACAACCTCTAAATACAAGTATGGACCTGAAAATGAGCATAATATGAGCACTTTAAGTAGTATATTGTGATGATAATACTTTTGCAATTTTAGTTAAGTGCCAGTCTGCTGTCTCATACTCCACACTCCATCAGTAAGACTAGCTCTTCTACAGTAGCATAAAAGTAATAGAACTGCATCTGGCTGTGTAACCCTGTGTTGTAGAATGTCAATAAATGAACCGTCATATTTGTTTTACCACAAAGGTCATAGTTAGTGGTGTTCTACTGAAATATTATATTGGTAGATGTTTCTAATATGGGTTAGGGTTATGTATGTACATAGGTAATCAGTATAAAATATAACTACCATTGAGAAAAAAGAGCAATGGAAGTGAATTCAGGTCAAAAGGTCTTATCTGTGGACATTTCAGCCGGTTTAAAAGAGCTCATTCAGGTGAAGGATTGTCAGTCTCGACACTTGACTACGTGGGAGGTTTTATGCAGTATACAGCAGATAAAAGTTACCGTTTAGTCAGTGAGGTGGGAAAAAGAGCAATCCAATCGCCTTTAATGATTCTGGCACATAAGAAGAGAATCCATGAGCTGGCCCGTAGCAGCAGACTGAGTCTACCTCACTGTCATTCCCTACAGCGCTGCTCTGTGTCTCTGGGCGGTTCACTGTGGGCTGGAGATGTTTCTGATTTGAGTTAAACACAGACAGGAAACCATATGTCTGAGCTCTCCAGACACACACACACACACACACACACAGGCTGAGACAGACACCCACATTTTCTTCTGAGCAGTGAGGGGCGCCAGCCAATCACAGCGCAGTACGCACCCAGCTGCATGTCTGCGACCACACTGAGGATTCCCCGACTCATGTTTACATGTGATGCAAAAGACCACGTTTCCATTTCCTGTTTGTGATGACGGTGCAACATCCAGTCATTCCACAACACAGTGTTCTAAATAAGTCCTAAAACCAGCAACAACTTCTGAAAAGCACAGTTTTACGTGCCAAAACACGTAAAACAGTTTCCCTGTCGGTGGTTGGAGAGAAAGTCAGAGAACAAGGCCGAAGGGGAGGGGGGTGAGAAGATGACAGTAAAGAGGGGAATAACGACTTACTCCATTATAGAGAGCAGCAGGAAATGGAGGGGCAAAGAACAGCAAACGCCAGCACTCGTCTCATCATTTACAGTTGAGGAAGGGTTAGAGATGTATTCTACTACCCTAAAGGCTCTTTTATACTTCTGCGAAAAATCTATGCCGTTGCTACGTGCGTAGGTGTGGAGACACAAACCTTCGCCGGACCCTACGCCGTAGCCTGACGTGCACCTCTCGAAAAATGTAACCACACGTCGCGGCGACGCACTGTGACAACTTTAAAAGTTTCAATCAGCTGTGCAGTGGGACCGCCCCTTAAACAGATGATGAGCCCCGGTGTTTTTGAGAGGGAGGAGACAGAGAGCACTTCCTGGTTGCGGGATTGAGTGGAACGTGTCGGAGGGGAAGCAGTGTACAGGGTCAGCGGAGCTACAGCTCAGTTGCGCGGCAGATTCAGTTAAGGTCGTTTTAATCCCTTTAAAACGCGTTGTTCGCCACTGACAGCTCATCAACGAACGGCCTACCTTAAAACCGGATCACTTCACTTTCACCTCTCAGCAGCTCACCGACAGCAGTCTTCACCCAAAACTCCTGCTAAACTCGGACTGGATTCACGGACTGACTGCACTGACTACTTGACTGACTGACTGGTATAAACGTTGTAAGTCAACAAACCTTTTTACTTTACCTTGAAAGTGTCTTTATTTGTGTTTATTGCTGTGCACCACGAGCAGACTTCAAGACTGTATTGGAACTGACCAATTACTTGTTGTGCTCTAAAACTGAACTAAGTACTAAAGAAAACCTGAGGCAGATTTCTTTTTGTTGGATTTTCTTTTGTGGATTGCTCTATTTTGGATTTCTCATTTTTGGACATTTGGACGATACACTTCTTTCTTGTGCTTGGCTTACCTTTGTGTTAATTATATGATCTTTGATTTGAACCTTGGAATGTGCATTGTGTTTTGTTGGGTTTATGTTTTCGTTGTTTAATGTGTATAGGGTGTACATTTTTATATGTGCGCGCTTGTGTGGTTTGATCTAGATCCCAAAACTAAACATACAAAATACAACTGACCTAAACCTTGAACCATCTTATCTTAGATGTCAGGAGAGAGACCTGGCTGGCACCCCATTTAGAAAAGAACAAAACAAAACGGATTTAGACAAACTGTCACATAAAAGTGGCACCCCAGATGGGACTTGAAAATTACCATTGAATGACAAACCAAATAACTCAACAAAATAAAACCACAACCGTTGTGAAGATACAACCTTTTTTATTTTCTGGTACAAAAATCCAAACAAAATGGCCGCTGACTCAGAGTCATGGTGGAGTAAAATGGAAGGAGGATCAGCAGAGTCACCACTGGAAATGGCCAAGGGCATGCCTGCAGAGGAGTTACCTCCTACAACATATTCTCTGTTGGACATGGACCTCACTTTTTTTTCTGAGCTTGCTCAGCCCTTAGCTCCACAAAGAGCCGTCCAAACAGACGAGTGTCATGGAGGACCTCAGCCTGAAACTTCCGCCTTAAAGGAGACATATCCTGGCGATGGGATTAGGCAACACCTTCAGGAAATTGTGGAGGAACACCGTCACCACCGGCAGGAACTAAAAGGGAACATGGCGCAAATGATAAAAGACATTACAAATCATACTAAACAAGAAACCAAAGCACTGACAGACCTATTTCAGGAACAACAAAAGGAGATTATCAAGCATGTGGATAAACGGCTTGAATATCTGCAATCACAATTCAATGCATCCCTTGGCTGGAGACTAAAAAACTATCATACTGACCTGCTGAAGGATCTTTTCTCCGTTCTCACCCCGATGTCTGGTGCAGTAGCCCATCTGCAGGAGGGGCTGTCCCACTGCAGAAACACCATACATTCACTGTCTGAGGAATTGACAGCATCCAAAGTTACCACCACCATTACCCCTGCAAGTGGGCAATCCTCCTCTGAGGGTCTACAAGGGGAAAAGCCCCTGCTCATTTCACAACGCCCCAGATTGCAATCCACCGTACATCCTGGCATGGCCGATGTCAATTTTGGGTCACCAGGTGGATCCACCATTCACGGAGAGGTAAAAAACAGAGTCATGGGTAAGAGCCCTGTAAAGCTACAATTTCCGACATTTGGGGGACTGAATGATGCACCTGACCCGCTCCAATACCTGGAAAGGTGTGACGATTTCCTTGCTCTCACACCGCTCACAGATGAGGAACTCCTTGCCACCCTGCGTAATGTACTTCATGGAACTGCACGAGATTGGTGGGATGTGGGCCGCCATAAAATCCACACATGGAAGGAATTTCAACACCAGTTCCGTGCTGCCTTCCTGTCAGAGGACTATGAGGATGAACTGGCAGAGAGGGTGCGCAACAGAGTTCAAGGGGATGGTGAAAGCATCCGAGATTTTGCCTACATGTACCAGTCACTGTGCAAACGCTGGAAACCACAAATTGAGGAAGAAGAAATCCTAAAAATGATTCTGAAAAACATTAACCCCCAACTGGCCAGCCAGCTGAGAAGTAGCAGAGTCACCTCTGTCAACGCACTTGTCCGCCTTGGTCAGCAACTTGAGAAGGAGCACGTAAAACCAGCTGCAATATGAACAGAAAAAGAACTTATTGGGGAAAACCCCCAAGCCTGCTACCTCTGAATCTGCTGCCCGGTCTCTTAACACCAGAGAAAATCCTGTCCGAACAAACCAACCCAGCCAAAACCGACCCTCCCTTGTGTACTGTTGGCGCTGCAAAGAAAGTCATGCACCAGCTTCCTGTCCGCAGTGGACCTGTAACAGAGCTTCTTCTAGACCTTCACAACAGCAAGCTGCAAAAACTACTCATGGCCAAGATGGTCATTCCACACTGGGTTCCCTCACACACTCAGGTTACCTGGGAGACGCTACATTTGGAAACACCTCCTCATCCCCACTTGGTAGCCTGCTTCCTTGTCAGTTGAGGGTTCCCTTGAACATTGGTCCATGGAAGGGAACCGCTATCCTCGACACTGGTTTATCGTACACCCTGATAAATGAAAATGTGTGGTCAGGAATCAAAAGACAGCAGGACGTACTAAAGCCTTGGACTAGAGGGCCCTTGTACCTTGCAGATGGAGAAGGAAGACAACATTTAGGTTGGTGTGAAATGAACCTCACCTTGCAGTTACACCCAGTGGCCTTACCTTGTGTCATCTTGCCTGCTCGCAGCCTTGCTTTCACTGCAGTTGTGGGACTGGACTTCATATTCATTTCCGGCCTACAGTTTGACGTCTCTGAGCACCGCTACTGGTTTAAATCCAACAAAAAGCAGCAATACCAGTTTTTGAGAGACTCTGCAGCAGGACTTAATGCGGTTCTTCCTTCGCAGCTTGCCTTCTTCTCTGCTGTGGCTCCTGTGGACCTGGTTCCTCTGCCACCCTGCCATGACCTCCTACAGACCGCCTGCAACAATGCTCATCTGGATGAATTTGGGAAAAATCAGTTGTTGTGTCAGCTACAGGAAAACTCAGACGTCTGTTCAGAAACACTGGGATGCACTCGTGTTCTCACACACAATTTTTCTTACCCATGAAGTGCCTATCAAACAGAAGCCCTATCGTGTATCACCAACAAAACTTCAAGTAATCAAAGAGCATGTAGAGGACATGTTGGACAAAGGCATCATCGAGCCATCATTCTCTCCGTATGCTGCTCCAGTCGTCTTGGTACCTAAGAAAAATGACCCAAAACTAAGATTCTGTGTGGACTATAGGAAAATGAATGCAGCAACTCACACCGATGCTTATCCATTACCTAACATCCAAGAAATTTTGGAGTCGCTGGCTGGAGCTGTGGTGTTCACTACCTTGGACCTCAATAGCGGTTACTGGCAGGTTCAGATGGATACGGACAGCAAAGAAAAAACTGCTTTCATCTGTCCCTTTGGCCTCTACCAGTTCAGGGTAATGCCATTCGGACTCAAAAACGCCCCAGCCACCTTCCAACGGCTGATGGAACTGGTTCTTGGGGACCTGGGGGGAAAAACCTGTTTTGTGTATTTGGACGACATCATTATCTACTCCAATACAGTTCAGCAGCACAACCAGGACATACAGGCAGTGATGGACAAGCTAAGAGAGGCTAACCTGACCGTGAACATGAAAAAGAGTCAGTTCTTCCAGACCTCGTTGAAGTTTTTGGGCCATATCGTCTCCTCTGCTGGAGTTGAAGTTGACACAGAGAAGACAAACGCAGTACAGGATTACCCTGTTCCTCAGAACCTCAAAGAACTGCAAAGATTTCTTGGGATGGCTGGATGGTATCATCGCTTTGTGCCCCAATTCTCACAATTGACCGAACCACTCAACGCTCTTAAAAGGAAAGGAGCCAAGTACATTTGGACCCCTCCATGTCAGTCAGCGTTTGAGGCCCTAAAACAACATCTGGTTTCTCCACCAGTCCTGGGACATCCTGACTTCAACCTTCAATTAGTTGTTTACACTGATGCCAGTGACGTCGGCTTGGGGGCTGTCTTGACTCAACAGACTGGATTGGGTGCAGAACAAGTCCTCGCCTTCGCCAGCCGTACTCTGAATCCGGCCGAGAGAAACTACTCCACAACGGAGCAGGAATGCCTTTCTGTCGTCTGGGTCCTGGAGAAATGGAGGTATTACTTGGAGGGCAGGCACTTTACAGTTGTTACGGACCATTCTTCTCTTGTTTGGGTTTTTAAAACCCAAAAGCCCAGCACTCGGCTGATCCGGTGGGCACTCCGCCTCCAGGAGTTCTCCTTTACTGTTGAATACCGCAAAGGAAAATATAATACAGTGCAGGATGCGCTGTCAAGAGCTCCCCTTCTTGACCACCAACACCAACATGCCACTTGTGCAGCAGTGCTGCGATCCAAGAGGGACACCGCTAAAAACCTTCAAGTAACCGATGAGGATATTTGGAAAGCCCAGCAGGAGGATTCAGTCATCCAAAACCTGTATGATAAAATCATGGAAACGGGAGAAGTGATGAAAAATCCGACAACCAAGTTTACTGTTTTGGAGGACAAGGTTTACAGAGTGGTGCAATTACCTCACAAAACACTCTACCAAGTATATGTGCCATCATCACTCCGCCCACAGCTTCTCCATTATTATCATGATGATCCTTTGTCTGGTCATTTTGGGAGATACAAAACGTATAAGAGGTTGCAAGCCCTTGTATACTGGCCTAAGATGAGCATAGATGTCAGAGAACATGTGAAATGTTGCCATATTTGCCAGCTGCACAAACCTGAGACCCGGAAACCTCCTGGAAAACTGCAACAAACTCTGGTAAATGAACCTTGGGAGATGTTGGGAGTTGACCTCATGGGACCTTTCCCTCGAAGCTCCAACGGCAACCTCTACCTCATTGTCTTTGTGGACTATTACACCAGATGGGTGGAAATGTTTCCCCTTCGCAAGGCAACAGCAGAGACAGTTTCCCAAATCCTGCGAAAGGAGATTCTGACTCACTGGGGTGTGCCAACTTACATCCTCTCTGACCAAGGCCCGCACCGTCATCAGTCCGTCTTATCATCCTCAAACTAACCTGACAGAGAGGATTAATCGAAATGTGAAGGCCATGATCGCTTCATACGTGGAGGAAAACCACAAGAACTGGGACAAATACTTACCAGAATTCCGCTTTGCATTGAACTCAGCAGTACATGAGTCTACAGGAGTCACACCTGCAGAGCTCAACATTGGACATCTTCTGAAAGGCCCCTTGGATGATGAGCTCAAGCCACAGCTCTGTGACCCTGATGCACCTGCATATGCTACTGCGAGCCAGATAGCGGAGTTCAGGAAATTCGTAAACAGCAACCTGGATAAGGCAAGACAAAGGCAAAAGAAGAACTATGACAAAGGAAGGAGAGACAGTGATTTCTCTGACAGAGATCGTGTCTGGATCCGTACTCACCCTTACTCAAAGGCTGATAAGTCGTTTTCAGCAAAACTAGCACCACGGTGGAAAGGTCCTTATCGAGTCACCAGAAAAACAGGCCCCTTAAACTATGATGTAGTTTTGGAAGATACAGGAGAAGATCTACGTGTTGTTAACGTGGCCCAACTCAAGCCATGCTATCCCACGGCTGAGGAAATGGACAGAGAACAACGTCGACGGATCCTTGATATCTTTGAAGAGGAAAGCGATGAGGGAGACTTCCCAGGCTTTTCTACGAAGTAAAGATGTGTAGACACTGCATCTGGAGATTGCCTTCCAAGGATGCGGCTTCTTTCAGGGGGGAGGGAGTGTGACAACTTTAAAAGTTTCAATCAGCTGTGCAGTGGGACCGCCCCTTAAACAGATGATGAGCCCCGGTGTTTTTGAGAGGGAGGAGACAGAGAGCACTTCCTGGTTGCGGGATTGAGTGGAACGTGTCGGAGGGGAAGCAGTGTACAGGGTCAGCGGAGCTACAGCTCAGTTGCGCGGCAGATTCAGTTAAGGTCGTTTTAATCCCTTAAAAACGTTGTTCGCCACTGACAGCTCATCAACGAACGGCCTACCTTAAAACTCCGGATCACTTCACTTTCACCTCTCAGCAGCTCACCGACAGCAGTCTTCACCCAAAACTCCTGCTAAACTCCGGACTGGATTCACGGACTGACTGCACTGACTACTTGACTGACTGACTGGTATAAACGTTGTAAGTCAACAAACCTTTTTACTTTACCTTGAAAGTGTCTTTATTTGTGTTTATTGCTGTGCACCACGAGCAGACTTCAAGACTGTATTGGAACTGACCAATTACTTGTTGTGCTCTAAAACTGAACTAAGTACTAAAGAAAACCTGAGGCGGATTTCTTTTGTTGGATTTTCTTTGTGGATTGCTCTATTTTGGATTTCTATTTTTGGACATTTGGACGATACACTTCCTTTGTGCTTGGCTTACCTTTGGTTGTTAATATGTATGATCTTTGTTTTGAACCTTGGAATGTGCATTGTGTTTTGTTGGGTTTATGTTTTCGTTGTTTAATGTGTATAGGGTGTACATTTTTATATGTGCGCGCTTGTGTGGTTTGATCTAGATCCCAAAACTAAACATACAAAATACAACTGACCTAAACCTTGAACCATCTTATCTTAGATGTCAGGAGAGAGACCTGGCTGGCACCCCATTTAGAAAAGAACAAAACAAAACGGATTTAGACAAACTGTCACAGCACGTTGCTCGGCCGTGGCTTGGTAGCATTGCATTTCCCCCCCGACTCATTTCCTGGTTCTCCTTCTCCATAAACAACATGAAATCAAGGAGAGGGTTAACTTTTCCTGCTGCAGATTTACCACCTTGGTCAGAAAGCACAGGGGAGACCCTTTGTTTCTCTCTAGAGTCACAACTCGCTCCGAAGCTAATCGGAGCTAATCGACGCCGATTAGCTCCGAAGCTAATCGGCGTCACTCTCTCACTTTCTCCCTCGCTCTAGCACCCACTCCCCACACACGCACACACACACACACGCACGCCGGCTCGAGGCACACACCAACGCACAAGTAAACAAAGAGTTTCGCGATTGACCCTCCGGAAACCACACAACCCCTATAGCGTCCTGGCGGTGAAATGCACCGCGATGCAAAGAAACGCATTTAACCCCGACGCAGAACTCCGAAATGGTCACGACGCCGTAAAAGCTATGGTGTGGACGCGGAAGCATAAAACAGCCTTCACCCTGTCCAGCTGTCAACAGATGACCCGGGGAATGTTCAATCTGAAGACAGTGTGCACCGTTTTGCTACAGTATCCGAATGACATGTTTCATTGAAAACAACGTGCAACAACGTGCAACAACGTGCAACAACGTGCAACAACGTGCAACAATGTGCAATGGGCTTTGAAGTAAGTTTTCTCTCATCTGGTGGGTGTGTAAGAAGTGCTACCCAATCAGCAGCGACGCTGTACTAAAAACACATTGTACCTTTGCACACAGCATACCTTTGCAAACAACAGGGGGGTTCAACGCACAATCTTTTCCCTTTGAATAATGTTTTTTCGGGGCTGATTTGTCTAATTGCTTCCCGTAGCGGTCACATCAAATATATTCAGAGCAGCCGTACCTAGACAAACATGTCTTCAAAGGATGAGGCTGGCATAATATATATGGTTCTTATTGGTAACAAATCTCACAAAAAGGCCCAAACCAGCTGTGAGTGTATCTCCTAACAAGTTTTGTGTGTGTATCACAGCTGATGGATCATAAAAACCAGCAGTGAGCCTCTGCTGTTCTTTCATCACCATAAACACACACACACACACACACACACACACACACACACACACACACACACACACACACACACACACACACACACACACACACACACACCATCCTGCTGACACTAATACTCACAACAGCACCACATGTGGATTCATCCATCGCTGAAAATAGTCCTCAACAAAGATGGTATTTCCTCCTGTTTGACTCACTTTTAACAAAACCTACAGTTGCCAGCATTTTAGGAAATTACTAAGCTTCTCTTCTTTCTTTTTTTTTTAAATGAAAATATATAAAATATCTTCCTGCTGTAGTTGGAGACTGATGAGAGCAGAGAGACTTGCCCAGAACACAGCTGAAAGATGCTTCAATGCTCAGTAGAGCCGAGGGGAACCGCAGAGATAATTCTCTGGGAGTTCATCACTAAAAGTGACCCCTATATATGCACTGTACTCACTGGGGGAGAATAAGAGGTTGTCGTTACACTCCTCATAGTTACAGGAGCAGAAGTGAGCCATCCCGCTCGTCGTGTTCTTCTCCTTCATCACACAGGTGGAGCTGTTGTAGTCATCCAGCAGAACTCCATAGAGAGGCACGGACGGGTCATGACACAGAGTTTCAATGGAAAAGCCGGTCTCATTCTTCCTCCTAAGAGACAGACAGACAGAAAGACAGACAGATGAATGTAATGTAATGTAATGTAATGATTCAAATTGTATACATTGAAGCTATCTATAATTATCTAGTAAATGATATGTAAGAGCCAAAGGCAGCTCTGTGCGCTCAGGTACCTACCAGATAGAGACACAGACCTCGTTGTATTCCACACAGATGGATGTGATGGAGCAGTTGGTCGTGCAGGTTCCCGTACCATTGCAGGAGGAAGGCTCCACATCGCAGAACTTACAAAGCTGCTCCCGACCTATAAAAGGGGGCATACCTGCAGAAGACAGAAACATCGCCATCAGGTTGGCTTCACACTGAAAACATGCAACCTCTAATGGCAGCTCTCGGAGTGTGCAGAATTCACGCTCTGGCTTGAAGCAGAACAATGTTGGTAGGTTAATGAATAAATTACGCAACAAATAGTCATCAAACACATGTATTGATGGAACTGCTACATGACACCAATAGTACGCCCATGGGTTTGGTAACTTTTCAATGTTGCAGCACAAAACAATGGCAGTGTTGGTCTTTGGTTCACAGCAAGCAACAATGAAATGTGTTGTGGATATGCATGGTCCCCAGATGATGAAGCAACGTGACGGTTGTGATTAGGAACACAACAACGGGGAAACAAAAGGCCACGCGCGGGCCACGATCCCTGGTCTCCGGGGTGAAAGTTTAATTTTTTTTATTTTTATTTTACCTTTATTTAATCAGGAAGAGACTCATTGAGATTAAAAATCTCTTTTTCAACAGTGTCCTGGCCAGGACAGTCCTATGCTGTTTGACCCATCCACCACCCCAACCAACCTCCTTACGCGGATCTTTCGGCATTTCATACTACTCGCTACCGTAGTCGTGCTGTGATCACGAAATATGCTTCCCATTGAAATACATTAGTTACATTTCCGTTCTGGCCACCACAAAAAAAAAAAACGAGAAAAACGTGCCTGTGTACACGAATCAATAGATTAAATAACGTGACCATTTCACGGACTGCCGTGAGACTGGCTTGTAATATTTCAGGTGATGCACAGGAAACAACAAAATCTAATGAAGCCATTGTCATTAAACATGATTAGCACATTCATTCTTTTCAGAGGATGATCCTTTCCTTTTGGGACACTACATATGTTTTGGGACCTTTCTTCATTGTACACTATCATTGCAAGTATTACATAACTGTGAGATGTATTGAATAAATTCATTCTTATAAGGAAATAGGTTTTTCGTTCATATCTGATGACGCATTGGGGTCATTTTTGGATTTATCACAGTAAATATATGACATATTGGACCTGAAAAGTCTTTCAGACAAGTCAAGTCTCACAACTTCCTTTTAGTGACTTCATTCTGATTCAAGTCCAAGTCCCAAGCTTTTAGCTGTGTTACCTAAGTTATACACAAAGTTGCTTATTGGTTGGAAGTTTTGTGCAACTTGCTCTACAAATCAGTGACAATTCCTGCTGCAAATAAATAAAGGGAAAGATTGAACCTGGTACACACGGCACTGTGAAATACATACCATACTTCACACAACTGTCAACACAGACAACCACAACCAATGAAAGATCTCCAACGGGATGCACTGCAGGGGATGACATCAACCACCTCAAATGTGCTGGATTGGCCAAAGGAAACCACAGTGACCCACCAACACAGACAACCACAGCTGAATCAATAGGCAGGCTGAGCCAAGGTACAGTCACTTCTTACATCAAACCACTTTAGATACATAACCCAAAACCTCACGGACAAAAAACCTTCAAATACAACTATGCAAAGGGATTTCCTGAAAGAATTAATAAATCCCATCTCTTCCCATCTTTTTTTTAAACTCATTAAAGACAGGATGTGGAGTGAGGCTGTGACTTCCTGGAAATAAGAGGTGAATGTACAAATCTGTCAACCGTGAAAGTCAAATCCATCCGATAAATGATTCACAAGCTCCCCAAAAACATGACAAACAAGGCTAATTATAGACAGGCACACACTGACCTTGTTTCACATTTACTGGATCGTTTCTGTTCACATTTAACAGGTTATAGCTCAAATCAGCATTTATGTTCCTGAGCCTGATATTAAAGAACTACTCATCCCCACAGATACAGTTACACTGTTTGATATCATCACCGTGTTTGGTTGGAAGGTATTGCATGTGGTACAGTGGCTGGCTGGTAGTGTAGTACAATCAGCAATCAACAATCAGTACAATCTTAACCCGGCATTCCCCTTAGCCTCTGTGATCTCCGTGGGCTCCGTGACCTGTTCAGACCTGCCTCTCTGACTCCAAACCCCCTGATTTATGGCCTAGTAAGGCTGTGTAAGAAACCCAGGTAATCCATGTTAACCTGTGTTAGGCTGAAGATTACACAGCTTAAATATCCCTCTTTATGCGTCTAAAAAGGAAGGTCCCCCATTTGGCTTTTTTTGGTTCAAATAAGGTGGTTGGATCTCTGTGTGTATCCAGGCGCTGTGGTGCAGAAGGGTGGTTTCAGAGCTGAAGAAACCCTCCTTCAGCGTCTGCCCTGGTTCAGCTTCACTGAGCAGTACACTGAATTCCTTCCAGCTCTGTACTTTGTACAGTATATCAGCTTTTCCTACACCTCTTGTTGAAATGAGCAGCAGAGTTACTGCTTCTGGTTCTTAAAATCGACGACTATCTACAGCACTAGCTACTTCGATGTGAACCTGTGTGATTTGGAACAATTAATTAACATTAACATCCAAAAAGGTCAAATTAAATGTTCCCAGCACATTGCTGCCTCGCTGTTATTTCTTTTTTAAATTAGACATCACTGTGAGTTACAACTGCTTCTCTCTTATCCATCATGTAACAGTGCGGCCCTCCATATCTACCCACTTACTGGACCTCAGTCTGTTAAGCTGTAGCATTTAAACGGTGAAGGTCTTGGCCTTGTGGGAAATGGTGTTTGCAACAACGGCTTGTTTATTGCTAAGGCCGTATGGTCAAAATGAAATGATTTTTAATTTTTTTTTTACTAAAAATAACTTTAACAATAACTTACTTCACCAGTAAATTGCTGTTAAAACAACAAAAACAACCACTAGATGAAAAGAAGTTCCAGTCACCTGCATATGTGGCCGACCTACTGCAGCCTTATCTGACAGCGCGTCCTCTAAGGTCTAATATGTAACTTCTATTAACTGTCCTCCACCCGGCTAAGGGCCCCTTGGTGATCGAGCTTTCCAGTCAGTAGCACCGAGACTTTGGAACACTCTGCCTCCTACCTTACCTTACTCTCTGCTGTTTCTGGGGATTCTTTGAAAAATCCCTAAATGACCTACCTTATTAAACTGGCTTTTGGTTAACCTGTCTGCACTTTATCTGTTATGTATTACTTTGTGTACATTTTAATATCTATCATTTGTGTGTTTAAGCACTTTGTGATTTTTATCTGGGAAAAGCACTCTATAAATAAATTGTACTTACTAACTTACAGTGTTAGTAAGTACAATTTAAGTGTATTTCAGACACATTCCTGTATTGCAGGATTAGTGATTAAAGCACAAACAACACTGTGATCAAGGAAATATTACATTATTAACATCAACTACATGATATAATCATCAATCTTAGTTGTGAGGTGGTGGAGGGAGCTTATCAGCAGAGTAATTATGAGAAGTGTCAAGTTACTGTTTAATGGCCAATGCCGTACAATAGCATGGACGCGACTGGACATGACTTGTCAGCTGATAGCAACAGAGCCGGTGAATGAGCCAGTGATTGTGAAGCATGAATGAAGCAACAACCGTTGACATCAGTTAACACAAACACAACTCTAAACTAACGCTACGCTCCATTACTGGTTGCCATAGACGGAACTAACCGAGTTTGGTTTTAGTCAGCTGACTGGCAGTACATTGTACAGAGATGACTTTAGTTATTATCATCGGAGTCAAACGGTTCAATTAAAGCGTTCAGATAACAAAGATGCGGATAAAGAACATGCCCACATATCCTTAAAAGACTCTCTACAGATAGAGTTAGGACAGAGGAGGTCTGATCCGACATATAGCCACTTCACCACGATGAAGGCCTAAACACAACAGCAGCCCTCGCACGTCTGACATCCAAGACAGAGACAAAACAACTGCACGCAGTGCAGTCTGTGCTATCGCTAAATCAATTGAGCATGTCTCCAGAGCTGAACTGTGAAAGCCGACCAGAGAAGGTCTGACTCGCATGAATTCTCATTAGCCTCCCTCATGTCGTCAATCGCTACACAATCTCTATGCATTCTTCTCAAAGACTACGCTGCTGAAGTGTACTGTGTGTTCCTACGAGTGGATGTGTGTCTTTGTGCGCACAAAGCAGTTAATATACTTTCAAGACACATTCCGTCACACAGAGTCTAGTGTGGGGCAGGACAGAGTGTAACGCCCACCCAACCTCAGAGACCAATAAAACCTGCTGATTTAGTGCAGCAGACTGAATGCATGTGAATGAGTTGCACTGTGCAGTCATTGAGCTCAGTCATTCCATTACGGTGTTGATTCATCTTTATTGCACCGTTGTGATGACTGATTACTCATTAACAGCACATCAAGGATCCCTGCAGGGAAATTTGTTGCACAGCCAGCAGTAACCACATAACCATCAGACAAACAATAAGCAATAAATACAACTAATAGATCTTTATAGTAGATTTTTTTGGTTTTTGAAATGGCAGCAGGGACAGAAGAGTTCTTCAGTCTATTTGTCCTGCATCTTTGCAGATTGTATCTGCAGCCTAGGGTGACCAGACAAATTCAGGACAGTCCCGAAATCCAAGCAGTTGTCCCGAATCCCGAATCCTGCCCTAATTGTCCCAAAAATTTGAGCAAAGTCTCAAGAGCAGACTCTGGAGTAGTTCTAGTCTGATAGAACATTAGAAACTGTTCATGGTGATTGAGTCGTCCTGCAGCCAGCTCCCGGTCCGGCAGATGGTCCGGGGCGCTCTGCCTGCGACCCACTTCCGAAACGTTCCGAAAGTCCTCCTCGTCTCCAAAATAAAAGCCCCCATCCCCCCGGAGACAACGGGGTGGCATCACAGCTGAGGGACACCACAGTCTGGAGTTGAAATACTTAACCAAAGGTTAATTACAAAAAATACAACCGTTTAGTCCCCTTTTTATGTTATAGAGTAAATGAAGAGAGCGCAAGTCGCAGCCATGAGGCCAGGGAAAGTGCACGTGCAGGCAGCCAATAAAAATAATAAATCACTTTGGTGCAGAGTTTTTAAATTCATGGACCCCGTCTCGTCCCAAATTTTACCCATTCTCATCTGGTCACCCGAGTACAGCCAGACCAAAGCAACTTGAACTCCTTGGGCGGACTGGCTGGCTATGAACAGCCAGGACCGACTGAGCCTTCTTAGGGGGCAGTAACCCTAACCCTAACCCAATCATCCCCACTTTGGCCACTCACCCACTTCTCTACACATTACATTCTTATAATTCCAATATGCATCTTGCACAATACTTTGCACTATTACTTTTTGCACTATACATCCCACTCCATGTGTACTTGTCTTGATATTATGTCTTATTTGTATATTTGTATTTTGTATATTATGTTGATATGTGCCTATATAATATGTATATTGTTGTCTCTATTGTACAGTATGTGTCTATATTACTATTTGTCTATGTATACAGAGTTAACACCTACCGAAGTCAAATTCCTTGCGTATGTAAGTATACTTGGCCAATAAATCTGATTCTGATTCTGATGATAACCCTGTTCACACGAGGAAGGCCATTCATAACTCTGCTGCACACTTTGACGATGAGCTGCAATCTGTTTCTATTTTTTTGTGTAAGTAACCGGCTGACAGGGAATGTGAGGACTGACTCAATAACAGGAATAACAGATTTTCATTATGAATTTGACGCTTACAGTAAAAATGCATGGGCTGATGGGCTTTTCTACACACAGCATCCAAATGAGGCTCAGGGGTCAGCTTGTCATCCATTACAGTGCTAACGACATGTGTACTGCTGTTGTTGTTGTTGTTGTTTTGGTTGTTTCCACCTATATGTCTACAGGTTTTTTTACCACAGCAGATATTTGTTCGTGAATAGTAGACAGTGTGTTCAGGGATATCAATACTTGGCATTTCTATGAGAATCTGCTATCGTGCGAAATGTTCTGCTGATTCCAGTAAATGCGACTGAGTTATGACACTGAGAAGAAGGGACATTCGTTTCAAAGGGTAATCCAAGACAAAAAAAAAAAAGTAGGTAACTGTCGATCTGACAGTTCGAGGCTGCAGCTTTACGCCCTTTACTTTGAAGTTGCAGCAGCTTGTGCTGGGGCAGAAAGTTAAAGGCTAAGTGTGCCTGGTCTGTGGTGGCATGTGGCTCATTGTTCCAGCTGCTAAAGCGCTTTGACTTTCTCTTTTATTACGACTGCACTTTTTCCTGCTGCAAGTCCCTGTGCAGGAATTATAGTATGAAAACACAAGTGACCTCAGTGTGCCACAGGAAAGTGGAGGAGGAAAGTGTGGTCTGTCATTTACTGTGCTCCTGATGGCTCCTCGAAGGGGCTGTAATTGAAATGTGAGATTTTTTGTGTGTTCCTGTCACTGCATGCTACTGTGGCTGCTTCTGGCTGGCTGGCAGACCAATGAATAGCCTCGATAAATACTATGTTTCACTTTTTAGCACCAAAGGAGGTGAAGACAAGTGTCTACTTTACAAAGTGACAAAAAAGCACTTGAAGCGATTAAAGTTTCCTATCACTGTGGACGCTGTGGATCGGACACTCTTCAAAATATCAATAAACCATAACCATGTATAACTCTAAACCGTTGCCGAGCATTAGATGAGAAGATTGACACCAAACGCATGTCCGAGAGTGGAATCAATCTTCTCCTAAAACTCTGAATTAGCATATTTCCCAAAATGTCAAACTGTTCCTACGTACTGTATGTGTATCTTAACCTGAAATATTTAGGCCGGCGTAGGCCTACAGACATTTTCTCCTCCTTGCCTGTAACATGAAAATCATTATTCATCACATCCACTGTACTCTAACATCATCTGAACAATAGGAAATATATGTCCTGAAACGCAAAAGCAAATTCCAATGCAAACTTAGTTTTCTGGAGCTTATGTAAAGCAGAATTATGTTTATCAGCATTAAAACTCCCCCTCCCCCCCCCCCCCATCCTCAGTGGTTTAGAAATCCACCGAGGATGTGAGCTCACAGTGGATGGGAGGAGAGACAGGAAACTGGACTGCAGTTTATCACCCCTGTACAGGAAAGACTTCCCCAATCCCCACACTGCTCAAATGTGACTGAAAGAAGTCAAACATCTGCACAGCAGGCTGGCGTAGTATAGGTCAGTGTCCCTCTTCACTAGGAGTGATGGGCCTATACATAATGTGTTATATATTATTATGTGTATGTGCTCTTCTGCCTGGTTGAAAGTGGCCAAGGCTCGGTAGGGATAAAGTGACGTCAACCAGGATTTAACGATATCTGAATCACGATCTGAATTGTGGAGTTGTTTCGGGATGCGGAATACAGGGGGTCTCGTACTCTATAATTAACTCCAAAGAGCCCGCGGAGACATCAAAATCCAACTAATTATTTTCTATTCATCGACATTGTAAAACATGTTTAAATACTGAAAGTTTTCAACACCGAAATGTTGAGTGACAGCAAAGCGGCTGCTGGCATGGTACTGTTTTACTGCTGCTCCATTTTCCAGTCCCTCCAGGATTGTTGATTGTTGCGGCCCAAAATGCCTGATTTTTCGGGAGCTTTTGTAAAAAATTTAGATCACAGTTGCGATGTCTTTTGTATTTTTGTTGCAATGAAATTGCGAGAGACAGTGAAATTGCGATTTTTTTGTTGTTGTATAGTTCTTTAAAAATAAAAAGGTAAACTTGTTTATTGAGAATAAAACTATCCTGGCCTGAGTTTTCCTAGGAACCTTACCAAAAAGGCTCAGAATTCTGCAAATGTTGAAGTTGGTATAAGATGAAAATGGCTGGTGGATTTAAGACAAAAACTAATAATTGATTGAATTAATCAAATTTTTACATATGTGTCAGTGGCTTGTTGATCTTTACATTCATTTCCTATCCTTGCCTGGGACACACATTCATACGGTTTAATAAAGTACTTATTGGACTTTAACTTATCATTGCACGAGCGTAGCTGTCCTCAATTTAGGTCATCGTGTACGTCTCATCTCCGGTTTTTCCTGCGTCCACCGTGTGTATTTGTGTGTGTGTGTGTGTGAGCGTCATTCGCGGGGGGGGGAACTGAGCAATCCTACAGAGAATCAACAGGATTGAGGATTGATTGTTACAGCGTACATTGATGTTATAATGTATGCAGGTTGGCAGGACGGTCTGAAATGGTTTGCACGCTCTTTCGCTGTACGTTTTGTTGGTAAATGTGAGATGTTCGAGACACACACGTCTCGTCTTCATATCAGAAACAGGGAAATTAATTTGGCGGCGTACGTGTGTGACGTCAACCCGTTCTCACTCGCGCTTGGTCATTTGCTCTCAGAGTCACATACCGATACAAAGTCTGGCACGTGGTACTGCTGGGATTGGTTGAAGTTGCGGGAAACTCCGGTTATTGGTCAACTTTGCGGAAAGGTTGCGGTGATTGGTCAACATTGCGAGTCGCACCAAATTCACGGAGATTGGTTGAATTTGCGTGAATTGTTGCCATGGCGACATCGCGAAATCCTTGAGGGACTGAGAGTACTCTTAACTAATGAAATGAATCGACAGCTGCTGATGTCTTTGCCTCGCTGTCACCATTAATCAGCTGATTCATCTCCTCCATACACAGCTGATGTTGCTGCCACCGTCGTTTTAATGGACAAAGTGTGTGTGTTTGAGTTAAAACTGATAAGATGAACTAGAGAAAGGAGTACACGTTATGCACGGTTCGGTTCTTTCAATTCAATTCGGCATCTTTTTAGTACAGAGCATTGCCAGTTTCATCATACTTTTCATTTATTTATTTGGCAAAAAATTAAACTGTTTACCCTAACAACATTTTGGCTAAGATCATAAGGAGCATAAACACTTCTTCATTGTCAAACCTTTTTTGAAAGAGTAGGTTAGCTAATTATTAAAAACAAAAAATGCAATTTTTAAAATAAAAATGGACACAATATAGACTAAAGCCACCAACATAAAGGGAAGCGATGATTTAACCAACAATACACTTAATTAAAGTGCTCATATTATGCTTTTTGGCTTTTTCCTTTTCCTTTATAGTGTTATATATCTTTTTTGTGCACGTTATAGGTTTACAAAGTGAAAAAGCCCAAAGCCCCCCAAAGGGACTTACCATCTCCAGCAGAAAACACTGTTCCCAAACTGCTCCAAACAGCTCTATTGTAGTCCAGACTCTACTTCAACGTGGGTCACTTTGTAACACACGTTATAATGCTCGCCTAGCTGCTAGCGTGGCACGCCCTCATACTCTGCTTCTGACTGGCTAGTAGTCCTTACCTAGCTACTGCGCATGTGCAACTCCAACAAAGATGGAACAGAAGTGAGATGTCTCACTCTGTAGCTAAAACAGAGAGCTCAACACACAGGGTGAAAAGAGGAGCTGCAGCAATGTGCAGTACAACAAAAATATGGTGTTTTTTGAAAATTGAACCATGTAAACCTATTCTGGTACAACCTCAAAATACAATTATGGACCTGAACCCCCATTGTATAGCCTACTACTGACTTACTGTGTGCTCCTACTTACGCCTACTTACTAACTGGCAAGAGGCTGCGCAGGGCTACATGACTGCAGCAGCAGGGGGCTCAGCTCTCTGCCTCTGCCCCTGAAAGTTATCCTCCACCTCAACTCCCTCTTCATCCACCTCCCTTCAACCTGCCCATAATCCTCTCATTCCTCACTCCTTTATCTTCCTCCCTTGACTTTCTCTGGTTCCCTCTCCCCCTCCGCCACCTCCATCCACTCTTCTTCTTTTTGACCCGGGAGTCAGTGAAGCGAGTCGAGAGGGGAAGTCGACTAATATGGTCAAAATCAAAGTGAGACACTTCACTGAGGTTAAAGTGGGTGACCCTTCCCTCCTCTCCTCTTCTGCACACTGAAGCCAAAATAAAGTCAGAGTGTACAAAGTTCGGGCATGAACAGGCGCCACACGCTCAAACTATCTCCCACAGTAAGAATGGCTCTCTCAAACAGCTTCAATAACACACATACTGTAAGTCAATGAATCGCCCCAAAAGACAATCTCTGTGTATAAACTGTTATATTTATACGGTTCCGCTTTCAAACAGCCTCCTGTTCCCCTTTCAGCCTAGATTTTTGATTGCCACCTTCACAACAGCTTGTGTCCGACCCTATCTTGGCTCAGCAGGAGGGGTGGGGAATGTACAAGCACCCGGTGGCCTCTGCCCAGACACTAAGATTCCCTGGAAAGGAAGGAAAAAGGAACCTTCCTGTGACAGCCCACTGAGCGGATGGTTATCGGCATCAATTGAAAGCAAACAAAGAAGGAAAAGATAAAAAAAAAAACAACAGAGTCCGGCCTGGTGTTTGGATAACCAACGTCAGGCTACTCGGTGCTGGGAGAGTGGGGAGCAGCTTCCTCCGGCCGAGCTGCTCTGGAGAAGGCAGAGGGACAGGGAGCGCGTGTTTTAATGTGTAATAGATGGGCAGCATGGGGGCATGCTGGTGGATGTTTGTGCACGTCTTCTTCATGTGTGTTGGTGTGCATGTCTATTTGTGATACATACAATGCAACAGGGCCACACAGCCCTTCTGGTATGTGGGATTTCCAGGTTCAAAATAGGTCCCCACCGTGGGAGGAGGGCAGGAAACAAACAGAAGAGAGAGAGGGGGAAGAATAAAAGGGGAGAAGGGAAGGAGAATGGAGACATGATGTGTGTGTCCAAAGCAAATAAAGGCAGAACTGTGCTTGTCATAGTCACGTTGTGTTCAATCCACCCAGGTGTTTGGTATGACAGATGGAAAGTGGCCAAGTCTCTTAACTTGCCATTGGTAACACATGAGACTACAGTGAAGGGGAGGGAAAGTGAGAAAAGGAGACTTAAACAACATTGCCCCGAAGAACCCTTTTTCACTATGATCACGCAGGAACTGAGGAACTAGCCAACATGGGACATTAATAATAATAATAATAATAATAATAATAATAATGTATGTATATATATGTAATAATAATAATATATGTATATATATATACATATATTATTATTATTATTTTATTTTTTTATTTATTTTTTTTTTCAAATATAAGGACAATTGTATAAAATGATGCACAAGACAAGTGCATTTGTCATGTGTGTAAGAAGTTCAGCAGAAGACACTGGAGATGCAGGACAATATAGCTTTACAAGGAAATGATTTTGCACTTAATATAAACATTTGATATAACGTTTTTAGAAAGGACTTTTAAAAGAAATCATGTTCAAATTGAGCTTTGCACTGAAAAATGAAAAGATTGGTGAAAAAGATTCCACCTATAGGCCTAATAGAACCATGAAGTTGTCCAATCTGATCAGATGTTATGGAGGGTAACATGTTATGGGGTTGGGGATGAAAAGGTTTGCCTCTACGTGGGAAAGACATTTCCCGTGTATAGTCTGTGTGGAACAGCACTTGTCAGCAGCAGGTAATCTAGCGTGGGAGCGCGCCGCGGAACAGTGAAGCGGAGCGGAGCGGAGCGGTGGATCAGCCGCTGCCGGGTGAGTCACCTGTTGTCCTGGCTGCGTCTCGGCTCTGCGCTCACGTTTCCCAGGCCCGTTACAACTACACAGTCCACGTTTTGGTCCAAATAACAGTGCGACTGAGCCAGAGACTGAGAGAGGAGTGCAAGTGGGCTCGCAGCGATGAACAAACACAGCCTTGTTAAAAGTTTAGGAAATGCGCAACTCACCGAGAGTCCCGTTCTCCAGCAGCACAGTGAAGAGCAAGAAAGATACGGCTCCCCGGATAGATAAAGGGCCGCGCTGTGCCTCCATGTTTCTGCGTCCTGCGGTCCAAAGAGTCTCCTTCACGGGAAAAGGTGTAGAGGAAACCCGCCGTAACGAGGGGGACGAGTCCGCCGAGCAGTGCGCTCCACTCCGCTCCGCTCAGCAGCTGGAGACTCACTGCTGAACCATCCGCACACACACTCTGACATGCACACACACACACAAACACGCGCACACACACACACACACACACACACACACACACACACACACTCACACACACACACGTACACACGGGAAACCGAAGAAGGGAGCGCTCACTCTCTATCTCTCTCCTAATAAGTGTGTGTGTGTGTGTGTGTGTGTGTGTGTGTGTGTGTGTGTGTGTGTGTGTGTGTGTGTGTGTGTGTGTGTGTGTGTGTGTGTGTGTCCAAGTTCTGTGTGTTTTTGGGTCCCACTACAATATATTTTATAGCCTGGGACTTCAAATAAACTTATGTCTAAAAGATGAATTTACAAACTGGGACTTTTTGATTTGATTTTGAGATAGTATACAAGTTTAATACATGAACTATAACTTACTATTAATTATTAAATCATTTTGCAGTTTGTTCTTAATGTGTGTCTTATGCACTCCTTTTTTAGAAGTGTTACTTTTTGTAAATTTGGACATATATAACCCATATAATCCAAACGCTACCACTGGCACTGGATCTCCTAATGGTGCAGAAATTGTTAAGTGATACAATAATGCGGAGTATAAATGTCACTGGCTGGTGACTAATATGATTTAGAATAATTGCTGATGGAGGGGAGTAGGCGGGGTTGCTGCATCATTATATCGCTGTTGTCAGAATCTGAAACCATGGAACAATTTATTTCCCAGTTGTAGATCAGATTACACCGAGAGCATGGGTGTTGGGATGCATTCACGTCTCAAAATAAGAGATTTTTAGTGCTCAGTGTTTTTCCCAAGAGCTAGAATGATGAATAGGATGTGTCTGTGTGTAGGCGTGTGTGTGTTTGTGTAGTTTCTTTATTAGTCATTCCAACTGTCAACACCAGCTCAATGGGCTCTATACAGTGCTGTGTATATATACTGTATAAGCATGTACATCAGTGGTTTAGTCTACATGATATGCAGGTATACGCAGTATAGGTGATATCAGGTAAATTGGGCCACTTTTTGGTAAATAGTTTGGGACAATAATACAATACCATATATGCCTTTTCCTTGTGTTTTTATGATTACTAATGACTGTTTTTGATAATGTTTTGTTGAAATTATGTAATAAAATATAATTATTTAGGCCCTACAGTTCTTGAAACATCAGCTGTGCCAACTTTTTTTGCATGAGCAGTTTCAGGTAAAATGGGCCAGCTGTTCAGGTAAAATGGGCCAGTCAAACTACAAAGGGAAATAGTAATTTATCATCAATATTAATTTTAAAACACAGTTGCTTATACAGCCACATAACATTTAAATTGCATTAAACAAACATTCATATGTGCCATTAAAAAAAAACACATTTTGGGTGGAAACCCACATATTCAAATGTGCAATTAAAAAAAGTCCATTATGGAACAGCATAGATCAGTGAACTGATGTCAGTGGTGTGTGTGTGTGTGTGTGTGTGTGTGTGTGTGTGTGTGTGTGTGTGTGTGTGTGTGTGTGTGTGTGTGTATGTGTGTGTGTGTGTGAACAACACATTTAGAACGAAATGTGCAAATTCACGTTCAAAATTGATAACTGATATGTTTGTGTGTGATGAAAACACAACAATATCTACTACCATTATTACTGTTGGGGAGGTCATGGTGTGTGTGTGTGTGTGTGTGTGTGTGTGTGTGTGTGTGTGTGTGTGTGTTTTTTGTTTTGTGTGTTGTGTGTGTGTGTGTGTGTGTGTGTGTGTGTGTGTGTGTGAGTGTGTGTGTACGCACGTATGTACACATACACTCACTCACTCACTCACTCAAACACGTGTATGTATGTTTGTGAGTGACACAGATGATGGCCCATTTTAGCTGAAACCATGTTGCCCATTTTACCTCAGTGGGTTAAGGTAAATTGGGCCGCCAAGAAAAACATTGTTTTTTTTTTAAATATGTTCATATACCAAACTAACAACATTGTTTCTGATTGATGCCATCAAGACAGATATTAAGCATAGTTTTTTTATGTGCATGTTTTTTTTATATAGATTTATCATCCTTATAATAGTTTAGTTAGATTTGGTATGCCAGGCTACTCACCATGCAGCTTTCTGGTGAAGTCTTGATTTGAATTATTGCCCCGCCCACCATAGCAACCATAAACCAATCAAATCACCTGTTACTTGTCAAGTACAGTTAAGACAACAGTTTGAAATCCTTTGCAGTCATTGGCTCTAAATTCCAGAGGGGCTGGGACCCCCAAACCTTAAATGGCCCATTTTACCTGATGGCCCATTTTACCTGATATCACCCTACCTATTAAGAAATCTTCAGGATTTCCATGTACCCACTTCAAAATGTGCAATGACACGCAAAACCATAGTTTTGTGACAGAACTTTCACTTCAGATATCTGCATTCACAAATACGGGGTCGAGTAATGTGACAGCAAACTAAACTACCGCTGCAGAACATGCAGAGAGACTTTTCTCATCTTTCATCGACCCGCTGAGCGCAGTGCGTATAGTGTGTGCGTAGCGACCGGGGCCCAAATGCTCCGCCTACACTAACTATCAGAATCCTCCCTTTACTGCACATTTAAGACAAGTAGCCTATTTTAAAATAGGAAAATGAGGCTACAATTTGCACGAGCTCACCAAAATTGGACAGTTGAAGACTGGAGAAACGTTGCCTGGTCTGATGAGTCTCGATTTCTGTTGAGACATTCAGATGGTAGAGTCAGAATTTGGCGTAAACAGAATGAGAACATGGAGCCGTCGTGCCTTGTTACCACTGGGCAGGCTGGTGGTGGTGATGGTGTAATGGTGTGGGGGATGCTATCCTCTCAATATGGGCCGACATTTCTAAAGAATGTTTCCAGCACCTTGTTGAATCAATGCCACGAAGAATTATGGCAGTTGTGAAGGCGAAAGGGGGTCAAACACGGTATTAGTATGGCGTTCCTAATAATCCTTTGGGTAAGTGTATATACTGTATATACACAAACACATGCCATTGACTTCATTATATCTCATGAAACACTCCACATTCTCCATCAAAACAAGTAGTTCCTGTTAGTCATGTCCCTGCTGTGTGTGATGCTTAACATCCTGGAGTTCTCCAGCCTGGGCTGTTTCACAATAATGGAAACTTGGACACTGATGGGATAGACATTTTGTTGCCATGTTGGCTGAGAGCACTATTAAAAGAATATTTATTTGGATTCATGTGGTATCCGTTTTGTGTCTTTGGCCCCAGGAGGTATATAAAAAGGTGCACCATGTTTGGAAGACTGGCTCTGGGACAAAATCATCCACGTAGTCCCCTCGAGTTCATTCGCTCAAATGCTGCAAGCTAGTTCTTTTTTTTTTAATTCAAGATGAGTAATATTATAGAGGGCTGAACGTTTAGAAATAAAACAATGTCTGTGGTCTTCAGTGTAGATGTTGATATTTTGAAAGAACAATTTAACCAACCAAAACTGCTACCAATTCTATTAACCCTTGTGTTGTCTTCCTGTCGACCGTGAACTTGACTTCCCGGGTCAAAATTGATCAAAACACTTTTTATGTCGTTTCTTTTCTGTACTTTTGACGCTTTTTAAAAAACTATTTTGTCCCTTTTTTCGATGCTTTTTCTTCAGTACCACCAGTAGGCTATATGCGCCACTAAAACCAACTCTTTTCCACTAGTTTTACAGTTCTTTTTGCAATTCATGGTCAACAAACCTCATTTGTATGGAATTATACCTCATTTTTTAGTTAAAAAAAAAAGCAGAAATTATTAATTATTTTTGACTAATAGTTAAGATCACAGGATGTTAAGTGGATCACAGACCGGTATATCTGTCAAAGTTGAATCAGGATACTGTTTTGAAACCATTTTAACTTAATTTTCAAATGCTGTAAAATTGAAAACATACACAATTCATTCAAATGAAAGAAGTGATCCGACCGTCCATCAATGTTATTTTTGGGCAATAACCCATATTTCTGATATAATAACGGGTCAACTTTGACCCAAGGACAACATTAGGGTTAATATCCAAGCATTCAGCATTAGCAAAATAACTAATCTTTTTGGAAAAACAAAATGGTGCCTGTATTATTTCATTGTACAACAAATCCAAATCTCAAACACTCGGTGTCCTAATGGTCACATTGTGCTCACATGGCTGATCAGACAGGTTTTAAACAAGCCACCAGTTAGACAGATTAATGTAACCACTTTACTAAAGTGAGTGTTTGGCTAATATCCCTCAGTGTAATGGACACTCTCAAGGGACCGCTACAGCCTGTAAACTGATGAAGGCAGCCGAACGGCTTCTTCTCTGTAGTGTTCTTGCTAGCTGCAGCTACACCTGCTATAAATAAAAAGTGAAGGTTAAGAATAGCCTACATACGTTGCTTTACAATGTCTTTATTACTGTTTTAGTAAAAGACAAAAGTACTGGCACCAAGAAAGTGAGTTGCCAATGATAACCTGGGAGTGGCTAACGTGCACATATGCTCTAGTTGTGTTCCGACAGATTATACAGTAAATAGTGCATTTTAACATACGTATCTTGTTCTTTCATGCTCTTTTACTTTCAGGCCAGACAGGAAATGTTCGGTACAGATGTCTTGTGTGACGTTTTGTTTCTGACCACAATGATGATGCAGAGAAGGAGGTGTGTAAACACTTTTCTGAGTTGCTGAGGAGAGAAGAAAAAGAAAGTGTAGAGAAGAGAAGGTCTGAGTGACAACTTCAGCAGGGTGCAGAGAGGTGTATGTGCTGCACCAGCGTGTGGTGTGAAGTGTATAGAATGTGTCTGATAAGTCCCTATTCACACCATTTATCATGCAGAATATACAGCAACCCCCCCCCCCCACCCCCACACACACACACACACACACACACACACACACACACTCTCACAATCACTCCGAAGT
This sequence comes from Perca fluviatilis, assembly GCF_010015445.1. Lineage (NCBI taxonomy): Eukaryota > Metazoa > Chordata > Actinopteri > Perciformes > Percidae > Perca > Perca fluviatilis. Next base: position 8,449,921 of record NC_053118.1, on the reverse strand, counting down.
GAGTCAGATCTGCCCACTTTCTTTCTCTGTCTCTCTGTCAACACAGCTGCATTCCTATTGGTTGTAATCACTTGTCACCATGACAATCTTCTCAACAAGCAGTGACTTCCTGCCCTCTGTTTTCAAACCACATTCTGTATGTTAGCAGCTAATGACAATACACAGTTGTCATAAAGTAGAGACACTGTGTGCTTCACTGTGGGCTCATAAGGCAACACACAGTCACAGTAACTCTTAGACTTACTCTAACTTAGGCTGCCGAAGCATACAGTTGACCTGTTGTGCACACTGGTTTACCGTCCTGCAGACTCCAGTACGGAATGTGGAGAACAGCTGTGGACATGACCAAAAGAATTTACATAGAAACCTAACCTCATCATGGTATCGCACACACACACACACACACACACACAGACGCACGGGCACGCACGCACGGGCACGCATGCACACGCACACAGGTTTGTGGCACTATCTTTGTGGGGACCCGTCATTGACACAACGCATTCCCTAGCCCCTTACCCTAACCTTAACCATCACAACTAAATGCCTAACCTTAACCCTTACCCTCACCCTAACCATAACCTAATTCTATCCCTAGTCCTAAAACCAAGTCTTAACCCTCAAACTTGTGGGGTCCAGCATTTTGGCCCCACAAAGCTGTCAGGACCCCACAAGTATACTGGACTCCCAGTTTTTGGACCCCACGAATATAGTTAAGCAAGCACACACACACACACACACACACACACACCACACACACACACACACAAAGAAAAGCTAAAGTATATAGTACATATGCTTCAATCTGTGAACAAATTTAAAAGGAGAAAACATTGCATAGTCTGCAACTAACGATTGTCTTTGCTGTCAATTAACCAATCGATTATTGATTTGAAGAAATCAGATTCATGTGGGAACAATATAACAGAGTGCTTGCTGTAAGTATTCAACAAACTAACATTTATTCAAAAAGCAAAACTTAATAGAAACATCGCGATGGACAGACTTGTGAGGGAAGACAAGAACAACAAGGCTCTGATTATAATGTCAAATAAAAATGTCATCCGTACACCAGTGACCTCATGAAAACAAACAGCCAGATCATGCTCTTTTATTTCTATACATTTAATATTGACCCCACATATTAACACATATTTCTCTCTCTCTCTCTCTCTCTCTCTCTCTGTCTCTCTCTCTCTCTCTCTCCTTCACTCTTCCAGACAAGCCCAGACGTGCCATATATGCCATATATTGTCAGAGAGCAGTTTGTCTTCACCTTCTGAGCAGGCCGGGAAGCAGGAAGGTTTCAAAAAGAACTGACTGCTGAAAGACAAAAACAACACGCTCAGCTTGTTTTGTGGGTCGTGATTGCTAACTGTAACAAACTACAGAACAACTCTGCCGCTCTGTTTCCACCAGCATTTCCTACAGCAGCTCTATTACCCATTCAAATACGCTCTGACACACAGACACACATGATCCCGTCACACTTTCATCTACACATCTGCAGCTGATTAGTACGACACATGGGGTGACGAAAATGGGCGTGTCCGTTCTCACACACACACACACACACACACACACAATCACACACACACACACACACACACACACACACACATTCCCAGCACTAATTGAAAGCAGCCGGATGCAGCGTGTTGAAATGCAGGCGCTATGTGCCTGTCCACCTGTTGCCTTGTGGACTGAGGGACAGCTAATGTTGCAACATGTGGCTCGAGGCTGAAATGTTCATTTAATGAGCAGAAGACAAGGCAAAGAGAAAGTTTTTGGTGACCCGGTGCCGTCAGAACAACTTGGAGATAATCGCTCTGAAGACAGTGGAGATGGTTGTGGACTTAGGCCCCGTTTACACGAAGGGAAGACGCAGATATTTTCCTGCAGTTTGGCCTCTCATTTACACGAAAATCCAGTTTTTATCACAGAAAACGATTATTTCTAAAAACTCCGGCCAAAGTGGAGATTTTGGAAAACTTCGTTTGCACGTTTGCATGTAAACTGAGACAAACGGAGGTTTAGGCAGCGAAGAGAGAGAAAGAGGACGTGATTGGTTGCTGTTGTTGTTATTGTCGGGATTCTGATTGGCTAACGTGGGCTTGAGCTTCTCGTTACACTGCCACCTACAGGTTTGGCATGCTCTTGATGGCATATATACACGGGTACATATAAACTTTTCTGAAAACCGAGAGGTTGAAATGTCCATTTATGAAAATAGCCGGCCACGTGTAAACGTAGCATTAAGGAAGGACGTTTCTGTATTTATTGTTTGGTTCCTATGTTCAATATGTTGTTTATGTATGCACCAACCACCAAGGCACATTCCTCGTACGTGTTACTTACTTTGGCAATAAACGCTGTTCTGATTCTGAGTTCTGATTCTGATTGACCTCATCGTCAATCTGCCACTTCCCTTATGGCTAACTATTAAAGCATACGTGGTAGTTTTATGTGAGCCAGCACAACAATAGAAGCTCATTTCTTCCAACAATGGACTCTTATTACTTTCCCTTGACATTTGCCATCGCTGCTCGCTTTTCTGTATTTCTTCCTCCATATTTTGCTTCTCTGTCCATTGTTCACAGCGCTGTGTTGAGTCCAGAAAAGAGTCATTCTCCACAAGAATATAGAAGTCATTCATTTTACATTGGCCCCAATAGAAAGTCAAGACCCTTTCATCATATCCTCACTGGCATCAAAAGGGCAAATGGTTAAATATGCCCTCAGGATAAAGGGACATTTATGACCCCCAGAGCATAAAGAGCATCATGGACTACAAAGGGAGGGATGCCGAACGCCGGGGGCTCTGAATACCTTCGATGCCCGCTTTGAGTCATCCAACTCCTCCCACAGCACCAGGTGAGCTGCCCCTTTAGTGTGCCTGCTGCAGACGTGAGGGTGAACTCCATCAGAGCAGCCAGCCCAGACAACATCCAGGAAAGGGTTCTGAGAGATTGTTCTCCGGAGCTCACCGGAGCTCACTTTAAGATCTCACTCTCCCAAGCTGTGGGGCCTACTTGTGTCAAGACATCCACTATCGTTCCGTCGGCCAAAAAAATCAGGCGGTGGGAAGCAGGAATGACTACCATCAGGTGGCCCTCACCCCGATAGTCATGAAATGCTTTGTACGGCTGGTTCTGGCCTAATTAAGGACACTATCAACATCAACGTGGAGCCCCATTGTGCTGTAGAAAGAACCAGTCTGTGTCTGACTCAGTGTCAAGAGTCGTCCACTCTGGAAAGCAGGGGTTCCTATGTCAGACAGACAATACGTGCACCCATTGGCCCTCATTTATTAAACGTGCGTACGACCTAAAACAGGCGTAGGACGGGCGTACGCCGATTCCTACGCAAAGCTCGGCATTTATCAATTTGAACGTGAGCGTAGGCTGCGATAAAATCTCACATCTTGTCTGAAGTTTCCGAGTCAGCGTGGCCTTGCGGTGCAGCATATACTCAGTTTAACAGGAGAAGGAGAAGTCATCTGTTGATCACTTATCAGCAATGGTAGATCTGGCTCTTTTAGAAGACCTCTATGACCCGGTACAACAGTGCACACGTATGCGCACGTGCCACGGTGGAGCGCTCCATCGGATTGTTTAAGGGCAGATGGCTTGCATCAGCGGGGGGGGGGGACCCTATACACGGCAGAAAAAGTCTGCAACCTTGTTTTAGCCTGTGGGGTTCTGTACAACATCTCGTAGGAAAACTGGGTGCCATACATGTAGCGATGGAGCCAGATGACCCGATGCCCAGAGAGCAGTGTCCGGCACAGCCCCAACTGGGGGCGATACGAAGGAGACAGGATATTATTCCTCGCTTTTAAAAGGTAGCCTATAGTGTTATGTTTGGCATTGATATTCAATACAGGAAACATGACGATGCACAACATTTTTATTTATTATTCAGGTTTTCATTTCTATGTCGTGGACGATTTATTTCTGCCATTGACCGAGTTATTTCGGCTTGTTTTTCCAGCCCCTCTGCTGTCAGGAAACAGGGTCGAGGTGGTGGTCCAGCACGGGGTTTTTTTTTTTTTTTTTATATTTTTTTTTTTTTTTATTTTTTTTATTGTTTTAGTTATATAAAATATGTTTTATTTTATTTATAAAATAAATTATTTTTTATTTTTTTTTTTTTTTTTTTTTGGAATTATTTTTAATTATATTGTAATTTTTTTCTTTCTCTTTTTTTTTTTTCCATTTTTAATAATAATTATATAATAATAAAAATATTTATATATTATAATTTATTTAAAATAAAAAAAAAAAATTATTTTAAATTTCTTTTTTTTTTTTTAAAATTTTTTTTTTTTTTTTGTAATTTTAAAGGGGGCAAGACTATATTGGGGCGTGATATTTAAATGACGATCGTTTCCAGCCGCTGCATTTATCAATGTACGACCATTCTTACGCTCTGATTGGTGTGATACGAACGTTTCATGAATCACACGTGAAGCCTGTCGTAAGACGATTTCTGCGCTCATATCTGCGCTGGTTTCTACGTTAGGTTGATAAATGAGGGCCATTGTGTTTTTTGCTCTGAAATATAAAGTATTGGTAATAAATATGCTTAAATCATCCACCCACCGACCCCACCAAATGAATGATTTTCTCTGATTTAGAGACCCTGCACCCACATGGACGTTTCACTAAGTCTAAGTCGATTGGCCGAGTCACAGCATGATCACAATCGCCTAATCTGACAAAGTGACCGTTCTGAAAGACATAAAAGTTGTGTAGTCCAATCCTCTACCTGAGAAGCTGCATCTGTACACTTAAGTTATCTGACGGAACGCATCCATCCAGACACTGGCAGGAAAAAGGTTTCCTAGTGAGAATGCTATATACGGAGCTGACAGTGTAACTGTCACACGGTCAGAATGATGAATCGTCTGGGAGCAGCAGAGGAAGTGGAAATGCGGAGTGTATCAGGGTCAGCGCTATCACAGAGACCACCCTGTCCTTGCTACACAACACCATTGTCCTGCCGGGAGGTGG